>NC_041393.1:111495892-111497050 GCF_002162155.2 Triticum dicoccoides
ACCCAGGCACAGCCCCTCCCTCCTCTAACACCTCCTCCTCCTCCGTAACGAATTCAAATTTAGTTCATATTGAAGCGGTAGTATATACGTTTGGAATGCACTAAAACATTCATTTGAGTAGTACGTTGCATGCATTATACACGTAGCAAAATATTTTAATTAAACATAACATGAATTGATAGTTTGGAATGACATTTGTAGTGGGCATTGATTTGGTACAGTACAGGTTAGGATTGTCCGGAAATTTCAGCCCTCGCCTTGTTAGCCCGAAATATTTAAGACATATCTTTGTCTCATCGTTCTGCGACAACTCCCTCCATCTCAACCCGCGCCTTGCTATTCCGAAATTACAACGCACACGAAAACTCCCACCTCCTATGAAATCCCAACACGCGAAATGCCCGTGGTAGCCCTGAACCGAAAGAACCGCCTCAAATCAGTGGGAGTACTTTCGTAACTTAGCCCACATTTCAAACAAGCGTGTCCCTAAGCCATGGTTCCCCACTGCCATCCCATCCGCCCACCCAGTCGTACACCGAGGCCGCGAAAACCCGTGACGAAGCCCCACACCCTGCTCCATCCGCCACCCAGCCGGAGCCTCTTCCCCCACGACGTCGTCCATAGCAACACCTCAACGTCCCTCATCCACCATACCGGATGAGGATCCGTCGTCGATCTCGTCGTCCCGCCGGTTCAGCCACCCCTTCCTCCACCTCCAAGGAGCTGCCCCGACATTCCCCTCGTCTTTCGCGCCACCTCCATTCCCACACCGCCATCTTCACCTGCACCACCGGAAGAGCATCATCATCACCGTTTCCTCGGATGAAGCTGCGGCCTGATTGGCGCCACCAAAGAGGTTGTACACTAATCGCCGCATTTTCTTCTTGATTCGATCTCATGGTGCTGCCGGTGCTCGGTCCCGAGCCAACACGGTGTGGCTCCATCCACGACAGTGTTGTCGTCCACTTCCTCCATGGTGTCGCTCCCTCGGCGGCGACGTCCACATCAGTAGGAGCTGCTACTGCTTTAGCTGTCGCTCGCGCTACTGATCTGCTGTTGCTCTCGGTCCCCTGCCTGGTCTTCTCTTGCTATTGCTCTTGCTTGCGATGTTGCTCCGATTTAGCTACACTTCGGTAGACTGAATCGACTTTGGGGTCA
>NC_041393.1:111497352-111513050 GCF_002162155.2 Triticum dicoccoides
GGGGCGGTGGTCGCCGGCGGTGGCGTGGGCATCGCCGGAGAAAAAGCTCGGCATGGGGGGGCCTAGAGGGATGGCCGGGGCGGCGGCGGACCGGCGGTGGGGAGTGTTTTTGGGGCGGGCGGGGCGGCGCACCGCCGCCTGCGGGCGGCGGCGTGCTGCTGTTTGGCCGATGGTTGCTGGTGGCTCAGGGGGTGGAGGTTGAAGATGAACTGCATGACCTTGACTTCGTATCCAACGGCTGCAAAATCGACTGATCAGAGATGAAAAAGTCAGTCGACCGATGTGTAGCCTCACCTTGCTAGCGCGTTCAGTTTCAACAGCAAAATTCAGTTTCGACAGCAAAATTCAGTTTCGACAGTTAAGTTCAGTTTCGATAGTGAAGTTCAGTTTCGATAGTTAAATTCATTTTTGACAGTTAAGTTCAGAGATGAGAGGTTGATGTATTTTACATCTAGCACTTTGTGGTTATGTATTTTATGTCATGTATTAGAGATGTTATTAGAATTCCACTCACCTTAATGTTGTCTCTGTTGTCCTGCTTCAGCCTCGACATCGTACAACTCACCGGAGCTGCTCCAACGACGAAACCCTCCATCACAGCGGAGTAGTACCTTGGGCTCCATCTCCAAGCGCCTAAGATCTTCTTCCCCTCCTCCGACAGCCAAGTCAGCCGGAGCATCCTCACCGGCCAACCCAATCACGCTGAGATCGACATGGCTTCGCCAAAGAGGTTGTACACTTGTTGCATCTCTTTCTTACTCTACATGTTATATATATCGTCCACTGAGCACATGTAGTAAAGGGAAATACGATTATTTTATCCTACTATATGACAAGCAGTGAGGTACCAGGTAACTTAGCTTTCCATGATGGACTCTCTTGAAGGCCATCATTATTTATCTCTGCGCGTTTGAGCTGTGCATTTGTCGATGGCCCTGGGAGTTGAGCTAGTAGGGCAGTGGCCTGGGTCCAAAGTAATAAAAGTAGCACAAAAACATTTTTTAGTGTAGGCTTTTCCTTGCTCAAGCCTGCCTACTAGAATCGCCAGTGCTTGAAAGCAAAAGTGAATGAAAAACATAGGAATTGGGAAGTTTCCTATGGTACTACTATTCATGAATTTGGTTCAAAGGAATGGAGCAAAGGAAAACTGTAAGATTTGTTCCTTTAGTGTCTCCTTGAAAGACAAAATGTAGGAATTTTAATTTTCACTAGTCCTCCTTTTCAAATTCCTATTCATGAAGCACAAGACTAAGAGATAGTAGCATAATAGCATTATAACCGTACATTTTCTAGTGGTTTGACTTAATCTCACCATGCTTCTTTGCATCCTATGATCTTCCAATTGTTGTGACTCAAACACCCAGATTGGCAGAAATCCTGTGTTTTTAAATTCTCTGTTTTGCACGTGCATTCCTATCCTATTCCTGTCTATTTCCTATCCCTGCATTGTTGGAATCCTCCAATTCAAACGAGCCCTTACAGAATTACTTCTCTTACAGATAGTTGTCAAAGAAAACCTTGCGTGGTTTGTCCCGCTCCTGTTGCGATGTCGTCCACCCCAGCTCAGCTGCTCAACGATAGAAGGGTCCAGCACAGCAGGGATCCAGCCTCCAGACTATCTTTCACCGCCTCAGATCTTCTTCCCCACCACCGGCAGCCATGAAAACTGCATTACCATCATCAACTGAGCAGATGACCTCGAGGACTACACGGGTCCGCAAGAGAGGTCGCACTCTTTCGTGTCTGCTTACATTATGCATCACTTAATATTACATGCTACTTTATCATCCTGTTCACCGATTAGACTCTGAGTCAGCTCCAAACTAATGGTCAAACTTGAGTTTTTAAATGGTTGTGGGGTACATATCGGGGCCGCAATCAATAGTATCTATCTACTATCTGGTTAATCTCCGGTGTCTAATATGAGTTTCATGTTGGGTGGGAAACAAACAGTAAAGAAGCCATTATCTGTATTTTTTAACTGAAGCCATTATTTGCCTGCTATTATTGGTTTTGGGTCTATCCACAGGTTGCTACCATCACTCTGGATTTCTGAATGCACTCCTTACATAATCTCACTATGTTTTATTCCTATGCATGACAGTTATTGTAAACAATGGAACTGAACATGTAGAGCAAAAGAGACGAGCCTTGTGTGGCAATAAAATTTCATGCAGATGTCGCTCCATGGTAGGTGCAAAGGCAGCCCCCCCACCACACATTTCGAATTGTAATCGAGAGGAACATATCTGTTCTGGGGGGATTCAGAAGGAGAAGACAACTCCTATTTACCCCCTGAGGTCTTCGCTCTATCTTGGCATGCTGATGTTGGTTATATCATGGATACGGTGCCTTGCATTGCTTACTTTATACATCAAATATGTCATCTGCTTAGTTTAGACATCCTTTGTGCGAATGCCATCTGTTTAGTTTATTCATCGTTTATGTGAATTATGCAACACCATCTTGTTTGGACAGGCATCATATATGTGAATTTTGCAATGCCATCCTGGTTAGCCAGTCATCTTATATGTAAATTATATCAGGCCATCCTTTTTTTCGTTACATATTACATTTGTCAACAATGTTAGTACGTTCAACTGCTCTTCATGTGCATCAGCCATTTGACATGGTGATGGCAAATTCTGGAGTGAAAACAAGGTCTTCAGAGCAGACTATGCTATCTGACGAAGCGCATATGTTGCTGGTTACGGATAGCTCCTCAGAGGAGGATTCAGTATGCTCTAACTTGGCAGGGTTATGTTGCTTATATCGTGTGTATGGTGTCTCGCATTGCTATGTCATTTGATTAGATTAGACTTGCTTTGTGTGAATGCCACCTGTTCAGTGTCTAATTACCATATATGTGAATTATGCATTGCCATCTTGTTGCAAGACATTATATATGTGAATTATACAATGCTATCTTATTGCAAAGGCATTATATATGTGAATTATGCAATGCCATGCTGTTTAGCCAATCATCATGTATGTGAATTATATCATGCTATCATTTTTTTGTATTACATGTTCCATTTGTCGACAACGTTTGTATATTCAACTACTCTTCCTGTGCATCAGCCATTTGAAGCGGTGATGGAAGTATCTGGAGTGAAAACAAGGTATTTAGAGCAGACAATGCTACCTGCTGAAGCAGACATCTTGCTGGTTACAGAGAGCCCCTCAGAGGAGGATTCAGAGACTGATGACCAGTCTTATTTCCCCCTGAGGTCTATGCTCAAACTTGGCAGGGTTATATTACCCATGTAATGCATGTTGTCTTGCATTGCTTAGTTTTTACATCATATATGGATTGCCATCTGCTTACTTGCTTACTATATAAATAATAGATTTGAATTATATCATGCCATCATGTTTACATAGTACATACACATCATCTATCTGAATTATGGCATGGCAACCCATTTAATAAAGACATCATATAGTTATATCATCTCATCCTGTTTAGTGTTTACAGTCATCATATTTTGAATTATGGCATTCTATCCATGAATGTATGTGAATTATGGCATGCCAACCTATTTAATAAACACATTATATAGTTATATCATGTCATCCTGTTTACATAGTCATCTTATTTTGAACTATGTCTTTCCATCTTTTTTAGTTAGCCATCATAATTTGAAATTGTGTCGTGCTATCCTGGTTAGTTATCCATCATATATGTGAAATTGTGTCATGCTATCCTATTTGGTTAGACAACATAAATATGAATTATTTCATGCCCTCTTTTATTCCCCACTATCCATTGCACATGTCTATCACACAATGTCTATACTTTGAATTACTTTTCTTGTTTATCAGCCATTTGAATTGGAGAGGGTGATGGCAGTATCTAAGGGAGAAACAACACGGTCTCCCGAAAAGATAGTGCTACCAGTTGATGCAGATAGAACCACGATTGTACTTGCCCAAGGACCAGATCCACCACACATAACCCAGACGCTCGCAGATTGTACCCCTACCCAGTTGGACAGAGAATCAGCTACACCCCTTCTAACCCCAACCCCGGCAGATAGTAACCGAGTTCCAGTTGACATAGCACCATCTCCACCACAAAGCACGAGGACCACCACTCCGAATCCTAACTCAACGCTTAAAGGAGAAGAAGATTTGTTCTCAAACCAGGTTATGCAGCTATGGTTCATACTCCTTTGCTCTTGCATTACTGTATTTACTCATACCAACTATTTTCAAATTTGAAGGATGGAATTGAAACTCCAATGGTGCAATAGGTATGTTTCAAACCTGTTTCTTTAACTGGTTTGCTGTTGTAACCTTCTCTATGTTGATTTCAGTTTCGATTGAATAAACAGTTATGTTCTCATGTCATGCACATTAAAAGTGTTGTTATTGCTCTATAGTTTCCCACACTTATATTCAATCTATTCTGCTTTGTATTGAACAAATATTATTTGAACTGTGTCTCTATCTTGATTTGGCAACAAAAGCTAGAATGATATAGACCATAAAGTGACCATGGTACATAGATATATGTTTGTTTCATGCTGTTACCCTGTCCACTTTACTATTGAACTCATTTACCAAAATGAGTTTCATATACAACATGGTAAACCTGTGATGTGTCTGCTTGTTTCTCTTTTATAATGTGGACAAAATATTGGAGAACAGTACCGCATTATGCAATGGTAAAGGAAGTAATGCAGATAAGGTTCAAGATAGTGAGACATCCCTGTTGTTCTCCAAGAAAGCTGATAAAAACTATCTTCACGATAGTGAGAGAACCCAAAAGTCCTATCTTGATGTAGTGTTTGAGTTACAGGCCACTACTGCTGGCACAAGCTCTTCGAACTCGCTGCCTGAATCAGTTCTTCTTCTTGAGTCTCAACTTCAAGTTGAAAGACATCGATCAGATGTGCTGCGACAGGAAGCTAAAGGGCTGAGGAAGTCCCTGCAGAATTCAGAGGCATATTTCCTGGTGCAACAGCAAGCGCTGGAGGATTTAAGCGCCAAACAAGAGAAAGTTAATAAGCTTGCTAAGCATCTTGCCAGCATTATGGGTACCCAGGAATTGTTTCTTGAGATCTTCTGAAGTGGTTTCAGTTCTGAATTTGTTTTGCTGCGGCATTTATTTGTGCTGGTCGACAACTTCGACAACCAATGTATATGAAATGCTGCTCTGTTCCCTATATTTGCACTGGTGGCGAACTTTGATGCCCAGTGGATGTAATATGTGTAATAGCCAGCCTAGCGCTAGTTGCTTGCTTATTTATTTCCTTGTTGTCTTGTTTATTTGTTTGCGTGTAGTCATTGTAGTTCTTTTTCCGCGGTTTGCTGGTGGCTGCAATAACCTATTTTTTTAAACTAGGCCACAATAACCATGGCTAATATTTACTGTAGTGACACTAGGCCTCCTACGGGCCGTAGAAACAATGGGCCTTCTACTGGCCATAGAAACAATGGGCCTTCTACGGGCCGTATCATCAATGGGCCTTATACGGGCCGTATGATCGATTGGCCAAACATGGGCCAAACAGACCGCATTATGGCCGTAAACAGGCTAGAGTTGGAATCGTCCGTTCATGGGCCGACCATAACGGACCATCGTTAATAGGACGTATTTGATGACGTTATGAAAACGGCCTAACGTGTTAACGGAACACAAACGGGCCGACTATAACCACGGGCTGAATTTGGCCCACAAGCAGAAAATGACAGTAACGGGCCGTAAGTAAACGAATGCTGGAAATGAGTGTCGGTGTCAAAACCGGCGGATCTCGGGTAAGGGGTACCGAACTGTGCATCTAAGGCTAATGGTAACAGTAGGCAGGGGACACGATGTTTACCCAGGTTCGGGCCCTCTCGATGGAGGTAAAACCCTACTTCCTGCTTGATTGATCTTGATGATATGAGTATTACAAGAGTTGATCTACCACGAGATCAGAGAGGCTAAACCCTAGAAGCTAGCCTATGGTATGATTGTTGTTCTTCCTACAGACTAAACCCTCCTGTTTATATAGACAACGGAGGGGGCTAGGGTTACACAGAGTCGGTTTACAGAGGAGGAGATCTACATCCGAATCGCCAAGCTTGCCTTCCACGCCAAGGAGAGTCCCATCCGGACACGGGACGAAGTCTTGAGTCTTGTATCTTCACGGTCCAATAGTCCTGCCAAAGTATATAGTTCGGCTGTCTGGATACCCCCTTATCCAGGACTCCCTCAGTAGCCCCCGAACCAGGCTTCAATGACGATGAGTCCGGCGCGCAGATTGTCTTCGGCATTGCAAGGCGGGTTCTTCTCTAAATCCGGTGCACCCGTCGTAGCGAATAGTGTCCGACCTCCCAGTAAGTTTGTACTCCTCGGCTTCTGTGCTTCAATAATGGCCATCTCCAGGTGTCGATCGAAGACGAGGGGCCGGGGCATTTTTGCATTTGCCACCCTAATCCCGTAGGCGAGCCGTCTATTTGAGGAGACGAGGATCCTCAGATCCAAATCACTCCATCTTCCCCCAAGCAAGCATTCTGCAGAGCACGCCCAAAAGAGCCTATTCCATCATGACCGGTTGCCGCAGCCCCGCTCGCCGCTCCCCCAGCTCGAAGCCAGGGGATTGGGAAAACTGTTTCGTCCCTCACAGCCGCCTAATAGAGCTGCAGACCAAAGGGTTCGTTCCGCCCGCATACATGGTCCCTGTCTGATCCGGACTAGCCACCTATAATGGCGGGAAGCAAGCGGAGAGATTTCCTAACCCATCTCGGGGGGAGCGGGTATGCCTAGTCCCATATCTGCTAAGAGGCATCGGGTTTCCAATCCACCCATTCCTCCGCGGGCTCCTGGAGTTCTACGGTCTCCAGTTGCATAGTCTTACCCCCGCCTCCATACTGCACATTGCAGGCTACGTTGCCCTCTGCGAGATGTTCCTTGGCTGCGAGGCTCACTTCAAGCTATGGAAGAGGTTATTTTGCCTCGTCCCCCACAACCAGGAGGGATCTATATATCAAGTGGGTGGGGCCGAAATATGGCGCATCGCCCAGACTGGATACCTGTCTGGTACTCCCAAGAAGGCATCCGAAGACAGGCCCTTGGAGTGGTTTTTATGTTGATGACATTCCCTTGCCGGACCCAGTCCGGACGGGCCTACCTGAGTTTACCTATACTCCGCTGAAGAAACGCCAAAGCTGGCGCCCTCGGAGCCCCCAGGAGGAAGAAAACAGGGAAGTCTTCTATCTGATGAGCCGGATACAAACCCTGGCCAAATCAGGATTGACAATAATCGAAGTTCTGTCAATATGCATAATAAGGGGAGTGTAACCACTTCAATATAGGGGAAAACCCATGTGGCACTTCAATGGAGAAGATGATGCATCCCGTTGTGGTCGCAAAGGTCCGGACTCCACCACATCTCTGGCAAGGATACTATCTGAACTGTACAAGGGAGAAGAAGAGGAGTTCGTCCGCATCAAACCACGGGATGGATTTTCCATGTACAACCCCTGAAGCTGGGTAAGTGGTCGTCATTTACTCAACTCTATCTGTTCTTACCTTCTTTGCCACAATCATTTACCTGGCTGTTTCAAAACAGGAACTAAGGAGGGCCGTGAAAGAGTTCAACAGCCCCCCCTCCGCAGCCGGAGGATCCAGGCCGGGCTCTTGACGCCGTATTTGAAGAAGATCCGGACATATCCATGGAATTCATCGACGGGACTTTCTATCAGGCGAGCAGTGATGGCTCTTTGGTGGCCATCATCGCGGATTATCCCGGACTGCTTCCCGTGTCGCGTGTAAGTAATGTTGGGGTTCCAACCTTTCGAAAGAATTCCTTCATTTTGCCGTACCTTATGCTCACATGCCGTACATTTATAGAAACGTCAGTCGGGACTCCGTGCGGAACCCGCGGGGTCCTCTCAGCAAGAGGCGCCTAGACAAGGTAGGCTTAAAAGGAAGGCGGTTAGGAGCAAGACACAGGCGCAGAGGTATTCATTAAACTTGCCCTGTGGTTTATTTCGTCTTTTTGTCGAGGTGTGATGGTTTTAATTATGACCTGACAGGAAACGCCGGACTATACCTGAGGACCCTTCCAGCCACGCCTCCAGCAGCCGGATTCCTGGACCGGATTCATGGGTGGAGGCTGATGTGGGGACAGTGCCAAACTGTCCTCCTGCTGAGGATACGGATATGCTTTCCACCACAAATTCTGAAGTAGAGAGTGCCATGAAGCACCAGCGCCGGTGGGCCGTACTCCGTGGTGGTATTTTTTCCGAAGAGGCATTTAATGCCTTCAATTCCGGACATGCATATATCCGCGTTGCTCAAGATGGACTTGCCAGAGCAACAGACCAGTATGTGAAGGATATATAGGTAAGAGAAATTAGTAAGTATGTGTAGTAGTAGCCCCTGAGACTTGAAACAATTGGCACAACTGATTTAAGGATAACTGTATGCATAGGTTCTTGTAGAGAAGAATACCCAGTTGTCTCAAGAGCTGAAGGAATATAGGGCCCAAATGAAGGCCAATGTCGTCGGACAAGGGGAATCCAAGAAGGCTTCTTCTGGTAATAATTTCCTTCTACCAGTTTGTTTATTCAGCATGGTTTATAAATCTGACGAAAAATTCGGCAGACAATCCCGGAGGGAATCTGAAGACTGTGGGAGATAATGAGCTGCATCTGCGAAGTCAGCTGAAGGCGGGCGAACGCGTGCTGACGCAGTCTATTCAGGAGAGGAATAAACTTCGAGATGCGAATCTCCGATTGAGCATCGAACTGAAAGATGTTCGGGCTCAGCTCGTGCACTCCGTGAAGGAGAACTGGAGGCTTCGACGCGGCATTTGTAGTAAGTGCTTGAACGAACTGTAGTATAGTTCGGCGAAGAGGCGTATTGGCGGAGTTATGTCTGTAGGTATGGTGATGCGCCGTCCTGAAGATGAGATGCCCGGCTCCATAGGTGATATGCTGCAGGAGCTTTCACAACTGCACGAACGAGATCGACACGTGATGCAGGGTATTGTCCAGGCCTTGTGGCCATCCGCTTCCGTGCCAGGAGGCATGAGCAAACTTGTAAAGATTCTCAAAGGAGCACCGCGGCGCTTCCGATTATGGAAGATGTCGGCTTGCCGGCAAGGTGCGAGAGAAGCTTGGGCCATGGTGAAGACGCGATACACCAAAGCTGAACCTAACCATATGGCCGAAGTTGGGCCGGCTGGGCCAGATGGACGAGAGATACCCGTTAGTTTGGTGTATGATCAAGTAGCATTAGCTGCAAAGTATTCCCAGCAGGATTGTAAGTTAGACCGCCTGTTGGATGGTATAGAGGAAGAGTACAACCACTCGATATGATTATGTAATTTAAACGGGCTCATGTACTCCCTAGCCGGATTGAAAATAATTTGTCATGGCGGACCTTTTTGCTTCAGCCCCCGGATCCGACAGTCCGCGGTGTGTCCAAATACCCGCACAGTTATGAAAAAACGGGGTATGCATGGAAACCAGGCGTAGGGGTCATAAGTGCTTGAACAGACAATTACCCAACTAGTTATGTTATAATACATGGATAGTAAGAAACATCTTCCAGAGAGAATAGTTCCGTTAGGGGTTCCTTTCTCTAGGTACGCATGCATCGATGTGCATGTCCGATCTACGAACAGAAGCGCAGAAAACAAAGCATCTCGGTTTTTTCGTTGTTATGAACGAGGACATCTTTTATTCACCGACCGAATATTCCCTTAAGAACGCTAGCTTTCGGCTTCACCCAGTCTGAGGTACACATCTGGCTTAACCGGTAGTAACAATTGCAGAGGTGCTCCCCTTATGCCCTAGCCGAATTAACAGGAACGTAGGGCATAAATACATGAGCCAGGCAAGCTAGCATGGCCAAAACTTAAGTCATATTGATGCATGTAATGGTGAATAAAAGTCACATATGGAAAGAAAAATGCATATGTGGTTGGCAAGAAGCCATTAAAAGTGGTTATATTTAGCTTCCGAATAGGAAGCCCCCAGGTATAGTGTGCACGCATAGTGCGGCCGGAATGCTCAGGGCATACATACAGTTTTAAGGCTGTAAAAAAATGGAAAAGAAAGAAAAAGAAAAGGGGAGAGAAAGGAGGAAAGGGAACGTAACTGAAGAAGCAGAGTGAGGGAGACGAACACTCGGTTCGGTGCTATGCGTAGAATCTCCGGAGTTTGGCCGCGTTCCATTGGTTCGGCTCGAGTCTGTTATCACATGTGTTGCGCAGATGGTATGCTCCTCTGGTGAGAACTTTATCAATGATGAAGGGACCCTCCCACTTGGGTTTGAGTTTGTCTTTCTTCTTCTTAGGTAGGCATAGAACGGGTTCGCCAATGTTATAAGTTTTGGCCCATACATCTCTGCTTTGATACCTTCGAGCCTGTTGCTGGTAGAATGCGGAACGAGCTTTAGCGACATCGCGCTCCTCCTCCAGAGCATCTAAGTTGTCCTGCCGGTATAACTCGGCCTCCTTCTCTTCATACATGTGCACGCGAGGTGAGTCACGAATTATTTCGCTGAAGAAGCAGAGTGAGGGAGACGAACACTCAGTACTGCTTCTGCGCTGTATACCATAAAAAAGGTGTGTATCCATTGGTGCAATTCGGCGTGGTCTGCAGCCCCTAGAGTACGGAGTCGAGTTCCTCGACCCAGTGCATGTCTGATTCCTTCAAGGATCGCACTAGTCTAGGTTTGATGCCGCTCATGATAATACCATTTGCACGTTCAACTTGACCGTTTGTTTGGGGGTGATAGACAGAGGCATAGTCGAGCTTAATGCCCATTTTTCCGCACCAGGCTTTTACCTCTTCGGCTGTAAAATTGGAGCCATTGTCAGTGATGATACTATGGGGGACACCGTAGCGGTGTACAACCTCCGATATAAAGTCTATCACTGGTCCGGATTGGGCCGTTTTAACTGGTTTGGCTTCTATCCATTTGGTGAACTTGTCCACCATGACCAATAAGTATTTTTTTTGGCTTCCCCCCTTAAGGGGTCCCACCATATCCAGCCCCCAGACCGCGAAGGGCCAAGTTATGGGGATCGTTTGGAGAGTGGTAGGGGGCATATGGCTCTGATTGGCAAATATTTGACAACCAACGCAACGTTGGACAAGGTACTGTGCGTTCGCCCGGGCTGTCGGCCAGTAAAATCCTATCCGAAAGGCCTTGCTCACGAGGCCTCGGGCTGCCGCGTGGTACCCGCCTAGTCTGGAATGGATTTCGGCTAAGAGTTGCCACCCTTCCTCTTCGAAGATGCATCGTTGGAGCACTCCGGTGGGGCTCTTCTTGTAGAGTTCTCCTTCATGGACTTTGTAGGCTTTAGAGCGTCACACAATACAACACGCCTCATTTTGGTCCTCGGGGAGCTCTTGCCTAGTAAGGTAGGCCAAGAAGGGCTCGGTGCACGGGGCGATGACAACCATTATTTCGTGGGCCGAAGATGTTATTTCGGTGGCAGAGCCTCCGATTACGTCTGAAGGTTCAGAATCTGGGGTTGTGTTCGGAGCCGGACTAATAGTGCCGAACTCCCCTTCCCATGCGACGGACAGCTTGAACACCCTTTCTAAGAAGATATTAGGTGGGACGGGGTCGCGTCTAGCACCGATGCGGGCGAGGATATCAGCCACTTGGTTATTTTCTCTGGCCACATGGTGGAATTCGACCCCCTCGGACCGAGCTAAAATTTTGAGGACGGCATTGCGATAAGCCGCCATTTTAGGGTCCTTGCCATCAAAATCTCCATTTACCTGAGATATTGCGAGGTTCGAGTCCCCGCGCACTTCGAGGCGTTGAATGCCCATGGAGACCGCCCTCCGAAGACCATGCAATAGAGCCTCATATTCGGTTGCACTTTTGGAGTTTGTCTATAATATTTGGAGGACATACAGCATCGTATCCCCGGTGGGGAGGTTAGGACGACACCTGCTCCCAATCCGGCCAGCATTTTGGATCCGTTGAAATGCATGATCCAATTTGAGTATGCGTCGTACTCTTTAGGGAGTTCGGCCTCTGTCCATTCGGCGACGAAGTCAGCTAGTACTTGCGACTTAATGGCCCGCCGTGGCTTGTATGTTATGTCGAACGGAAGGAGCTCAATAGCCCATTTAGCAATTCGGCCTGTTGCATCGGGGTTATTTATTATGTCATTGAGTGGTACTTTGGAGGCCACCGTGATTGAACACTCTTGAAAGTAGTGTCGTAGTTTCCGAGATGCCATGAAGACCGCATACGCTATCTTTTGATAGTGCGGGTACCGAGATTTACATGGAGTTGGGACCGTGGACACGTAATATACCGGGTTTTGGAGCGGGAACTTGTCTCCGTCTGCCTCTCGTTCGACGACGAGCACTGCACTCACAACTTGGTTTGTTGCAGCTATGTATAATAGCATGGGTTCGCCAATGTTTGGCGCGGTCAGGACTGGGTTGGTGGCTAAGAGTGCCTTGATTTCTTCCAGTCCGGCCGTGGCCGCATCCGTCCACTCGAAGTGTTCGGTGCGTCTAAGAAGGTGATACAGGTGTAGTACCTTTTCTCCTAAGCGGGAGATAAAGCGGCTTAAGGCGGCAACACATCCAGTTAGTTTCTGGATCTGCTTGAGGTGTGTTGGGATAGCCAACTGTGATAGAGCTCGGGTTTTTGCCGGATTGGCTTCAATTCCTCTATTGGAAGCGATGAAGCCGAGCAATTTTCTGGAGGGTACTCCAAAGACACACTTCTCCGGGTTGAGCTTGATGTCGTATGTTCGTAGATTATCGAACGTAAGCCTCAAGTCTATTAAGGTTTCGACGTGTCTTGTTTTGAAGACCATGTCGTCTATGTAGGCCTCTACTTTCTTGCCGATTTGTTTTTCCAGGCATGTCTGAATCATGCGTTGATAGGTTGCCCCGGTGTTTTTGAGCCCGAAGGGCATGGTGTTGAAACAGAAGGGGCAGTACGGAGTGATGAAGGCTGTTGCAGCCTGGTCAGACTCCGCCATCTTTATTTGATGCTATCCGGAGTATGCGTCGAGGAAATACAATGAGTCGTGTCCTGCGGTGGCATTGCTTATTTGATCAATGCAGGGGAGGGGAAGGGATCCTTAGGGCAAGCTTTATTTAGGTCTTTGAAATTGACACACAAGCGCAAGGATTTGTCCTTTTTTGGTACCATTACCAAGTTTGCTAGCCAATCCGGATGTTTGATGTCTCTGATGAATCCGGCCTCGAGTAGCTTGGCTAGCTCTTCCCCCATGGCTTGCCGCTTAGGCTCTGAGAAGCGTCTAAGAGTCTGCTTGACTGGCTTGTATCCTTTTAGTATGTTGAGGTTGTGTTCGGCCAGCCTGCATGGGATGCCCGGCATGTCTGAGGGATACCAGGCGAAAATGTCCCAATTTTCAAGCAGGAAGTCTCGCAGTGCGGCGTCTATTGTGGTGTTCAGCTATGTCCCGATGGAAGCTGTCTTCGAAGGGTCCGTTGGGTGGACCTGAAATTTGACTATCTCGTCCGTTGGTTTGAAGGAGGTGGATTTAGGTCGCTTGTCGAGTATCACACCATCTCTGTCTAATGTTGCTCATAGTGTTGTCAGTTCTTCGGTTGCGAGGGCTTCTGACAATGCCTCCAGTGCGAGGGCGGCGGTTATATTTTCAGCGCGGAGTGCAACGTCCAGATCGCTACCTAGAGTGATGGTTCCATTGGGCCCGGGCATTTTGAGCTTCATGTACCCATAATGGGGTATAGCCTGAAAGCTCGCGAATGCGTCCCGCCCCAAGAGGGCGTGGTATCCGCTACTGAACGGGGCCACTTGGAATGTAATTTCTTCGGACCTGTAATTTTCCGGCGTGCCGAATACCACATCCAGTGTGATTTTTCCCGTGCATTGTGCCCCCGACTAGGGATGATTCCCCTGAAGGTCGTGCTGCTCCGTTCAATGCGGCTCTTGTCAATTTCCATCTTGTTAAGCGTTTCCTCATAGATGAGGTTTAGTCCGCTTCCACCATCCATGAGCACTTTAGTGAGCCTGAAGCCGCCCACGATTGGGCTAAGGACCAAAGCGGCTGGCGCTCGGACTATTCAGAATTGTGGTTCGTCACTGGCATTGTAACGTATAGCCGTGTCGTTCCATGGGTTTATTGTTCCCACGTGGCAAACTTCTGCGAGGTTGCGCTGAGCTCCCTTTCGCCTATTATTTGAGGCAAAAGTCTCGAAGACTGTAAATACCGTATTGTTGTCTCTGGCGGGATGTTCCTCTGCTGTATGTTTTATGAGGAGATCCTCGCCGCTCTTTGCTACCTGCCGGAGTATCCAACATGCTCTAAGGCTATGCGTTAGCATAGTATCCGTTGTGCTGTGAATCTTGCACAGCCCGTTTAGCCATTCTTCCAATACGGCTCCACGCCTTACGGCGGGCTTTATTTTCTTGGTATTTGAATCGGGTGACTTACAAGAGTTTACCCTTTTAGTTCGAACAGAGGATTGGGCTAGAGCCGAATTATCCCAAAAGCTTGTTTGGGTTTTCCAGGTGCTTTCCATTGCGCAGTATTTTTGCAGTATTGCCGCTAAGTCAGCGAAGTGTACTATTTCACGGCGACTTATAGCGTTGAGAATACCTTTGTCTGTGCAATTTTTGCAGAAGAGGGAGACTGTGTCTGCCTCGCGACTGTACTTGACCCTGTTTATCACAAGGAGGAATATGGCCCAGTAATGATGTACTGTTTCTTGGGGCTCTTGTCTAATATGGGTAAGATTGGATAAATCTGGGTGGGTGGGTGGATTTGAATCCGAATCCCGACCCGATTTGGGTCCCACGGGCAAAGGAGCTTCCGATCATAATGGCTCGGGTTCTGGGGTGTTGCCCGATCTCATCGGCCCACTCCCCGATCCTGAGTCCGAGACCGGGGTCATGTCCTCCCGCGAGCGGGTGTACGGCTCGGAGAGCTCTGAAATCCGGACATAGTTCATCCTCAAAGTGGAGGGAGAATTAGGATGATGCTCTTCCACTACCGCTATCTCGTGGGTGACCGGTGGAGAGTGAATCTCCCTTTGATCAGGTTTAAGCCCAATCCGGTCATAGTCTGTAGCGACGCCCAAGGCGGCGATGCGATCCAAGAGCTCATTGAGGGAGAAGAGATCCATTGGGTCCATCTGTTCGGCGAATTCCGAATCGACGTGGAGGCTATTTTTAATGACCTGAGAAGTCATTGTCGGCTCAACCGCCGATCGGGCGGTTATAACGATGCGGAGAGTTTGGCCTACACTACTAGGAAAAGGGCTATAGATAGGATTGACACTAATGGCGCACCAGGGAAGTAGTGTGCCACTACTATATACTAATGCCGCACCAGTTGGTGGTGCGCCATTAGTATGGAAGACACTAATGGCGCACCACAAAAAAGGTGCGCCACTAGTGATAATTTTTTTTTCATTTTTGCATACGTACTAATGGCGCATCCTACCGAAGTGCGCCATTACTAGTTCTAACTAGTAATGGCGCACTACCACGCGGTGCGCCATTAGTAAGCTTCCCCCTCACTCCACATGTTCCCCTCCCGGCCCTCCCTTCCTCCCCACTCAACCTAATTCCCAATCGTACGCCGCCGCCGCCCCCTCCGTCCCCTCCGTCCCCTGCCGCCGCCGCCCCGACCCCCTCCGGAATCCACCCCCGCCGCCGACCCCGACCCCTCCAGCGACCAGCCGCACCCGCCCAGGTACCCCTCCTCCTTCCTCCTTCCTTC
>NC_041393.1:111513614-111522622 GCF_002162155.2 Triticum dicoccoides
ATTTCATTTCTCTTGGTTCATTAATTTGTAGTACTGTTCTTGGTCTGGTTCTCTGGATAATTTCTAGGGTTCTTGGTCTGTTCCAAGATTGGTCGTGTTTGTCTTGGGTTCTTGGTCTGGTGCCAAGATTGGTCTAGGGTTCTAGGGTTCTTGGTCTGGTGCCAAGATTGGTCTAGGGTTCTAGGGTTCTTGGTCTGATCTTGAACTACATGGTTGCAATGATTTGGCATCAACACTTGTAAGAAAAGAAAAAGCAGGAGAATGAAGATTATATTTAAAAAAATGGTCTTAGTAGTGGTAAACAAGCCTTAACAAATTACTAACTGTCCAAAAATTTGTGACTGAATTTTTGACACTGTCATAACTGAATGGTCTGAATTTTTAACACTGCCTTAACAAATTACTAATTGTCATGATAATGACATGGTCCTGTTGTTTGCAAGCTGTCATATTGTTTTCATTCAAAAACCATGGAAAAACACTCATCCAAGTTTCCTCTGTACATACATATATGGCTTTGCCACAATGGTACACTAGAGTGAAAGAAGAAGCATTGGCTTAATTGAGCTGTGGAGTTCTTGTTACCTTGTCTGTCTGTCCTTGTTAGTTACATGTATCTCTCTGTTTGTGTTTCTGCGTAACAGGTTCGATCGCGGTTGGAGAAAAATTGAGGTATATACATGTGCTCTGCTTACTTGTTTGGTTTGCAATAGTTATCATCTGACAAAGTATGCTTAGTTGTTTGGTTTGCAAGCCATATTTTGTAGTTGATAATACATTTTCCAGATCTGCTTGGTTGCAATCTTTTATCTGAACGCGGTCATTATAAGTTTATAGCTTTCCCACTGTCAGGCTTGTTCCAATAAGTAGATGCACTTGCTCCTTTCTTACATATTTGTGCCTGACGAACACGGTCATCAAATCTACTTCCATGTTGCTGCTAGTAGTAACCTGACAGCACAACCATACTTAGCCACTGTTCATTAACAACAAGTCAACAACAACATCAGTAAAATTCAGTTAACAACAACATCAGAAAAATTCAGTTAATTAACTAAAGAAGAAAAGAGAGAAAGTAGAGAGCAAGAGGAGTACTTGCATTAACTGAAACGTTTTACTTTAAACTTGCAAAATGCAGTACTCCCTAAAACTACTGCAAGCAAGAACTACTGTTGGAGGGCACTACTGTAGGATATTCTTTGGTCTACTGAAACTTGCTGGATGTATGTTCAGAAATGTCTTAACAGGTGTATTATTTATAGTAGTAGTTGAAGATGGTTTCTCTTGTCTTAACTGAATAATCATGTATTACAAAGTGTTCTTGTTTTTCTTCATAGTTTGCAGCATTTTCAGATGTACACTGTTTTCCTATGTCTCAAAATGTTCCTAATTTGATATTTGAAAGTAAGTGTGTGGTTTGAAATTTTGATCTGATTATGGCATCTAGAATTATGTCAGTTTTGTTTTGAACTAGAAGACCAAAGTGTGTTACTCACCTGGGATCTTAACTGTTAAGTTTGTAATATTCCTTATATTGAAATCGAACATGATGGTGCTACTTGATATTTTTGAGACATGGCATCTCCCATGACTGAATCAGCAACAAGGGGAGTTGATTCCATTTCTTGGTTTCTGTAAGAATTTAATGGACCCGGGCCTAGTTAGAAAATGAGCTAAAGATTCTGGAACTAGTTCTTATCAGCTAGTTCTGGTCAAAGCAAGTGGTTTTCCTGAGCTATGCCTTGGTTAGAAAATGATGCATGATGGTTTGTTCAGAAGAGGAATAATCCCAGGATAGCATGTATCATGGGGTCAAACCTGGGACCCCTATTATAATTTGATTTTGATTATTAATTTTTCTGTGAGCAGATGAATTACAGTGTTTGTGTTGTAATGAAACTTGAGCTGAAATAGAACTAAACTTGACACAATACTATTCAGTTAATTTGCTTGGACAGTAGTATGTATGCTCATCACTTTATGTATGGTGTTATGCCCTGTTATCTCTGTTCAGTTGACTAATGAAGCACTAGGCTCATCCATGGTACAAGTTCACCTGTGAATACTTGAAATTAGTCAGGGCATCCCGTACTGATAGATGTAAATTGTGTCCAGTAGGCTTTGAAGCACCGGTTTTTCCTGTTTCTAACTCTGAATCTGATATAAACCATATGGTTGGCATAAGTGGTCTTTTGTATATGTGCTGATGCTTTGTTAATATAAAGCTATAGATGATGTTGTACTTGTGATGATGCTACTTGTGATCTTCTAAAATGACCCATTGGCAACTTCATTACGCGGGGATAATGATATTGCAGGTACCCCGAGAGGCCCTTGAGTTTGCCGGAATGTCGATTAACTTCTGTTCCGGCTAATTCATGTACTCCATATGTCCTATTTTCAGCAAAGGTAATGCTGAAATTTTTCGTGAATTTTAGCATGACTTTGCTAAAAATAGGACATATGGGGTAGTTGCGACTAATGCCTATTATCATGCATGTTTTATGATCTGTTGTAAGGGTACTAATTGGTCTCTTCTGCTGCTTATCACAGATGGTGGGAAGCAGCCACCGCCGCTCTACGATACCGCAGTATGAGTTGGATGCTTCCGAGTTCTTCACTATCATACTTGAGACTTCAGTATCATCCATGACGTAGGTATATAAAACGAGAGATCTCCCCTTCACCCATCTCATTATGATATCTGTTGTTTGCTACATCACTCATTGTCCCAAACTGCAGAGGCTGCCTGATAGTTTAATGAACATGCTGATGGGTGAAGATCCGCCAAATAATGTGAAGCTGCGACAGGCCGGCAGCGGGTTTCGCAGGCAGTGGGATGTGGAGTTGGTGATCAAGGAGGGCCACATGTACTTGTCTTGTGGGTGGGAGAAGTTCTATCGTGCCTACGACCTGCAGCTGGGGTACTTCCTTCTCTTCAGGTAGGACGACGACGCCACCATGCTCATCGTGAAGGTGTTCAACACGACTATGTGTCGCATGCGCTATGTTGACGATGATGATGCCGGTACGTTCTGCCTCTTCTTATTCCTCTACATTTGGCTTTGTCTCACATCGATTGCTAACGGTCGTTGTTGCATTTTGGACAGGTAATGGGAGCAGCAGCAGCGACACTGGCTATAGCCAAAGCAGCAGTGACTATGGCTGTAGCGAAAGCAGCAGCGATTCTGGCTGTAGCGAAAGCAGCAGCGATTCTGGCAGCAACATAGACAACAAGAAGGATGATTCGGACTGGAGTGCGGGAGAAGAGGAGCAGAGTGGGGATGAGGAGCTGCAGGATGACGATGGCATCAGGCTGAGGATGACCTAGCACTGGTGGTGGCTGACCAAGGGCAAGAGATGGTGGTGGCTGACCATGGGCAAGAGATGGAGGTGGCTGAGGATGACCTAGCGATGGTCGTGCCTGAAGGTGGCCTCACGATGGTGGTGGTGCCTGACAATGACCACGCACCGGTGGTGGCACCGGCGATCCCACAGCTGGGCGACATGACCACGCCAATTGTGGTAGAAGACTACATCCCACTGCCTCCACTGCCTCCACCGCCTCGCCGCTCTTGCCGCATCAGGGAGAGGAAGGAGAAGGAGAAGGAGAAGAACAATGCATGAGAACTGAACTTTGTCAGGTATGTCAGATCTCCTATAGGTTAGTTATCCAAAACGATATATATATACTTAGTTACCTATGTTATCTCTAATATGCTTAGTTTCCTATAGGTTAGCTTCATTTTTACCTAAGTTGGCTCTAATATGCTAACTTAGAGCTTATATGCTTAGTTTCCTATAGGTTAGCTCCAAAATAACTTATGTTAGCACAAAATGATCAAGTTTACATAATAAGCTTATAGTCCTTTTCTTATTCTTCTTCTTTTTCCAAAATGACATAAGTTAGCTTCATTTTACCTAAGTTGGCTCTAATATACTAACTTAGAGCTTATATGCTTAGTTTCCTATAGGTTAGCTCCAAAATAACTTATGTTAGCACAAAATGATCAAGTTTACATAATAAGCTTATACGCTTCTTCTTATTCTTCTTCTTTTCCAAAATTCTTCTTATTCTTCTTCTAGTGTTCTTCTTCCTCTAGTATTCTTCTTTTTCTTCTTCTAACTTCTTGTTTATCATTTTGCAGATTTATTTAATTCACGGAAGCTTGCATGGATGGAGTGCTTCTTTTTCATTTGTGTTTTTTTGTATCAATGTGAAACTTTTGTGAATTGATGGATAACGGTGTTGGATGAACAATGTGAAACTTTTGTAATATGTAACAATGGAACTATGTGTTGGCTATGTATGTATATATGATGGAACTTGTGTGTTGTCTATGTATTTATATATGATGGAACTTGTGCGTTGGCTATGTATGTATATATGATGGAACTTGTGTGTTGGCTATGTATGTATATATGATGGAACTTGTGTGTTGGCTATGATTGTTATATGGATGCTTGTTGTATATATATGTGTTGGATATCTCATAGGTGAAATAGTGACCTGAGATTAAGAAAAAAAAATTAAAAAAAATGTTACTAATGGCGCACTACCATGTGGTGCGCCCTTAGTATAGAAGACACTAGTGGCGCACTGTGGGCAAAACTAAAAAATACTAATGGCGTGCTACTAATGGCGCACTGGTAATGCGCCATTAGTAGGCAAAACCAGTGCGCCATTAGTAGGCCTTTTCCTAGTAGTGCTAAAGCCAGGGCTCCCCCGGAGGTGATGTTGTCTTTGACAACGAGACGAGCCATCAGGCATTATCACGATGGCACAGTTGAACTCTCAATGAAAGCACCAATGTCAGTGACAAAACCGGCGGATCTCGGGTAGGGGGTCCCAAATTGTGCATCTAAGGCTAATGGTAACATGAGGCAGGGGACACGATGTTTACCTAGGTTCGGGCCCTCTCGATGGAGGTAAAACCCTAGTTCCTGCTTGATTGATCTTGATGATATGTGTATTACAAGAGTTGATCTACCACGAGATCAGAGAGGCTAAACCCTAGAAGCTAGCTTATGGTATGATTGTTGTTCTTCCTACGGACTAAACCCTCTGGTTTATATAGACACCGGAGGGGGCTAGCACTACAAAAAAAATACACTTCCGTGATGATACGTGTTTGTCACAGTAGGTCGCGTTTTTTGTCATGCATGTACATCCATGACAAATTTATGACAGAATCAAGATAGTCAGACCTGTGCCGTCGTAGAAGTGTTCGATGACATTACCAAAATTATTATCACGGAAGTGTCCACTTCCATGATGATAAATCGTGCGCCACAGAACTGCTTTCATCAAGGGTGACCGACACGTGGCATCCACCGTAACGGAACATTGTTAAGCTATCGGGTCGGGTTTTGGATCCGATGACCCGTTAACAGCCCCGACCAATGGGGATTTTCCATGTGTAAAATCATCATTGGCTGGAGGAAACACGTGTCGGCTCACCGTTCGGGCAGATGTCATCCACTCATTGGACAGAAGGCGCCTATGATACGTCGACATGTGGCATGGCCCAACAGAGGCCCATTCCTATGAAAAGGCCGGCCCGTTTGACTTGGTCAAAAGGTGGCGGGCCGGCCCATGGAAAGCCTGTTAACGGCCTGTTCGCATATAGCCCATTTACAGCCCGCTAACCCAAGGCCCGTTACGCCCTATCCGAATTAGGCCCAGTAGCGTCATCTGGGCCATCCAATATGAGGCCATCCAATATGATTCCAGACCGTTTCCACTTCTGGCCCATGTATGGCCCATGACGTCTTTCGGCCCATATGAGGCCCTATGTAACTCTTGGCCTATTAATGGCCCATGGTGAAACTGTCCCGCACTGAACAGGGTATCACTTTACACCCACTAACGGCCCGTGGTGAAGCTGGCCCGTAATGAACAGTATATCTCTTTATACCTATTAAGGGCCCGTTATTCAGTTGGGCCGTTTCCAGCAAATGTTATCTTTCGGCCTTCTCAGAGCCCATCTATTCTTGGGCTCATTTCCAACATTCGTTTACTTACGACCCGTTACTGTCATTTTCTGCTTGTGGGCCAAATTTAGCCCGTGGTTACGTCGACCCGTTTGTGGTCCGTTAATACGTTGGGCTGTTTTCATAGCATCATCAAATACGGCCTATTAACGATGGCCCGTTATGGTCATACGGCCCGTATAAGGCCCATTGATGATACGGCCCGTAGAAGGCCCATTGTTTCTACGGCCCGTAGAAGGACCATTGTTTCTACGGCCCGTAGAAGGCCCATTGTTTCTATGGCCCGTAGAAGGCCCATTGTTTCTACGGCCCATAGAAGGCCTACTGTTTCTACGGCCCATAGAAGGCCCACTGTTTCTACAGCCCATAGGAGGCCCAGTGTCACTACAATAAATATTAGCCCATGGTTATGGTGGCCTAGTTTTAAAAAGAACTGCACTGGCTACAAGCAAACAAATAAACAAGACAACAAGGAAATAAATAAGCAAGCAACTTATGCTAGGCTATCACGGCTGTTACACATATTACATCCACTGGGCATCAAAGTTCGCCACCAGTGCAAATATAGGGAACAAAGCAGCATATCATATACACTGGTTGTCAAAGTTGGCGACCAGCGCAAATAAACACCGCAGCAAAACAAATCCAGAACTGAAACCACTTCAGAAGATCTCAAGAAACAATATCCTGGGTACCCATAATGCTGGCAAGATGCTTAGCAAGCTTATTAACTTTCTCTTGTTTGGCGCTTAAATCCTGCAGCGCTTGTTATTGCACCAGAAAATATGCATCTGCATTCTACAGGGACTTCCTCAGTCTTTCAGCTTCCTGTCGCAGCACATCTGATCGATGTCTTTCAACTTGAAGTTGAGACTCAAGAAGATGAACTGATTCAGGCAGCGAGTTCGAAGAGCTTGTGCCAGTAGTAGTGGCCAGTAACTCGAACACTACATCAAGACAGGACTTTTGGGTTCCCTCACTGTCGTCAAGATTGTTTTTATCAGCTTTCTTGGAGACCAACAGGGATGTCTCACTATCTTGAACCTTATCTGCATTACTTCCTTTACCATTGGATAACGCGGTACTGTTCTCCAATATTTTGTCTGCATTCTAAAAGAGAAACAAGCAGACACATCACATGTATACCATGTTGTATATGAAACTCATTTTGATAAATGAGTTCAGTAGTAAAGTGGACAGGATAACAACATGAAACAAACATATATCTATGTGCCATGGTCACTTTATGGTCTGTATCATTCTAGTTTTTGTTGCCAAATCAAGATAGAGACACAGTTCAAATAATATTTGTTCAAGACAAAGCAGAATAGACAGAATATAAGTGTGGGTAACTATAGAGCAATAACAACACTTGTAATGTGCATGACATGAGAACATAACTATTTATTCAATTGAAACTGAAATCAACATAGAGCAGTTTACAACAGCAAACCAGTTAAAGAAACAGGTTTAAAACATACCTGTTGCGCCATTGGAGTTTCAATTCTGTCCTTCAAATTTGAAAATAGTTGGTATGAGTAAATACAGTAATGCAAGAGCAAAGGAGTATGAACCATAGCTACAGAACCTGACCTGAGAACATATCTTCTTCTCCTTTAAGCGTTGAGTTGGGATTCGTAGTGGTGGTCCTCGTGCTTTGGGCGCTGCAGCTCCCTTACTAACCGCTCGTGCTTGGTTGCTCTATGGTGGAGACAGTGCTATGTCAACTGGAACTGGGTTACAATCTGCCAGGGTTGGGGTTAAAAGGGGTGTAGCTGGTTCTCTGTCCAACTGGGTAGGGTTACAATCTGCGAGAGTCTGGGTTATGTGTGGTGGATCTGGTCCTTGGGCAAGTACAACCGTGGTTCTATCTGCATTAACTGGTAGCATATCTTTTCTGAAGACCGTGTTGTTACTCCCTTTGATACAACCGTGGCTCTCCAATTCAAATGGCTGATAAACAAGAAAAGTAATTGAAAGTATAGACATTGTATGATAGACAGGTGCAATGGATAGTGGGGAATAAAAGAGAGCATGAAATAATTCATATTTATGTTGTCTAACCAAACAGGATAGCATGACACAATTTCACATATATGATGGCTAACTAAACAGGATAGCATGACACAATTTCACATTATGATGGCTAACTAAAAAAGATGGAAAGACATAGTTCAAAATATGAGTCTATGTAAACAGGATGACATGACATAACTATATAATGTGTTTATTAAATAGGTTGGCATGCCATAATTCACATACATTCATGGATAGAATGCCATAATTCTAAATATGATGACTGTAAACACTAAACAAGATGAGATGATATAACTATATGATGTCTTTATTAAATGGGTTGCCATGCCATAATTCAGATAGATGATGTGCATGTACTATGTAAACATGATGGCATGATATAATTCAAATATATGATTTATATAGTAAGCAAGTAAGCAGATGGCAATCTATATATCATGTAAAAACTAAGCAATGCAAGACAACATGCATGACATGGGTAATATAACCCTGCCAAGTTTGAGCATAGACCTCAGGGGGGAAATAGGATTGGTCATCAGTCTCTGAATCCTCCTCTGAGGAGCTCTCTGTAGCCACCAAGATGTCTGCTTCAGCAGGTAGCATTTGTCTGCTCTGAATACCTTGTTTTCATTCCATATACTTCCATCACCGCTTCAAATGGTTGATGCACAGGAAGAGTAGTTGAATATACAAACGTTGTCGACAAATGGAACGCGTAATACAAAAAAATGATAGCATGATATAATTCACATACATGATGATTGGCTAAACAGCATGGTATTGCATAATTCACATATATAATGGCTTCGCAACAAGATAGCATTGTATAATTCACATATATAATGTCTTGCAACAAGATGGCAATGCATAATTCACATATATGGTAATTAGACACTGAACAGGTGGCATTCACACAAAGCATGTCTAAACTAATCAAATGGCATAGCAATGCGAGACACCATACGCATGATATGAGC
>NC_041393.1:111522858-111551287 GCF_002162155.2 Triticum dicoccoides
AGGACTGGTCATCTGTCTCTGAATCCTCCTCTGAGGAGCTATCCGTAACCAGCGAGATATGCGCTTCGTCAGATAGTATAGTCTGTTCAGAAGACCTTGTTTTCACTCCAGAATTTGCCATCACCGTGTCAAATGGCTGATGCACACAAAGAGCAGTTGAATGTAATATGTAACGAAAAAAAAGATGGCCTGATATAATTTACATATAAGATGACTGGCTAAGCAGGATGGAATTGCAAAATTCACATATATGATGCCTGGCTAAACAACGTGGCGTTGCATAATTCATATAAACGATGAATAAACTAAACAGATGGCATTCACACAAAGGATGTCTAAACAAAGAAGATGACATGTTTGATGTATAAAGTAAGCAATGCAAGACACCATATGCATGATATAACCAACATCAGCATGCCAAGTTAGAGAGAAGACCTCAGGGGGTAAATAGGAGTTATCTTCTCCTTCTGCATCCCCCTCAGAACAGATATCTTCCTCTCGATTACAATCCGAAATGCGTGGAGGGGGGCTGCCTTTGCGCCTACCATGGAGCGACGTCTGCATGAAATTATATTGGCACACAAGGCTCGTCTCTTTTGCTCTACATGTTCAGTTCCATTGTCTACAATAATTGTCATGCACAGGAATAAAACATAGTGAGATTATGTAAGGAGTGCATGCAGAAATCCAGAATGATGGTAGCAACCTGTAGATAGACCCAAAACCAATAATAGCAGGTAGATAATGGCTTCAGTTAATAAATACAGATAATGGCTTCTTTACTGTTTGTTTCCCACCCAACATGAAACTCATAGTAGACATCGGAGATTAACCAGATAGTAGATAGATACTATTGATAGCGGCCACGATATGTACCCCACAACCATTTAAAAACTCAAGTTTGACCATTAGTTTGGAGCTGACTCAGAGTCTAATCGGTGAACAAGACGATAAAGTAGCATGTAATATTAAGCGATGCACAACATAAGCAGACACGAAAGAGTGCGACCTCTCCTACGGACCCGTGTAGTCCTCGAGGTCATCTGCTCGGTTGATGATGGTAATGCAGTTTTCATGGCTGCCAGTAGCGGGGAAGAAGATCTGAGGCGGCGAAAGATAGTCTAGAGGCTGGATCCTTGCTCTGCTGGACCGTTCTGTCGTTGGAGCAGCTAAGCTGGGATGGACGACGACGCAGCAGGACCGGGACAAACCACGCAAGGTTTTCTTTGACAACTATCTGTAAGAGAAGTAATTCTGTAAGGGCTCGTTTGAATTGGAGGATTCCAAGAATGCATGGATAGGAAATAGACAGGAATAGGATAGGAATGCACGTGCAAAACAAAGAATTTAAAAACACAAGATTTCTGCCAATCTGGGTGTTTGATTCACAACAATTGGAAGATCACAGGATGCAAAGAAGCATGGTGAGATTAAGTCAAACCACAAGAAAATGTACGGTTATAATGCTATTATGCTACTATCTTTTAGTCTTGTGCTTCATGAATAGGAATTTGAAAAGGAGGACACATGAAAATTAAAATTCCTACGTTTTTTATTTCACGGATACACTAAAGAAACAAATCCGTATGCTCAGTGGACAATATATATAACATGTAGAGTAAGAAGGAGATGCAACAAGTGTACAACCTCTTTGGCAAAGCCATGTCGATCTCAGAGTGATTGGGTTGGCCGGTGAGGATGCTTCGGCTGACTTTGCTGTCGGAGGAGGGGAATAAGATCTTAGGCGTCTGGTTATGGAGCCCGAGGTACTGCTCCGCTGTGATGGAGGCTTTCATCGTTGGAGCAGCTCCGGTGAGTTGTACGACACCGAGGCTGAAGCAAGACAAGAGAGACAACGAACAACGTTAACCTAAGTGGAATTCTAATAGCATCTCCAATACATGACGTAAAATACATAACCACAAAGTGCTAGATGTAAAATACATCAGCCGCTCATCTCTGAACTTAACTGTCGAAACTGAACTTAACTGTCGAAACTGAACCTAACTGTCGAAACTGAATTTTGCTGTCGAAACTGAACGCACTAGCAAGGTGAGGCTACACGTCAGTCGACTGACTTTTTCATCTCTGGTCAGTCGATTTTGCAGCCATTGGATACGAAATGAAGGTCCTGCGGTTCATCTTCAACCTCCACCCCCTTGAGCCGCCAGCCACCACCGGCCAAACAGCAGCCACCCGCCGCCCAAGGCCGGCGGTGCGCTGCTCCGCCCGCCCTGAAAACACTCCCCACCGCCGGTCCGCCAACGCCCCAGCCACCCTCTAGGCCCCCCCGTGCCGAGCTTTTTCTCCGGCGATCCCCACGCCACCGCCCCGCCAACGCCCCGCCACCGCCGGCGACCACCGCCCCATCCTGAACCCTAAGATAGATAGTGGGGTACCTCTCCGGCGAGCCCCCCTCCCCGCTGCGGCTGGTTCTTCCTTCACCCCAGCGAGCCCACCCCTTGGAAATCGACTGATCCAAAAGTCGATTCAGTCGACTAAAGTGTAGCCAAATCGGAGCAGCATTGCAAGCAAGAGCAAGAGCGAGAGCAGCAACGCGAGCAAGAGCAATAGCAAGAGCAGACCAGGTAGGGGACCGAGAGCAAGAGCAGAGCAGCAGCGCGAGCGAGAGCTAAAGCAGTAGCTGCTCCTACTGATGTGGACGTCGCCATTGAGGGAGCGACACCATGGAGGAACTAGCCGGCGACGCCGCCGTGGATGGAGCCGCGCCGTGTCGGCTCGGGACCGAGCGCCGGCAGCACCGTGAGATCGAATCAAGAAGAAAATGCGGCGATTAGTGTACAACCTCTTTGGTGGCGCCGATTAGGCCGCAGCTTCATCCGAGGAAACGGTGATGATGATGCTCTTCCGGTGGTGCAGGTGAAGACGGCAGTGTGGGAATGGAGGTGGCGCGAAAGACGAGGGGAACATCGGGGCAGCTCATTGGAGGTGGAGGACGGGGTGGCTGAATCGGCGGGACGATGAGATCGACGAAGGATTCTCATCCGGTACGGTGGATGAGGGACGTCGAGGTTTTGCTGTGGACGACGTCGTCGGGGAAGAAGCTCCGGCTGGTTGGCGGACGGAGCAGGGTGTGGGGTTTCGTCGCGGGTTTTCGCGGCCTCGGTGTACGAATGGGTGGGCGGATGGGATGGCAGTGGGGAACCATGGCTTAGAGACGCGCTTGTCCAAAATGTGGGGTAAGTTACAAAAGTACCCCCCCAACGATTTGAGGCGGTTCTTTCGGTTCAGGGGTACCACGGGCATTTCGCGTGTCGGGATTTCATAGGAGGTCGGAGTTCTCGCACGCGTTGTAATTTCGGAATAGCAAGGCGCGGGTTGAGATGGAGGGAGTTGTAGGAGTACAACGAGACAAAGATATATCTTAAATATTTTGGGCTAACAAGGCGCTGGTTGAAATTTCTGGATAGGCCTAACGTGTACTGTACCAAATCAATGCGCACTACAAATGTCATTCAAAACTTTGAATTCATGTTATGTTCAATTAAAAATTTTTGCTACGTGTATAATGCATGCAACCTACTACTCAAATGAACGTTTTAGTGCATTCCAAACGTATATACTACCGCTTCAATATGAACTAAATTTGAATAAGATCTACAGTAATGATTGTTCTGAAATCAAAGCATTTGAATTCGTTTCTCTGTTTTACTAAGATCTACAATCATCATTATTTTCAAGTTAAACCACCGTTCCTGTATTACCTTCACAACACACCACATGATCAGTATCGAGTTACATATGAACTATGTGTACTATATGAACTCGAACTAGATTTTTTGAATCCACTTTATTTTAATTTCAAATCACATTACATTTCTAGCTCTAGCTAGATCTTCATAATCTAAACCATGTCTCATATGTATAATGTGTTTATCACATTTTGTATGGTGCCCCGCCCCCTACGCCTACAAGTATTTAGATGTGAGTTGCAAACACCACACATTACCACAAATTCAAATAAAATGTGAGAATGTTCGATATATAGTATTGTTTAGATTGCTCGATATTTAGTTATAAGCTGCAAATGCCGCACATTATCACAAATTCAAATAAAATGTGAGATTGTTTGATGTATAGTATGGTTTAGATTGTTCGGCATTTAGCTGTGAGTAGCAAACGCCATGTATTATCACATTATGGTATAACATGTGCACAGCACGTGTATCACCTCTATATTCATGCATGCAATGTTTAAAACACTATGATCTCCTATTCAAATATATGAATCCTCTTTCATATCAAATTATGATCTTTCTTAGTCTCTTACACCCACACAGTCCTCTAACCTTTGTAGCTACCACTAACTTTCTCTCGTGCATGCACACGCCCTCCTCACCCTCCCCCTCCCTCGGCATTCTATCCACCGGGCACATTCATTTTTTCCTTTAGGTCGTTCTCCCAGAGTCTCCACAACTCCTTTCTGACACATACCGATCGATAAACCTCTGCAGCGATGCTTGCCTACAACATACACACACAGCTTCAATCTCCTCCTTTATGTGTCCTTGCCTCGTGTCTCTCATATGGTCAGATACACGTGAAAAATCTCACCCCTCTTTTAATCGATCTCACAACCGCACACTCCTCCCCCTATCCAGATAGTAGTTGGGCCTCTCGCACCACCTCCTAGCTCCATTCTCTCTGTCTATCCGTCTCGCTGGGACTATTTGCCTCTAACAAATGGACGTACACCGACCGATCTCTCGCTATACATATAGCCAGCTAGGTCCTTATAACTCGTTTTTACCCACACATCGATCGATCTACCTCATTAGTTGTGTCTCTCCCTTCCTCCGACAAACAACAATTGATCTACCGATCTAGTTAGGTTTGCTTACCAAACACATGGTTCCCCTTCATCATCCATGGATGCGTCCCGACAGATCTATCACACACAGGCACACACAAAAATACATCCCCACTCTTATTGATAACATTGCAGTTCCACCCTCAGTTTGTCTAGTAGGCCTCTCCCAACATCTCCGAGAAGCAACTCCATCACCCATCCAGCACTGTACCCCTCTCCCTCCCTCTCCCTCCCTCTCTCTCCTCTCTCTCTCTGTCCCATCATATTTCCCGTCCTTCAGTTATGTATGGATGTCGACCGATCTCCCTCATGACATAGCTGGGTCTCTCCTTCTCAACACATATACGAGTCGTTCTACCTCTATAGTTAGGCCTCTGCCTACCCCTCCCCCACCCCCTACCCCCACACACACCGATACATCAAGCGCTCTAGTCATGTCTCCCTGCCACACATAAACTTGACATGTGCCCTCTAATGTTCTGGTAGGCCAGTCGCCCTATATCTTTGACTTGCACACACACACACACGCAATTTCGATGGCTCTCTTCATCGATCTCGCACCCACCCGTACTTGATCCTCTCGTCGACTCTATCGATAGCTATGACCCCTCCCTATCTTCTCGTGGATTGCCCGAGCCTCTATGTATGATATGGATAGGCCTTCATTTCACACACATTGCATGCAAAATTTTGCTTGAGATGTCATCGACACATATTCCCACAAATAATCCATGAAATCAACCCCCACCCCACCCCCACCCCCACCACAAAACAAAAAACACACACGAACGCGGTTTGTATCTCTCACACACACCCACATAGGTGGGGGACGTGCACGAACAGAAGAGGTGCATGCACGGTGCACATACTCCCATCTCTTTCCCAACCACACCCGCGCGGGTACACGGTGGAGCTCATTTCTGTACGAAAAAGGCAGCCCACGTGCTAATTTGGCACGTGTACTGGTTGTCCACTTGGTGGAGGGAGGATCGTCTACCACGGGTGAACAAACAAATTGCGACTTGACACGTTATGTTAAATTAAAAAAAGAGGCAAACCATGTGGGGCCTACCTTAGAGGCAAGGCTCTATACACTGGAGTACTTTTGATGTGTCCCTTCAACTCGCAGAACAAGGAGAAGCTTGCTTAGTACGCCGTCTCCCCCGCCCATGGGCGCGGTGGCTCGCAGGATGAGGTGAAGCTTGCTCCTCCCTCGCCCATGCGCGCGGTGGCTCGCAGGACGAGGAGAAAAATTTACTACTCCCTCCGTTTACTACTCGTCCCTACTACCTTGGTTATAGAGATTATATCATATTGTTTGGAATATATATGTCCTTAGTAGATTTCAATATGAACTACTACTACATACTCCAAACACTGATGTATATAGACGTATTTTAGAGTGTACATTCACTCATTTTGCTCTGCATGTAGTAGCACTCTCCCTCGCCCCTCGACCCTCGCCCACGTGGTGGACGTGGAGCAATTCATTCGGTCTCATATAGCCAGAACGATATATACTGCACTACCATTATTGCTCGACTTCCCGAAGAGGTGAAGAGCCAATCGCAAGGTTAATATTTTGGAGATGCCAAGCGCAAGGTTATAGGAGAACGAGTAGTAGGTGTCGGGTCATTTATAAATATATTTTTTTCTTCAGTGGCACGTACGCAATATGATAGGTTCATATGGAGAGAAAAGGAAACCGCTCCACTATATACATAGTCAGGACGGGCCAGCCTACACGGTTGCTTGCTGGGGTTGCTCTCTTCACACTCTCTCGCACAAAACGACTGTGGCCACATCTCTAACATCCCGACGGATCACGTCCGCTTGGGGAAGGGGTGGATGCGTAGTGTAAATGCGGTGTCCATCGCCGGCGGCGAAAACCCGCTGTCGACACATCCCGATCAGGGGTCCCCGCCGTTCTCTCTCACAAAGCTGGTGAGGTTGCCTTTGTCCCTTGCTCACTATCGCGACGTGGGCAGTTGCTGCCTCCCACCGCCCTCCTCAAGGTCGAGCTACATCCCTTAGGTACAACTCCCTTTACAGCCGGCTTGCACCACTGCTCCAGCTGCCCACATCACTGCTTGTGGATATTTCTCTACTTCTTTGCCCCGCACATACCTGATACCTCTACTGGCTTCTATGTACTGTATTTGTGATGAGTTTATGTCTCATCAACTAGTCCTAGTAATCTTATTCTAATCACGCTTCTTCAATTTGTTTGCCACAGGGATCCTCATCTCGATTTTCGTGAAACTGCACAAAATGATCCGATGGTCAAAAGGTTGCAAACTTCATTTATTAGGAAGCTCGAACGTTGCCAGCAAATTGAAGCCTGGTCAGGGTTCACGGTTCAAGGGCTAGGGACTGCATGGATTGTTTTTTTCTTTAGTTGCCTTTGTTCCAAAATAAGTGTCAACTTTAGTAGTAGTACAACTTTGTACTAAAGTTTGCACAAAGTTGAGACACTTATTTTGGAACGGAGGGAGTACATATTTGCTATGATCTGTCAATCATTGAGATGCAATAGCATGCATGTTAATCTCCTTCGTATTTGATGAAATGTTGCAACGGGCAACCTTGGACGCAAGATACATGTAATAGGAGCTGGAAGCTTCATAGCATTGTACAAATTTATCTCGCTAATAAATTACAGTATGTAATAGTACTATACTAGTACTTCCTCCATTCCTAAATATAAGTCTTTGTAAAGATTTCACCATTAACTACATGCGGATGTATATAGATGCATTTTAAGTGCAGATTCATTCATTTTGTTCCGTATGTAGTTCACCTAGTGGAATCTCTACAAAGACTTCTCTACTAGTAATAGCTAGCCCCCACTACTAGGAATTCTCTATCCTCTCCTTGAGCCACATCATCAAAATTGACGTTGTCGTTAGATGAAGTAAATCAGTCATAATAGCCGTCTGATCTAGACGTTGAGAGGCTCAGCACTAAGCCACATGCAAGCATGCAGAAATACCGTGGCACATACATGTGAGTGGGTTTTAAATCACATCAAGAAGTCTGCATGCAAGCATGCACCAGTAGCATCCATGTAAGTGAGCTTTTAAGTCCCATTAACATGTCAAAAAGAAAAATATAATCCCATTATGCAGTAGGAGTTGGCTGATCTTTTTTCCTTATGTGGGATGATCTAAATGATGATGGGAGTTTATTTAATTTGGCTACCACATTTGTCATGCGGTTATAGATTTTTTTAGTTCTATGAAATCGATAATTTTGCGCAGAGAGACATACCGCTGTTCCGCGGCAACGAGCGGGGACTCATGTAGTAATATTTAGGAACGAAGGGAGTACTATGTAAAGAGTTAGGTGTCGCACGGTGATAGTGTGAGGTGGGCCATGTAATCACTGAGCCTACGTGTTTTCACTGCTCTTGCACTCCTACGTTGTAAGAATGGAGAAAATTGTAGTCTACTACCTCCTTTCGCCGAAAGCGTGGGACATCCAGCAGTCCTACGACCTCAGTAATAAACACCAATGAGTCATCAAATCACATAGACCCAGCAGTAAGTTGATTGGATGAAGCAACCATCACTCTTGCGCCAGTGAGAGGTCGCGTCCGCTCTGCCCGGGCATGAATGCGGCACCGATTCTTTGGAGCGGCGCTGACCGTTTCAGGTGGGAAGCGCGCGCGGGCGGTGGAGGGGATTTGGGTGGGCCAGGCTGGTTAGGAGCAAGCGTGGCAGCTGTCGGCATGTCCCTACCGGACACGCCCGGAAACGAGAGGATGCACCGACTCTTGTGGCTAAAATCGTACACTACACACCATATCTCTGTAGGAGTAGGTCGATCTGTCGCACTCTCTAACACACACATGCTGTTAAACACACACACGCACATGCACGCACCTTGGTCCCGTTGCACCTTCTAACGTGACTTATTACACCTAGACGGAGGGAGTAGTAAGTATACGAGATACGGTGCCACACTGACTTAATTCGAATACAAGTGCCCAAAATTTGTGTGCATGTTATAATAAGGATTCACTTAAAATAGTACGTGAGCGAATAGAGGGATCAATTGGACAGTGTTCTCGAGCAGTAGCGAGATGTATGAGGTAGTAAGATACACCGCTGACGCTTTTAACTTTTCTTATGAATTTGTTTGTTTCACCCTCTGACTGGTTGGACCCAACATACTACGTGGAGAGAGGTAAGGTGACTAAGGCTGCATTATTTCTGCACCAGTGTGGATAGTCTTACCACCAAAGCCACATGACACGATTATGATTGAAATCCTAATCACTCCCCCCCACACACAAAACACGACATGCATGTCACACGAATGCAGGAATGCATAAAAGGTTATTTTCCTCTCGTTGAACATAACGGGAGGGTTGTGTAGCTGGTTAGCCTGTTCGCTCATCAAACTTGAGGTCTCGGGTTCGATAACTACACTTGAGCATAATTTTTGCCAGGACAATTCTTTGACTGGTCAAAATGTTTTCTAGGGTTTGCACGCTTCACACTCTCTCTCCAGTATATATATACACGCTGGAGCCTCAGCGCTTGTAGTTGCTCTCTTCACACTCTCTCGCCCTCTCCCGCTGGATCCTCAACGCTTGTAATTGCTCTCTTCACACTCTCTCGCCCTCTCCAGATCTAAACAAGACTTCGTTGGCCTCTCTCTCCCCTCACTGCTGCTCAAAGAGCCGGTAGGATCCGTCCGCCGGGAAGGGAAGGAGGCTTAACACTGTCGCCGTCGGCGAGGGAGGTAATCCACTACCAGCGCTGCTATTCAGTTTCCACCCAGCGGCGGCACAGGAGGGCCTCGAACACTTCTTCTTCGTCGCCACCCGTCGCCCACCGAACGACGCCCCAAGAACCTTAAGGTATATTTTACTTACTCCACATGCATTGCTCTAGCTGCATGTATACCATGAATCTAGGACGTGGTTCAAAGAGGAAAGGAGTGGGGGAAAGTAGTGGGAAAAGTTGTATATAGCATGAATCTAGGACGTGGTTCAAAGAGGAAATGAAGGGGGAAAGTTGTATAGCATGAATCTAGGACGTGGTTCAAAGAGGAAAGGAATGGGGGAAAGTAGTGGGGAAAGTTGTATCGCATAAATCTAGGACGTGGTTCAAAGTGGAAAGGAAGGGGCAAAAGTACTAGTTCAAAAAGGAAAGGAAGGGACAAGGCTGTAGAGTTTGAGCAGGACTAGATTTGCTGCGCTCACATAGGGAAAGGTGTCTAAAGATAACAAAACTGGGACCAACACAAATATGCTCCTTGGTTGTTTGTTCTTTGTTGCAACAGACTGTGCATGACCCCAGCACATCGGTATATGCACATGGTGCTGGTGCGTCCACTGTTCTGTGCAACTCATTAGCTGTTGTTAATCTATGGCCCTGTTTGGTTAAAAACTCCCTAGTCCCTACCTGCTTGGTTCCAGGGACTAAACATGGACTAGAGGTTATTAAATGACATGATAAAAGACCATGTTACCCCTAGTAATGAACTAATAGAAACAAGGTGCGATGCGTGGCAGGGGCAACTAATGGAAAAAGTCCCAAAAAGACTCCCTCGGGATCTTCTTTCTTTAGTCCCAAATGCCCACTTTTAGTCCCGAAAAGTCCCTCCTGTTTGGTTTAGATGTGACTGACACGGAGTTTTTTTAGTCCTTACACCAAAATGTCCCTGTAAACAAACACCCTCTAATAATGCCACTGGAAAATTGATGCAATGCCACAGTTAAAAGAAAATTACATATTTAACGAATTTTATTGTTAATATAATCTCTATGTTAATATTAATCAATGCCACCGTTTGAGAAATGCTACTATCTTGCTTTATTTCCCATTTCGATAAGGTAGATGCTTCTTTTTGTTGGCTTGTGTGTCATCCACCGTTATTGACCACTAATTGTTTCCTTTGCACCTCTGTGTAAACAGGGTTATCTACTTCACCTCGTTGCCATTGTGACCTTTTGTTGCACTGCACAAAACACTTTTGGTTTAAGACTGTTTTGTGCAGTTCAACCAAAATGTCACACCAACAATGTTGCTTGATTGCTTGATCGTAGTGGAACTACACAAGAGTAGATCTTACTTCCTATCCGTTAAGGCGAATTTGGTTCAGATCTTCTTCTTGTGAGTTGTTTGAATTCCGCATCATGAGAGGTCAGTACTAGCCTTCTTTCACATGATTCTGCAGTGTGCTTTCATATGTTGTGCTACTTGTACGATAATGTTGCTTGATTTTAGTGAACTGCACAAATGGAGACAAGACTTCCAATCTGTATGTGCACCGTAATATCCCATTGAGGTAAGATAAGGATATTTCACAACTTCTGGCCTGTATTTTGCCACTTTCATCAGAAAATTAAGTTTAGTACTATACTTGTGCTTCCTAATTGATATGCCAAATCTTACATTGAAGGCGAAGCTTGTCTGTTATTGAACCAAGTGATGAAGGGGAAGAACAAGCGGAAGAAAAACAAAAATCAACTCCTGGTGCTGTAATGAAGCATTGGAACTATGATGACACAAGTAATGATATAGTTTTGCATCTTAATTTATTGCTATGGCTGGAACGAGCAATTGTTTTGCCACTGATTTGATGCCATACGTAATTATCTCTACTTGTGCAAACAGGGATCTTCTTTGAAGATACCATATATTTTAGTGGAACTGCACAAAAAGACATTGGAAACATTAAACTAATCGAGGAGTATATAGTAAGCATGGCCACCACAGTAGATAGCAACAGATGGTTCCGGAGAAGTGCTTCATCTGTATGCTCTACACAATCAGCCTCCTGACAAAGGTTGGTACTCGCCCACTAATTCATCCATATGATTGAGCTTTGTCATCTCTAATAGCGTTGTGCTACTGTTTAGATACTGTCATGAAAAAGTGGTATTGTCCTTGAGAAGTGCTTCATCTGTGCTGTTTTAAATATTTCCTTTCCTTTTTTTTCAAGCAAATAGGGATGCTAGAATTTAGTTGTCCTCTTGTCTTTGCACAATAGGATCATCTTCCTCTGAAGAAGAATATGGAGTATGTGAAGTGACTACATCCGATTATGCCAGGATGAAGAAGCACTGTCTATCTTCTCATCAGAAGGAGCAGTTGAAGGATGGTTACATTACTCCCCACAAGGCCAAACTAACTTCAGCTCAGAAGGACTGACAAATCTCCATTTTTTGCTGTGATGCACGAGTACAATGTTGTTCTAGGATTCTCATCAGAAGGAGCAGTTGAAGGATGGTTACATTAATCCCCACAAGACAAAACTAACTTCAGCTCAGAAGGACTGACAAATCTCCATTTTTTTGCTGTGATGCGCGAGTACAATGTTGTTCTAGGATTCTTTCTGGTGAGTTCCATTTTTCTAAAAGTGTGCTCTACATGGACCATGTAGGTGCCTATTTAAACTGTCAATTTATAGTACATTTTGCTTTATACTAATCACTTTTTTTGTATTTGTGCAAACATGGGTGATCGGCTTGATTTCAATGGGAACTGCACAAAATGTTCATGAATACATTGAATCATTCATTTCCACCACAAGAAAGGAGGTGCCAATAAGTTCAAGGCATTGCAACATATAAGGGCGAAATCATACAAGCTACGCGTGAATTTGGTTGATTTTGGTGGAACTGCACAAAAAGAACAGTTGGTTTATTTAGCACGAGGTGCCATGTCAATGTCCGAACTGATGGCAAACCCTACCCATTCCACAATCGTAGGCATTTGATATTTTGGAATGGGACAACCTTGTCAAATTTTTCTCATTGATTTTTATACATGCGTTTTATATTTTTGAATGGGACGCCCTTGCTGTCACCAACGTCGATCAATTTTTTGTTTATTCTTTAGTTGTGAAGTAAATATTGCCTCTAACATGTGAGTCACTGAGATGCATAATCATCGATTGTTTTGAATGTTCTCTATGAATTGCCAGCCCTGTGTGTTTGATTGCAATGTACAGAAACGCTAAAAAGTTGCTCAAACTCTTTGTACTCCTTCTGTTCCTTTTTACTTCGCACATTGTGAAAGTGCATACTTTTTTGTATCAGATTGGTCAAAGTAGAGATACTTTGACTGCAGACAAAACTTGTATAGAAAGGACCGGAGGGAGTACATGTGAAACTGCTGCAAATAAGGTGATCACCCTAGGAATAATGCTAGTACGTATTGTTTTGCATGTTCATCCAATGCCAGTGTTACATGAATTCTTACTAATCGAAATAAATTCATTCATACACGGTAGGATTTCATATAAACATGCCGGATTTAATTACATTTCATACATTCTTCAACTAAAAAGGGGTGTTTGTGGACGCATGCATCTCCCAGATGCAGAGGCCGGGGGTCATCCTCCTTTTCTAAAAGAAACTAAAAAGGGGTGCACTGGAGGTATAATTAATTAACCGAAGCTACCCACCAGTGTCCCGCTGAGCCGAACAGAAGCTTCAGTGACTTAACTGCAGGGGCAGTTGCATAACTAACATGTGGCCTGTTGTGCCCACGTGTCAGTCAGCCAACTGCACCAGCAGTTAAGTAGAAGCAACGTTCTTTTCCAGCGCAGCTCTCCGACTCCACGTCGCCGCCAAGGAGCTAACCGGCCATCAATGGTCAACCCGTCTAGCTTGGCTTCAACTGTAGGGTAGCAGCGGTGGCCTTACTTGGACCCGAGCGGCGGCGACCTACTGTGTTCTACTCTTCCTCGTTTTCTGTGTGGCGCGGCCTCGTTGGCAGCGGGGCGGGGCCTTGGCGGAGCCGGCGATGTCCTCTGTCTCGTTGCCGGCGGGCGGCGCCTCAGCAGAGCGGTGGAAATCCTCCCCCATGTTGCCGGCAGGGTGGCGCCTCTGCCTCGTTGTTGGCGAGGCAGGGCCTCAGCGGAGCCGGCGGTGTCCTCTGCCTCGTTGTTGGTGCCGTAGGGCCTTGGCGGAGCCGGCGGTGTCCTATGCCTCGTTGTTGGCGCTGCGGGGCGTCGTCGACGCCAGCGGAGCGGGGACTCGTCGGAGTCGGCATTGTCCTCTGCCTCGTCCTCGGTCTCGCCAAACAGTACCTCGCCTGCTTCATCGCCCTCTTTGCTAGCCTCTTTGTAGGCGGCCGCAACCTCCGCCACCCGCATGCGGTACCGCCAGCGCTTGAGGCGGCCCTTGCCGGCGGAGCGGCACGAGTCGAGCAGCGCCTCCTGCTCCGCCCGCTCCATGGCGATCTGCTCCTCTGCCTGCAGGTGCTCCTGGAGGAGATGGTGGTTGTAGGCGGCGTCGGCCTGCGCCTCCCGGAACTGCTCCTCACGCATCTGCCTCACCCTGTCCATATATTGGGCACGAGCCTCGCTGACGGTCATGGTCAATGCACTAGCGAGGATCGCGTAGAGGAGGGGGTTGGCGCCGGATCGTCGACTACCATGTTCTCCATTGGGACATCGTCGTTCTCTGGCTGCCTGCCGGCCAGCCGGTCGGCAGCAATGGCTGCTATCTCCTTGTGGTCCGTCGTTTGCCCGTCTCGAAGAGCGCTGGAGCGCGAGGAAGCCATGGTGGGCAGTAGTGGTGTGGACAGGAGAAAGGCAATGGATGCGGATGATTGCGGCTATGGTCGGCTTATATAGCAATGGTGGGCGGGCGGAGGGACGGACGTGTGACGTTGGAGTAGCCGCCTCGGCAACCGTATATCATTAATGTGTGCGGCAGATGCACGGACGGACGACACTTGTGTCATTTGAAGGATGAGCAATTGCCTGCACCGGGAAGTGGGGCGGCCGGTGCTGACTGTTTCGAGCGGAAAGCGCGCGCGGGCGAGGAGATCACTTTACTTGGATAGGATGACAATGGGGACCCACCAGGTCCAATAGCCTCACGTACGCAAGTGCCCCCTTATTATATATATATATATATATATATATATATATATATATATATATATATATATATAACTATAATTTATTTTGCTTCCTCCTGGTTTCCTGACATCACGGTCCCACACCATTGTCTACCTATGTACTCCCTCCTTTCCGGTTTATAGGGCTTATCTCAAAATTTTAGTTTTTCCATTTTATAAGGCTCAATTTGGTTGTTTTCCATCACATGTTCAGATTCCAAGGTGCATTAAATCATTGCATGCAAGTATTAAGAGAAAAATGACCAATGCATGTACTTTATGCATGCATGCAATGCAATTAATGCATTGATAAACATATTTTTTTGAGGATAACAAGAGCATTAATTAGGTGCTTTTGCAAAACTAGAAAAAGTATTCCACCACTCACCATCTACCTTGATTGGTGAGATTTTTGAATTGAGCATTATAAACCGGAAAGGAGGGAGTAGTCAATAAACGAGAGAATTGCACAAAAAGCGGCCGACAGCTGGGACCAAGCAGCTCGAGCAGTATTTGTGTTTTTGAGGTTCGAGCACTGCAAAGTTTTTCGATGTTTACCCCAAATATTAATTTTTCTCCTATGAACAACAACGAAAACATCGCCGCAGGTATTAACTGGGCGGGCTGTGGCCCGTCTAGCCGAGGCCAGATATCCAGCCCAGATATTAATTTTTTTCAAGCTTAAGATGGCTAGCCCAGCTTGTCACATCCCTAGCTTCTGGCATTGCACTAGGATAGTGTCATGTGTGCATCATGTCTAAATTTTTCTTAAACTTGAAATGGGGACTAACAAACCCCAACACCCCCTTTTGCATACTAGGTTCCAACAATTGGAATTTCAATGAACCCAAAATGCCCTTCAAAAATGTTCACCATCTTTGGTCCTGGCTAAACCCTCTGCCAAAAATGGTTTCATATTTTTGGAGGCTCTTCTAGATTTTTGACCCAAGCCATAAGTATTTGCATTTGGGCAATTTAAATCCTATAAATATTTTAAAATGCCCAAATAATCCTGAAGGTATTTTTAGGCTGTTGAGAACATTTTCAAATGTTCCTTTGAATATTTTCAGGTTTTTCCAAAATGAAATAGTATTTCTACTATTTCAAAACACAGAACAGAAACAAATAAAAAAGTAAAACAGAAAGCAGGGAGAGAGGGTTTTACCTGGCGCTCACCTGGCCTTGCCCAGCACGGCCTAGCCCACTGGCATGTGCCAGTCGTCACCCACCTCTGCCAGTAGGCAGAGGAAGGACAGCGCACGGCACGCGCACGGGCGCCACGCCACCAGGCTGTATGCCTGCGTCACCTGGCCACGGCGACGCCTCGCGTCTTCTCCTCGATGCTACCTCGGCCCCCTGGATACCACTCTCCCCTCCCCTGCTCTCCCCCTTGTCCTCTCCCCCTCATGCCCGAACGGGTCCATCGCCGCCGTTCGCCATAGCCGCAGCCACAGCCATCCCCAAGCCTCTCCGACGTGTCCACGAGCATCACTACGCCTTCCTCGTCCACTCCATCCAGCCACGCCCCGCTGGAGGCCCTGTATCATTGCCATCTTCGTCATCTTCGACGCCGGCCGTCGGAGATCCCCCTCGCCGGCCCGCTCACTCCGGTTCCGCCCCGACCTCGTCGTCTGCTACGCCGTGACCGCTATGAGCCACTGCCTCTCCTCCCCCTCTCCGTTCTCGCTGCCGCGCGCCATAGCAACCGCACCGAGCACACCCGCATGCGCCACTGCCTGAGCTCGCCGCCGACGTGGCTTCGGCCACGCAACGACCTCGCCGTCCTGTCCTTTGACCTCCCCGCACCTTGTAGGGCTTGTAGGAGTTAACCCCAGGCCTCCACGCGCACCGTAGCAACGGGTTCGAGTTCGCCCGAACTCCGGCCGCCGCCCAACTTGCCGCTGCCGCCGCCACAGACCACCCCAGGTCCAGCCACCACCACCATCGGATCAGCCCTGCTGCGGGCGTTCCAACGCGCCCGGCCGCGCGACCTCTCATCGCCGGAGTTGGCCGGACGGGCAACCCCGCCGTGTCCCGATTAGCACCGGCGGCTAACCGCCGTTCTGGATGATGTGGACACATCATTAGCGGCTAATTGACCCACCAACTAACCCCCCTGGCTCGCTGACATGCGGGCCCCACTGCCTAACTAACCAGCTAACAAAAATAGTTTAAGTTTAATCTAAACATAGTGGCCCCACGCGTCAGCATTGACTTTGCTGATGTGGCGTTTGACTGGTCCCACCTGTCTGTGAGTCGGACTAGCCCTGAGTCACTCACCAGTGGGACCCGCACATCAGGTTTGACCTTGGTCAGCACTGTTGACTTGCTGACGCAGGCATGACGCAGTGCTGACGCAATTAATCTTTTACTGGATTTATTCTTATACATGAAATTCCAGAAAATAGCCAAAACTTCTAAAAATCATAGAAATTAACCCGTAGCTCAGAATGAAATAATTTATATATGAAAAATGATCAGAAAAATCCAACCTTTCCATCTGTACTGGTTTCATGCATGTTAGAGCAACCTAACCTTGCTGTTTAGATGAAACATGATAATGCATTTTTAAGTCAGAATTTCAATTTGAACTTGAACCTTGGGTTCAAACTAACTCAAACCCATCTGATTATAGTTGCATTAGCCAACACACTCATTTTGCCATGTCATGATCATGCATCATATTGTGCATTGCATTGATTGTATTTCTTCTCTGTTGCCGGTATTTGTCCCCTCTTGTTAGACGATGTTCCGACATTGTGATCGTTGACACTGATGAAGACTCAATGCTATCTTCAGAAGTGCCAGGCAAGCAAAACCCCATTGTTCATTCCGATACAATCCCACTCTCTCGCTCCTGCTCTCTTTTGTTGCATTAGGACAACAATGAATCATTTGTTACTCGCTGCGGTAGTTGAACCCCTTTATCCTCTGCATGACCTGTCATTGCCACAGTAAATAGATGAAACCCACTAGCTTGAGTAGGAGTTGTTTGAGCCCTGTTGTGACTACTCATTCATGCTTGTTTGTCATGCCTGCTACTGCTTAGAGTTGAGTCAGGTCTGATTCATCGGGAATGAATCAGAGGTGTGTGAACATGTCCTACTGTGTGTGAGCTAAGTGTGTGAACACGATTTGGTAAAGGTAGAGGCGAGAGGCCATGTAGGAGTACATGGTGGGTTGTCTCACTGAAACCATCCTCAGGAACTGAGTTCTGTGTTTGTGATCCATGAAACAGCTACTACCACGCATTGGGCCCGAAACCAATGGACCCTCTCGACTTATTAACTGCCCTTGCCTCTGTCCAGGAGTTGCAACTAGTTTCTGGTGTTTGTAGGATATGTGTTGGAGGCCGTGCGTAGCGCTGACCCTAGGGGTGGGCTATGATGCGGTAGATACACCGTGGCACGGTGTACCGGGCGCCCGTTTGGTGTCTTGGGAACCCTGCACACATCCTTTCAGGCTGTGAGCGAAACCCCGGGCGGATCTCCTCGCGGATGGAACCCGAATAGGCGATAAACCTGGACTAGAGACTTGTGTGGTTAGTCAGGTCGTGGCCGACACCCTCGCTGGGCTTCCGCTTGAAGGTTGCCGAGTACATGTCGTGTAAACGGCGGTAAGTGGTGAGAGCGTGTGTGAAGAAGTACACCCCTGTAGGGTTAACATCATCTATTCGAATAGCCGTGTCCACGGAAAAGGACTTCTGGGTTGCCTGTACAGTTCATAGACAAGTGAAAGTGGATACACTAAAATACGCAAGATAAGTGTGAGTGTTATGGATGGCGTTCTCGTAGGGAGACGGGAGCAGATCCATAGTGGTGTATTGGTTGGTGAATATGTGGACTCGTGTGCGCCACCTCAAAAGAGTTACTTGCAGTCATAGTTCAGGATAGCCACCGACTCAAAGCTGGCTTGCTGCAGTTAAACCCCACCATCCCTTTGTTGATAATGATGCATATGTAGATAGTTCTCATGTAAGTCTTGTTGGGTACATTTGTACTCACGTTTGCCTATTTTACGTTTTTGCAGAGAGATTTCAGTCTCACTAGTAGTTCCGCGTGGAGTTCGACGTTTAGCTTCTTACCTCAGCTACGATCTTGTGCCCTCGGCAGGATCTGGTAGATAGTCAGGCTTCTCAGCCTTTTTCATTTATAGATGTCTATACCCAGACATGTTAAGCTTCCGCTTGTGCTTTGACTTCTATGCTCTGAATGCTAGGTCGAGAGACACATGTTTGTAATATCTCGGTCCTCGGAGCCTATTGAATAAATACTTGAGTTGTAGAGTCATGTTGTGAGTCCATGTTGTATTTGCACATATCAGGCATATTGTGTGTATGTTATTGAAATGCTTGGTATGTGTGGGATCTGACTATCTAGTTGTTTATCCTTAGTAGCCTCTCTTACCGGGAAATGTCTCCTAGTGCTTCCACTGAGCCATGGTAGCTTGCTACTGCTCCGGAACACTTAGGCTGGCCGCTATGTGTCCTTCTTCGTTCCTGTGTCTGTCCCCTCGGGGAAATGTCATGCGATGAATACCGGAGTCCTGTTAGCCCGCTACAGCCCGGTTCACCGGAGTCCTGCTAGCCCAGTTGCTACAACCCGAATTCACTCGCTGATGACCGACACGTTCGTTGCTGGGTCATGTATGCCTGTCCCTGTAAGTTAGTGCCACTTTTGGTTCACGACTAGCCATGTCAGCCCGGGTTCTTTGTCATATGAATGCTACCGGCACCATCATATACGTGAGCCAAAAGGCGCAAACGGTCCCGGGCCAGGTAAGGTGGCACCTGTGGGAATACCGTGCGTGAGGCCGCAAAGTGATATGATGTGTTACATGCTAGATCGGTGTGACTTAGGATCGGGGTCCTGACAGCTTTGGTATCAGAGCCTGACTGCCTGTAGGATTACCAAGCCAAACTGGTCGAAGTTGAGTCTAGAAATTTTTTTGTTATATAAGGGAATTGATTGTGGGATGGAACGTAAGGCTCTTTTTACTCCTTATATCTCATGCCCTTCTGATCTGAGTCATCTTATCTTTCCTAAGGGGTTAAGAAACTAGGCTTTCTCTTCTTCTATCAGGATCACGTGTTACTAATCCGTAGACTTATAGAATTGTTGGACTTAAGCCTCGGTTTAGTTTTTACTACTTCCGTATGTTCATAGCTGGCCTCAGAACCTTGATATTGTGATGTTGAGTGGTCATGCCTCTATTTTGCAGGATGTCTCAAATCATTTTGAGCATTTACAGCCGTTATGTTGTCCGAGTCATCCCAGATTTCTAAATAGTCTGATGTATTTGCAAATCCCTTCTCTCTGTTTCTAATGTTCATTTGGGCCAAATTAATCACACAAATTAGTGTGTTGAGGTACTCCGCCGCCTCGGCATATATGTTGGAGCTATTATTATGACCCTAGGCGTCTTATGAAACCATCTAGTAATCCAGCCATGTTTTGTGTTCCCGGTGTGATGATTCTGGCCATTATTCTCGAAAGCATCCCGTGGTGCAATTTAGTTAGTAGGTAATCTACTCCTAGGTTCTTGACCCAAGATTCACTCTACTTACCTCATGTTGATAGTGTTGCTCGTACCTTTAGGATACTAGTAACCTTTGTGATAGTCTTCAAGGTCCATGGTATATCATTCTTCCAAGTACCATGAACCATCGTTGGCAGGAGTTCCTTTGAACCAAAGATCGCAATAAGAGTGCTCTTGATGAGTTCTCCATTCATAATTGTGATTCCGCTAGTTCTACCTTTCTGCATGGGTTATCTGGAAGAAACCTGTTGCACTTGGTTCGACATATTAATCTATGCATCCACAACTCAGAAAGACATATGTCCTCTTGAGTTGTCCCTCTTCATTTGTATTCCGACCATCGTCTATCAATTGATAGTCAAGAGTATGTGTGCGGTCGTGTTCATCGATGCCTATTATTCTTGTGGTCTGTCAAGCCATTCTATTTTAGAATGACTTGGAGAAACAAACTCCAGTACCTTGTCCACTTCGAGGATTGGGTCAAAGTAGTTGTATTTCGCAGATCAAATGCCAATCCAGCTTTTGATTCTGTTCTACCCTGAAGTATTACCGCCCTATGTCAAGAATGTCATGGGAATTGCACACCATCTTATGAATTCTTGATACAATGATACTTCTCGCCATCGTTGCTCATTCCTGGGTTCCGTGTTATTGTAACCGGAATGCTGACAAGTGAACTGTGATGTATGAAATCGATACTCCTAGCAACCTCGTTGCTTGGTAGTTAATGGACAATATTCTCATTCTTAATGTGTTGGTTATTAAATCATCATCCTAAGATTGATCGTGCTACCTAGTCCTTATTTCTGGTGCACTCTTCGATCAATGAGTTAGGATTGTGTCAATCCCTCACTCTTTTGATCATATCGTCTTGCCCTGAAAAGCAAGGTTGTTCTCGAGCTTAGTAACATATTTGTGGTTCGTGATTTTCCCGAATATCTTCTCGGAAGTATTACCAGGTTGTTCCCTAACTGTTATGTTGAGCTCGTGATCAAGTTGGTTTTTTGTGAACCACCCTTTCTCCAAGAATCTATGTGGGATACCCCTAAGCTAGTTGGTCAAGCTAAACAACAACTTGGAGAGTTGGAAGATAAAAGCTTGTCTAACTTAGTTAATTTCCAAAGGGATATCCTTGTGTGTGTGTGTGTGTGTGTGTGTGTGTTGAAGAGAGATGATATCTTCATCGATTGTTCCTTGTGATCAGTTGTTGAACCTATTGTCTTATCAAACTTTGACTTGAGTATGGGCTATCGTCAATCCAAATCAGAACCAACGATGTTCGTAATGTTGAATTACTCGTGGTTGATCCCTCGAGCATACACCATTACATCTTTTGGTCTGACCAATGCTATCACCGTGTTCACATGATGGTGGAAGTCCAGTGATATGGAAAATTCCGATGAGTTGCTATTGAGCCCATCAGTAGCATTTTGTCTTCCCCCATGATTCATGTTGAACATCAACCTAGTGTTGAAAACTTTGTAAGCAATGCATTCGTGTTTCGTTCATGAAGTATATGGTTGGTGTAAGAGGTGACTTTCTCCAAGTTCATGTGCATCAGGTGCAAGTTGCCGCCGTGAATTTGAGAAAGGTTTGTTTTGCTTCCTCTGGAATCATCCCAATTCAGTCATGCATATGTGCAAAGTATTCTGTGGTTTGGAGACTTGCAACCTTCATTCTATATGTATTCCTAGCACACCAAGCCACTGGTTGAATTGTTCAAGGAGAAGAAGTTCCTTCTTAAGAGCATGCCTTATGCAAGGACTTTGATATCCTCGATGATGGTTCCCAACCAGAATTCGATAGTATTTTATTATAAGACTACTATGTGGTCATTCTTGTCTTGGACAACATGCTCACATGTATGTAGCAGAACCAGCTCATGTTTTGGAGCTTGCTATCGTAGTTCATATCCCGAGAATCTCGCAACGTCATCTCGTCGATTTGTATTGCAAACTTTCTTTTCGGACATGATGAGTCTGAGGTATCCTATCACCAATCTGATCTGAATCTCAGGCAGATATGATGGTTGGAACATTCCCAACAGTTGCATGTTGTTCCCAGCTCACACCGCCATTGTGCCAATTTACCAGGGCTGCCCCTCTTAGTTGTTGCTCTCCAAGGTCATCTTCCAAAGTGGCCCTGTCATGAGTCCCATCCATTTCCGGTGATAACCAAAAGTCATCCATTGTGTTGTCTTCAACAAGGTAATCCACATCATCCATACTAGCCCGAGTATGCTACTCCTTCGAACTCCATCAAACGATTGTTTGGAAAATTGCCTCAGGCTGGTGAGAAGAGTTCCAATGATCTATGTATCAAAAGTAATTCCTTTTTGCCACTTGAGGGAATAATTCTATGAGTCACCTTCCCTAAGGTGCCCCGTTATGGAATCATGTCAATTCTTCCTCGCTATTCTAAAACCCTCATCAAATTGTCTCCTCCGCCCCTCTTGATGCATGTTTTGCTTCTCAGCTCAAGAGATGTTCCTATGTCTCATTCCGTGATTTCATCCTGTGATCATTAGGATGATCCATCCATGTAGACATGTCTCGCTCTTTTGTCCTCGTGATGGATGAAGATCTCGAAAGAAAAGATGTCAAGATCGACTGGAGTTATCAAATCAACATCCTCGAGAAAAGACGTCTGGATCGTGAAGATTGTGTTAGCTTGTGTCCCTCTGTCTTCTTACCTCATGACTTGAATCTCGGGACGAGATTCTTGTTTAGTAGGGGTGAGTTGTCACATCCCTAGCTTCTGGCATTGCACTAGGATAGTGTCATGTGTGCATCATGTCTAAATTTTTCTTAAACTTGAAATGGGGACTAACAAACCCCAACACCTCCTTTTGAATACTAGGTTCCAACAATTGGAATTTCAATGAACCCAAAATGCCTTTCAAAAATGTTCACCACCTTTGGTCCTGGCTAAACCCTCTACCAAAAATGGTTTCATATTTTTGGAGGTTATTCTGGATTTTTGCACCAAGCCATAAGTATTTGCATTTGGGCAATTTAAATCCTGTAAATATTTTAAAATGCCCAAATAATCCTGAAGGTATTTTTAGGCTGTTGAGAATATTTTCAAATGTTCCTTTGAATATTTTCAGGTTTTTCCTAAATGAAATAGTACTTCTACAATTTCAAAACACAGAACAGAAACAAATAAAAAAGTAAAACAGAAAGCAGGGAGAGAGGGTTTTACCTGGCGCTCACCTGGCCTGGCCCAGCACGGCCCAGCCAACTGGCATGTGCCAGTCGTCACCCACCTCTGCCAGTAGGCAGAGGAAGGACAACGCACGGCACGCGCGCGGGCGCCACGCCACCAGGCTGCCTGCCTGCGTCACCTGGCCACCGCGACACCTCGCGTCTTCTCCTCGGTGCTACCTCGGCCCCCTGGACACCACTGTCCCCTCCTCTGCTCTCCCCCTGTCCTCTCCCCCTCATGCCCGAACGGGTCCGTCATCGCCGTTCCCCATAGCCGCAGCCGCAGCCATCCCCGAACCTCTCCGACGTGTCCACGAGCATCGCCACGCCTTCCTCGTCCACTCCGTCCAGCCACGCCCCGCTGGAGGCCCTGTATCATCGCCATCTTCGTCATCTTCGTCGCCGGCCGCCGGAGATCCCCCTCGCCGCCCCGCTCACTCCGGTTCCGCCCCGACCTCGTCGTCTACTTCGCTGTGAGCCTTTGCCTCTCCTCCCCCTCTCCGTTCTCGCTGCCGCGTGGCATAGCAACCACACCGAGCACACCCGCATGCGCCACCGCCTGAGCTCGCCACCGACGTGGCTCCGGCCATGCAATGACCTCGCCGTCCTGTCCTTTGACCTCCCGCACCTCGTAGGGCTTGTAGGAGTTAACCCCAGGCCTCCACGCGCACCGTAGCAACGGGTTCGAGTTCACCCGAACTCAGGCCGCCGCCCAACTTGCCGCCGCCACAGACCACCCCAGGTCCAGCCACCACCACCATCGGATCCGCCCTGCTGAGGGCGTTCCAACGCGCCCGGCCGCGCGACCTCTTGTCGCCGGAGTTGGCCGGACGGGCAACCCCGCCGTGTCCCGATTAGCACCGGCGGCTAACCGCCGTTCTGGATGACGTGGACACATCATTAGCGGCTAATTGACCCACCAACTAACCCCCCTGGCTCACTGACATGCGGGCCCCACTGCCTAACTAACCAGCTAACAAAAATAGTTTAAGTTTAATCTAAACACAGTGGCCCCATGCGTCAGCATTGACTTTGCTGACGTGGCGTTTGACTGGTCCCACCTGTCTGTGAGTCAGACTAGCCCTGAGTCACTGACCAGTGGGACCCGCATGTCAGGTTTGACCCTGGTCAGCACTGTTGACTTGTTGACGCAGGCATGATGCAGTGCTGACGCAATTAATCTTTTACTGGATTTATTCTTAGACAGGAAATTCCAGAAAATAGCGAAAACTTCTAAAAATCATAGAAATTCAACCGTAGCTCAGAATGAAATAATTTATATATGAAAAATGATCAGAAAAATACAACCTTTCCATCTGTACTAGTTTCATGCATGTTAGGGCAACCTAACCTTGCTGTTTAGATGAAACATGATAATGCATTTTTTAAGTCATAATTTCAATTTGAACTTGAACCTTGGGTTCAAACTAACTCAAACCCATCTGATTATAGTTGCATTAGCCAACACACTCATTTTGCCATGTCATGATCATGCATCATATTGTGCATTGCATTGATTGTATTTCTTCTCTGTTGCCGGTATTTGTCCCCTCTCGGTAGATGATGTTCCGACGTTGTGATCGTTGCCACTGATGAAGACTCAATGCTATCTTCAGAAGTGCCAGGCAAGCAAAACCCCCATGTTCATTCCGATACAATTCCACTCCCTCGCTCCTGCTCTCTTTTATTGCATTAGGACAACAACGAATCATTTGTTACTCGCTGCGGTAGTTGAACCCCTTTATCCTCTGCATGACCTGTCATTGCCACAGTAAATAGATGAAACCCACTAGCTTGAGTAGGAGTTGTTTGAGCCCTGTTGTGCCTACTCATTCATGCTTGTTTGTCATGCCTGCTACTGCTTAGAGTTGAGTCAGGTCTGATTCATCGGGAATGAATCATAGGTGTGTGAACATGTCCTACTATGTGTGAGCTAAGTGTGTGAACACGATTTGGTAAAGGTAGCGGTGAGAGGCCATGTAGGAGTACATGGTGGGTTGTCTCACTGTAACCATCCTCAGGAACTGAGTTCTGTGTTTGTGATCCATGAAACAGCTACTACCACGCATTGGGCCCGAAACCAATGGACCCTCTCGACTTATTAACTGCCGTTGCCTCTGTCCAGGAGTTGCAACTAGTTTCTGCTGTTTGTAGGATATGTGTTGGAGGCCGTGCCGTTTGGGACTGTGAGCGAAACCCCGGCAGGATCTCCTCGCGGATGGAACCCGAATAGGCGATAAACCTGGACTACAGACTTGTGTGGTTAGTCAGGTCGAGGCCGACACCCTTGCTGGGCTTCCGCTTGAAGGTTGCCGAGTACAGGTCGTGTAAACAGCGGTAAGTGGTGAGAGCGTGTGTGAAGAAGTACACCCCTGCAGGGTTAACATCATCTATTCGAATAGCCGTGTCCACGAAAAAGGAATTCTGGGTTGCCTGTATAGTTCATAGACAAGTGAAAGTGGATACTCTAAAATACGCAAGATAAGTGTGAGTGTTATGGATGGCGTTCTCGTAGGGAGACGGGAGCGGATCCATAATGGTGTATTGGTTGGTGAATATGTGGACTCGTGTGCGCCACCTCAAAAGAGTTACTTGCAGTCGTAGTTCAGGATAGCCACCGAGTCAAAGCTGGCTTGCTGCAGTTAAACCCAACCATCCCCTTTGTTGATAATGATGCATATGTAGATAGTTCTGATGTAAGTCTTGCTGGGTACATTTGTACTCACGTTTGCCTATTTTACATTTTTGCAGAGAGATTTCAGTCTCACTAGAGTTCCGCGTGGACTTCGATGTTTAGCTTGTTATCTCAGCTACGATCTTGTGTCCTCGGCAGGATCTGGTAGATAGTTAGGCTTCTCAGCCTTTTTCATTTATAGATGTCTGTACCCAGACATGTTAAGCTTCCGCTCGTGCTTTGACTTGTATGCTCTGAATGCTGGGTCGAGAGACCCATGTTTGTAATATCTCGCTCCTCGGAGCCTATTGAATAAATACTTGAGTTGTAGAGTCATGTTGTGATGCCATGTTGTATTTGCACATATCGGGCATATTGTGTGTATGTTATTGAAATGCTTGGTATGTGTGGGATCTGACTATCTAGTTGTTTATCCTTGGTAGACTCTCTTACAGGGAAATGTCTCCTATTGCTTCCACTGAGCCATGGTAGCTTGCTACTGCTCCGGAACACTTAGGCTGGCCGGCATGTGTCCTTCTTAGTTCCTGTGTCTGTCCCCTCGGGGAAATGTCACGTGATGAATACCGGAGTCCTGTTAGCCCGCTACAGCCCGGTTCACCGGAGTCCTGCTAGCCAAGTTGCTACAGCCTGAATTCACTCGCTGATGACCGACACGTTCGTTGCTGGGTCATGTATGCATGTCCCTATAAGTTAGTGCCACTTTGGGTTCACGACTAGCCATGTCAGCCCGGATTCTTTGTCATATGGATGCTAGCGGCACCATCATATACGTGAGACAAAAGGCGCAAACGGTCCCGGGCCAGGTAAGGTGGCACCTATGGGAATACCGTGCGTGAGGCTGCAAAGTGATATGATGTGTTACATGCTAGATCGGTGTGACTTAGGATCGGGGTCCTAACAACTTTGGTATCAGAGCCTGACTGCTTGTAGGATTACCAAGCCAAACTGGTCAAAGTTGAGTCTAGAAGTTCTTTGGTATCCAATGGCCGTCGTGGTTCTTCAACCTTTGGTCTTCTTGCTCCAGCCGCCCAAAGCAGCGCCGGTCGTGGCGCCTGCTCCTGCCTCCCGTGGCCGGCTGTGCTGCCGTAGAGGCCTCACCGCCCCCTACTACTCCCACTGCTGCCAGGCCATCCCTCCACTCACCCACTGACCCACACCCCCTGTTATTCTGTGGCGACGACAGCGTAGACGAACCAGTGAACCCTCGTACTCCTCTCCGTGTGTGCATCCACTGCCGCGTTTTCCCCGGCTCCGCCTCGTCCTCTTCCTAGGCCTCGCCGTCGTCCACCGCCGTGGTGCTCTTGGCGCGATGTGGTCAACGTGGTCAAGGAATGACTACCATCGGACGTGGACTGTACGTGGAGAGGCTGACAGCTGGGTCCACGGCAGCCGCAAGGAAGTGCCTCCTTATTACGCGCAAAATAATTATTCCTCCATCTGACAGCGGGGACCCACCGGACGGGCCACCGTATTTCGCGAAAAAAATGAATCGCCCCCTGACTGCTGGGACCCACGAGCTACATCTTCGCACACAAGGAAGTGCGTCTGAAAAAAAACGATTCACCCCCTGACTGCTGGGACCCACCAGCTACATCTTCGCACGCAAGGAAGTGGGTCCGAAAAAAATGATTTGCCCCCCGACTGTTGGGACCCACCAGCTACACCTTCGCACGCAAGGAAGTGCATCTGAAAAAAAACGATTCAACCCCCCTGACTGCTGGGACCCAGCAGCTACACCTTCGCACCCAAGGAAGTGCGTCCGGGCAAAAAAAAAAAACGATTCGCCCCCCCTAACTGCTGGGACCCAGCAGCTACACCTTCGCACGCAAGGAAGTGCGTTCGGGCAAAAAAAAATGATTCGCCCCCCAGACTGCTAGGACCCACCAGCTACATCTTCGCTGGCAAGGAAGTGCCTGACAGTGAGGACCCACCTGGTCAAAGCGTACATAGAGTTGTCATCCTGGTCGCGAACGTGTACATACATACTAGTTGATGTAGAGGCGCGCACGTGTCGTAGTAGAGGCGCGCACGTAGCATGTACACGTACGTACAACGGCCAGGGTGCAAGAAAGAAAATATGGTCACGTATGTGTACATACGGGGCAGGGTCTCGAAGGCCTAGTCGCGCATACTGCAAAACGGAGGAAACAGACATCCTACGGTCGAAACGGGAGTCCTGTTGATCGTGAGGGGTGTGGAGTACCGCGAAACGGAGGAAACGGACCTCCTACGGTCGAAACGGGGGTCCTGTTGATCGGGAGGGGTGTGGCGTACCGCAAAACGGACGAAA
>NC_041393.1:111551494-111586175 GCF_002162155.2 Triticum dicoccoides
CCTCTTGATCGGGAGGGGTGTGGCGTACCGCAAAACGGACGAAACGGACTTGTGTTGGAGCGCTACGGTCGAAATGAGGGGGAGGGGTGTGGCATACCGCAAAACGGGACTCCACGGGACACTGTCCATCTCGACCGTCGACCTACTCCAGCCTCCACGGGCTACCATCGACCTCCTCCAGCCTCCACGGGCTCCTGTTCATCCAGCCTGCACCGCGTGCTACTCCACCGGCTAATGTTCAACCACCCCTCCACGGGCACCCCTCCACCATCTACTGTTCATCCAGCCCTCCACACCACAGGGTCCTATTCAACCACCCCTCCACGGCCACCCCTCCACCGTCTACTGTTCATCTAGCCCTCCACAGCACGGGTTCCTGTTCATCCAGAGGCAACGCCACTGCTCACTGTTCATCCACCCCCCCCCCTCAACGCTCACTGTTCATCCAATCGATCCGCTTTAGTTAGCAGAAGTAGCGAAGGAATCGCTCCATCAGGTTCAGTTAACAACCATCGATCGATCGCTCGGGTTCAGTAACGCATAGCCTGCAGTGCAATCGCTCGGGTTCAGTTAGAGCCCAACGCCTCGCTCGTCTTCAGTTAGAGCCAACGCCTCGCACACACACGCACGTACGTACGAGAGAAACGCGCATCGCTCGGCCCCCGACCTCCCACCGTAACCGGCAACTCCCCGAAATTTGCCTCCCCCTCGCTTCTACCACGGTTTTTTCTGTCATGGACGGCCCAAAGAATGTCATGCAGCTGCGTCTCCGGCCCGCCTAGGATGAAAAGCCCATTTCTGTCATGATATTTTGTCATAGAAGTAGGAGCCCACCACATCTATGATGATACCAGGTTTTGTCACAATTATCGTCATAGAAGTGTCATATGTATACAAGAAAAAAATTTAGTTCGGCCCAAAATGTCACGGATGTGTCTTTTTTTTTGTAGTGTAGGGTTACACGGAGTCGGTTTACAGAGGAGGAGATCTATATCCAAATTGCCAAGCTTGCATTCCACGCCAAGGAGAGTCCCATCCGGACACGGGACAAAGTCTTGAGTCTTGTATCTTCACGGTCCAACAGTCCGGCCAAAGTATATAGTTTGGCTGCCCGGATACCCCCTTATCCAGGACTCCCTCAATGAGCCCAAGAATAAATGGGCTTTGAGAAGGCCGAAAAATAACATGGGCCGGAAATGTCCCAACGGAATAACGGGCCGTTAATGGGTATAATGTGATATACTATTCATTACGGGCCAGTTTCACCACGGGCCGTTAATGGGTGTAAAGTGATACACTATTCATTACGGGCCAGTTTCACGATGGGCCGTTCATGGGCCAAGAGTTACAAAGGGCCTCATATGGGCCGAAAGACGTCATGGGCCATACATGGGCTAGAAGTGAAAACGGGCTGGAATCATATTGGATGGCCCAGATGATGCTACTGGGCCTAATTCGGATAGGGCGTAATGGGCCTTGGGTTAGCAGGTTGTAAATGGGCTATATGCGAACAGGCCGTTAACAGGCTTTCCATGGGCCAGCCCACCACCTTTTTATCAAGCCAAACGGGCCGACCTTTTCACAGGAATGGTCCTCTGTTGGGCCATGCCACGTGTCGATGTATCATAGGCGCCTTCTGTCCAATGAGTGGATGACATCTGTCCCAACGATGAGCCGACGCGTGTTTCCTCCAGCCAATGATGATTTTACACGTGGAAAATCCCCATTGGTCGGGGCTGTTAATGGGTTATCGGATCCAAAACCTGACCCGATAGCTTAACGATGTTCTGTTATGGTGGAGGCCACATGTCGGTCACCCTTGAAGAAAGCACTTCTCTGACGTGCGATTTATCATCATGGAAGTGGACACTTCCGTGATGATAATTTTGGTAATGTCATGGAACACTTCTACGACAGCACAGGTATGACTATCTTGATTCTGTCATAAAATCTCCATGGATGTACATGCATGAAAAAAAACATGACCTACTGTGACAAACACGTATAATCATGGAAGTGTATTTTTTTGTAGTGGAGGGCCATGGGGAGCTAGTTGGCCTTCATCTTGTCGTCTCTGCCGCCCGCCCAAACTGCTTCTTCGGTCGCATGGAGGAAGGCGGCCGGATCCGCCGCACCGTCGTAGCGTGGCGGCATCTCTGGTCCGAACTTGGGTGGCCAGTCCACCCGCCGCAGGGAGAGGGTGAAACAACACAACCCCGATGCTTCTTCGGAAGCGCGCGTCGGCTGGGTCGACGGAGGAGCTCCCGCCATCGGAGCTGGCGGCGTGATCTGGCGGACGGGGTAGAAGATATATGACGCACCCCTACCTGGCGCGCCAAATGTTAGATTATGGGTTCCGCAAACCCTTGAGAGGTTCAAACTCCGGGGTGCGTGTGGAAATCTCAACCTACCCAGCCTGCCTACTCGCGATTCTCCTAAGCCTAGCGAGACGAGCTCGATGAGACAAAGAGAGACAACAGTTTATCATGGTTCGGGCAACCTCGCGGTGTAATACCCTACTCCATCGTTTTGGTGGATTGCCTCGAAGGGCTGAGGATGAACTAGTAAAGTGGATGGACTGGCCTCAGGAGGTGAGGTGTTCTTGAGCTCAAGAGAGCTGGTGGGATGAGTACTGGACCCACCCCTCTATGGTGGTGGCCAAGTCCTATTTATAGTGGCCTTGGTCCTCTTCCCAAATGTTGGCGGGAAGTGATACGTCTCCAACGTATCTATAATTTTTGATTGTTCCATGCAATTATATTACCTGTTTTGGATGTTTATGGGCTTTACTATACACTTTTATATCATTTTTGGGACTAACCTATTAACTGGAGGCCCAACCCAAATTCTTATTTTTTGCCTATTTCAGTGCTTCACAGAAAAGGAATATCAAACGGAGTCCAAACGGAATGAAACCTTCGGGAGAGTTATTTTTTGAACAAACGCAATCCAGGAGACTTGGAGTGGACGTCAAGAAGTAAACGAGGCGGCCACGAGGGTCCAAGGCGCGCCCTAGGGGGCTGGGCACACCCCCTCCCTCATGGGCCCCTCGTGGCTCCCCTGACTGACTTCCTTCACCTATATATATCTACGTACCCCGTAAACATCCAAGAGCACCACGAAAACCTATTTCCAACACCGCAACCTTCTGTACCCGTGAGATCCCATCTTCTAGCCTTTTCCGGTGCTCAGCCGGAGGGGGAATCGATCACGGAGGGCTTCTACATCAATGCCATAGCCTCTCCGATGAGTTGTGAGTAGTTTACCACAGACCTTCGGGTCCATAGTTATTAGCTAGATGGCTTCTTCTCTCTCTTTGAATCTCAATACAATGTTCTCCTCGATCTTCTTGGAGATCTATTCAATGTAACTCTTTTTGTGATGTGGTTGTCGAGATCCGATGAATTGTGGGTTTATGATCAAGTTTATCTATGAGAAATATTTGAATCTCCTCTGAATTCTTTTATGTATGATTGGTTATCTTTGCAAGTCTCTTCGAATTATCATTTTGGTTTGGCCTACTAGATTGATCTTTCTTGGAATGGGAGAAGTGCTTAGCTTTGGGTTCAATCTTGCAGTGTCCTTTCCCAGTGACAGCAGGGGCAGCAAGGCACGTATTGTATTGTTGCCATCGAGGATAAAAAGATGGGGTTTATATCATATTGCTTGAGTTTATCCCTCTACATCATGTCATCTTGTTTAATGCGTTACCTTGTTCTTATGAACTTAATACTCTAGATGCATGCTGGATAGCGGTCGATGTGTGTAGTAATAGTAGTAGATGCAGAATCGTTTTGATCTACTTGTCGCGGACGTGATGCCTATATACATGATCATGCCTAGATATTCTCATAACTATGCACTTTTCTATCAATTGCTTGACACTAATTTGTTCGCCCACCATAATACTTATGCTATCTTGAGAGAAGCCACTAGTGAATCCTATGGCCCCCGGATCTATCTTCAATTATATAAGTTTCCGATTTACTTTATTTTGCAGTATTTACTTTCCAATCTATAACATAAAAATACCAAAAATATTTATCTTATTATTATCTCATTCAGATCTCACTTTTGCAAGTGGCCGTGAAGGGATTCACAACCCCTTTATTGCGTTGGTTGTGAGTTTCTTGTTTATTTGTGTAGGTACGAGGGACTTGCGTGTAGCATCCTACTGGATTGATACCTTGGTTCTCGAAAACTGAGGGAAATACTTACGCTACTTTTCTGCATCACCCTTTCCTCTTCAAGGGAAAACCAACGCAATGCACAAGAGGTAGCAAGAAGGATTTTCTGGCGCCGTTGCCGGGGAGGTCTTCGCTCAAGTCAAGACATACCAAGTACCCATCACAAACTCGTATCCCTCACATTACATTATTTGCCATTTGCCTCTCGTTTTCCTCTCCCCCACTTCACCCTTGCCGTTTTATTCACCCTTCTTCTGTTCGTCTTTTTCGTTTGCTTTGATGTCTTACTTGGCTCGTTTGATCGTTTGGTTGGAATAGTTGTTTATTTATTGCTAAACAGAGAACCTAAGATCTATGGCTCCTCATCTTCTTGCTAATCTTTTTAAGAGATCCAATTATGATGAACTAATTGCTAGTGAGTTTTGTGCACTAGATTATCTTTATGAAGTTTTGCTTGAAATTCGTGAATCTGAAAATTGTCACGAAGAAATTTATGAAGAGATTCACGATGGCTCCTTGAATAAAAAGCATGATTGCAATGATTTTATTATAAATTCTTTTGATGTCAATTTTGCTAATAATATGCAAAACCCTAAGCTTGGGGATGCTAGTTTTGCTATGTCTACTACTTTGCAATGATCATAATTGGGGTGATTCTTCTTATGATCTTGAAAATTTATTTAAGCCCCATGATGGATATGAGGGTGATAATAGTGTTTGCAATAATATTGAAAGTGGGTTTGGAAGAGTGTCAACTTTAGATCCCACATATTTGGAGTATATTCAATGTTATGATATTTTTGATAAAAGTGGGTTTGGAGAGGTCATGACTTTAGTTAATGTTAATCCCACTATCTTGGAAAAGTGTCAACTTTGCATGCATGTGGATCGTGTTGAGAATATGTTTTATGATAGCTATATTGTTGAATTTGCTTATGATCCTACATGTAATTATTATGAGAGAGGAAAATATGGTTGTAGAAATTTTCATGTTACTAAATTACCTCTCGTCATGTTGAGATTGCTATCGTCTCTTTCTTCTTCCTTGCATATGCTAATTTTTTCTTTCTATAATAATTTGTTTTCTTATAAAATGCATATGCATAGGAAGTATGTTAGACTTAGACGTGTTTATCACGTGTTTTACGATGCTCTTTTTGCGCTTCAATTCTTGTCTTTCATGTGAGCATCATTAAAATTATCAATGCCTAGCTAAAAGGCTATAAAGAAAAGCGCTTGTTGGGAGACAACCCAATATTTTTACTTGCTGTTACTCAATAAATAATTCATCTAGCCTTTGTTTATATGTGGTTTTATATTTTAATCAGTGTTTGTGCCAAGTAGAACCTATAGGATCATCTTGGGTGATAGTTAATTTGATCTTGCTGAAAAACAGAAACTTTTGCGTGCACGAGAATAATTTTAATAAATCACAGAAACGTGATTTTTAGTTTATTCTTTTTGCAGTAGATTAATAGACAAATTTCCTAGGACTTCCTATTTTGGTAGGATTTTTAGAGTTCCATAAGTATTCTAAAGTTACAGATTACTACAGACTGTTCTGTTTTTGATAGATTCTGTTTTTCGTGTGTTGTTTGCTTATTTTGATGAATCTATGGCTAGTATCGGGGGTATGAACCATATATAAGTTGGAATACAGTAGGTTTAATACCAATATAAATAAGTAATGAGTTCATTAAAGTAACTTAAAGTAGTGGTTTGCTTTCTTGCAATAACGGAGCTCATGAGATTTTCTGTTGAGTTTTGTGTTGTGAAGTTTTCAAGTTTTGGGTAAAGATTTTATGGATTATGGAATAAAGTGTGGCAAGAGCCTAAGCTTGGGGATTCCAAAGGCACCCCAAGGGTAAATTCAAGGACAACCAAAAGCCTAAGCTTGGGGATGCCCCGGAAGGCATCCCCTCTTTCGTCTTCGTCTACAGGTAACTTTACTTGGAGCTATATTTTTATTCACCACATGATATGTGTTTTGCTTGGAGCGTCTTGTATCATATGAGTCTTTGATTTTTAGTTTACCACAATCAACCTTGCTGTACACACCTTTTGGGAAATACACACATGAATCGGAATTTATTAGAATACTCTGTGCTTCACTTATATCTTTTGAGCTAGACAATTTTGCTCTAGTGCTTCACTTATATCTTTCTAGAGCACGGCGGTGGTTTTATTTTGTAGAAATTATTGATCTCTCATGCTTCACATATATTATTTTTCTTTTAGAACAACATGGTATTTTCTTTGGTTATAAAGTTAGTCCTAATATGATGGGCATCCAAGTTGAGTATAATAAAAACTATCATATAAAGTGCATTGAATACTATGAGATGTTTGATACTGGATGATTGTTTTGAGATATGAGGTTGGTAATATTAGATTCATGCTAGTTGGGTAGTTGTGAATTTGAGGAATACTTGTGTCAAAAGTTTGTTATTCCCGTAGCATGCACATATGGTGAACCGTTATGTGATGAAGTTGGAGCATGATTTATTTATTGATTGTCTTCCTTATGAGTGGCGGTCGGGGACGAGCGATGGTATTTTCCTACCAATCTATCCCCCTAGGAGCATGCGCGTAGTACTTCTTTTTGATAACTAATAAACAATTTTTGCAATAAGTATGTGACTTCTTTATGACTAATGTTGAGTCCATGGATTATACGCACTCTCACCCTTCCACCATTGCTAGCCTCTCTTGTGCTACGCAATTTTCGCCGATACCATACACCCACCATATACCTTCCTCAAAACAGCCACCATACCTACCTATTATGGCATTTCCATAGCAATTCTGAGATATATTGCAATGCAACTTTCCACCGTTCCGTTTATCATGACACGCTCCATCATTGTCATATTGCTTTACCATGATCATGTAGTTGACATCGTATTTGTGGCAAAGCCACTTTTATAATTCTTTCATACATGTCACTCTTGATTCATTGCATATCCCGGTACACCGCCAGAAGCATCCAAATAGAGTCATATTTTGTTCTAAGTATTGAGTTGTAAGTAAATAAAAGTGTGATGATCTTCATTATTAGAGCATTGCCCCAAGTGAGGAAAGGATGATGGAGACTATGATTCTTCCACAAGTCGGGATGAGACTTCGGACTTTATGAAAAATAAAAGAGGCCAAAGAAGCCCAAATAAAAAAAGAGGCCAAAGAAGCCCACCAAAAAAAGAGAGAAAAAGAGAGAAGGGACAATGTTACTACCCTTTTCCACACTTTTGCTTCAAAGTAGCACTATGATCTTCATGATAGAGAGTCTCCTATGTTGTCACTTTCATATACTAGTGGGAATGTTTCATTATAGAACTTGGCTTGTATATTCCAACGATGGGCTTTCTCAAAAAGCCCTACGTCTTCTTGAGCAAGCAAGTTGGATGCACACCCACTTAGTTTCTTATGTTGAGCTTTCATGCACTTATAACTCTAGTGCATCCATTGAATGGCAATCCCTACTCACTCACATTGATATCTATTAATGGGCATCTCCATAGCCCGTTGATGCGCCTAGTTGATGTGAGACTATCTTATCCTTTTTTTGTCTTCTCCACAACCACCATTCTATTCCACATATAGTGCTATGTCCATGGCTCACGCTCATGTATTGCGTGAAAATTGAAAAAGTTTGAGAACATCAAAAGTATGAAACAATTTCTTGGCTTGTCATCGGGGTTGTGCATGATTTAAATATTTTGTGTGATGAAGATAGAGCATAGCCAGACTATATGATTTTGTAGGGATAACTTTATTTGGCCATGTTATTTTGAGAAGACATGATTACTTTGTTAGTATGATTGAAGTATTATTACTCTTATTTCAATATGAACTTTTATTTTGAATCATTTGAATCTGAACATTCATGCCACAATAAAGAAAATTACATTGAGAAATATGCTTGGTAGCATTCCACATCAAAAGTTTTTGATCATTTACCTACTCGAGGACGAGCAAGAATTAATCTTGGGGATGCTTGATACGTCTCCAACGTATGTATAATTTTTTATTGTTCCATGCTATTATATTACCTGTTTTGGATATTTATGGGCTTAACTATACACTTCTATATCATTTTTGGGACTAACCTATTAACATGAGGCCCAGCCCAAATTGTTGTATTTTTTGCCTATTTCAGTGTTTCACCGAAAAGGAATATCAAACAGAGTCCAAACGGAATGAAACCTTCGGGACAGTTATTTTTGGAACATACGCAATCCAGGAGACTTGGAGTGGACATCAAGAAGTAAACGAGGTGACCACGAGGGTCCAAGGCGCGCCCTAGGGCGGTGGGCGCACCCCCCACCCTCGTGGGCCCCTCATGGATACCCTGACCAACTTCCTTTGCCTATATATATCTATGTACCCCAAAAACATCCTGGAGTACCACGAAAACCTATTTCCACCGCCGCACCCTTCTGTACCCGTGAGATCCCATCTTGGATCATTTTCCAGCGCTCCACCGGAGGGGGAATCGATAACGGAGGGCTTCTACATCAACGCCATAGTGTCTCCGATGAGTTGTGAGTAGTTTACCATAGACCTTTGGGTCCATAGTTATTAGCTAGACAGCTTGTTCTCTCTCTTTGAATCTCAATACAATGTTCTCCTCGATCTTCTTGGAGATCTATTCGATGTAACTCTTTTTGCGGTGTGTTTGTCGAGATCCGATGAATTGTGGGTTTATGATTAAGTTTATCTATGAGAAATATTTGAATCTCTTCTGAATTCTTTTATGTATGACTGTTTATCTTTGCAAGTCTCTTCAAATTATCACTTTGGTTTGGCCTACGAGATTGATTTTTTTGCAATGGGAGAAGTGCTTAGCTTTGGGTTCAATCTTGCGGTGTCCTTTCATAGTGACAACAGGGGCACCAAGGCACTTATTGTATTGTTCCCATCGAGGATAAAAAGATGGGGTTTATATCATATTGCTTGAGTTTATCCCTCTACATCATGTCATCTTGCTTAATGTGTTACTCTGTTCTTATGAACTTAATACTCTAGATGCATGCTGGATAGCGGTCGATGTGTGGAGTAATAGTAGTAGATGCAGAATCGTTTCGATCTACTTGTAGCTTACTTGATGCCTATATACATGATCATGCCTAGATATTCTCATAACTATGCACTTTTCTATCAATTGCTCGACACTAATTTGTTCACCCACTATAATACTTATGCTATCTTGAGGGAAGCCACTAGTGAAACCTATGGCCCCCGCGTTTATTTTCCATTATATAAGTTTCCGGTCTACTTTATTTTGCAATCTTTATTTTCCAATTTATATCATAAAAATACCAAAAATATTTATCTTATTATTATCTCTATCAGATCTCACTTTCGCAAGTGGCCGTGAAGGGATTGACAACCCCTTTATCGCGTTGGTTGCGAGGTTCATGTTTGTTTGTGTAGGTACGAGGGACTTGCGTGTAGCCACCTACTGGATTGATACCTTGGTTCACAAAAACTGAGGGAAATACTTACGCTACTTTGTTGCATCAGCCTTTCCTCTTCAAGGGAAAACTAACACAGTGCTCAAGAGGTAGCACGAAGGGATCCCACAACGGCCGGATTTAAAAGGGGACAAGCAGTCCAACTTATCCTGACAAAAGTAGTCTTCGCCTACGAAAAGCCCTTGGTTGTGACAATGCGGTGGGCTCGGTGATGACCTCCGTCCTGCCGTCCTGGCGGTCTTGGTCTTGTTGCACCAGAATGGAAACCTTTGGTTGATTCCTCGGGACTCTGTGCATGCGTCTTGCCTCCCTTGCACCGAAGAGGAAACTGGCACTCTGCGCCCGCTGGCGCCCGCCTGGCCTTGGTCTTCATGGCTCACGTCAGCTGAGCCTCGTGAGGTGCACCTTGCATAGAACTCTCCTCCCCTCGGGAACCAACCATGAAGAGGCCGATCCCCTCGGGGGTCTTGGCGTCGTCCGCCTCGGGAGGCTTGGCCCCTCGTGAGGGTCTTGAGCTATTGATGTCGTAGATGGGTTGTACCAGGCCATTGATGGAGCCACGTGGTGGGCCACCAGCAAGCAAGTCTGGATACCCCCATATCTAGAATGCCGACAGTATGGCCTCAATGTGCCCTGGTAAATATTTGAGAATATTTGCCTTATGTAGTCATGCACGCCCTTCATAAATCAAACCATCACCAAGGAAGTTTCATGGTTTCAAGGGGGAAATCACCAAGATTGAAGGGGAATCCAAATTTCCTTTGTCCCTTGTCCATGAGTTTTTTTCTACGATGAACATACACCCTACAAATCACTGTGTACATATTTGGCACTTTTCCGGGTTCATTTACCATATTTAGGGGATCATGTGCATTTTCTAGGCATTAATGCATACAATTCAAATTCAAACAATCGATGCATGGAAAGGTGCACGAGAATGGTCTGGAAAACAATGCTCGTGCCATTTAGTAAATTCGCATGCCTTTTACAAGGAAGGGGCAGATATTTCAATGAAATGTGTGGCAATAGTCAACCACAAATGTTTGTTTATTGGGTTTTCAACTATAGAAAAATTAAATAAATGCTTGAAAAACATAATGCTTGGGACGGTGCCATGGTATGGCCTCACCAAGCCCTGGTAAAAAATTTAGAAGGTTTGGCGTATATCGTCTTGCACGCCCTTCATAAATTAAACCATCACCGAGGAAGTTTCATGGTTTTGAGGGGGAAATCGCCAAGATTGAAGGGGACTACAAATTTTATTTTTCATTTTTCCATGAGTTTTTTTCTACGATAAACACACACCTCACCTTGTTCAAATTTGGCACTTTTTCGGGTTCATTTACCATATTGAGGGGATTATGTGCATTTTCTAGGCATTAATGCACATACTTAAAATTCAAATAATCAGCGAATGAAAAGGTGAACAAGAACGGTCTAGAAAACCTTGCTCGTGCCATTTAGTAAATTCTCATGCCTTTTACAAGGAATGGGAAGATATTCGATAAAATGTGTGGCAATAGTCAACCAAAAACATTTGTTTATTGGGTTTTCAACTATAGAAAAATGGAATAAATGCTTGAAAAACATGACGCCTGGAATGGTGCCATGGTATGGCCTCACCATTCCCTAGTAAAATTTTCAAAAGGTTTGGGTTATGTCGCCATGCACACCCTTCATAAATCGAACCATCGCCGAGGAAGTTCCATGCTTTCGAGGGGGAAATCACAAGATTGAAGGGGAATCCAAATTTTCTTTGTTCTTTGCCCTTGAGTTTTTTTCTACGATGAACGTACACCCTGCAAAAAAAACGTACACCCTGCAAATCACCGTCTTCAAATTTGGCATTTTTGGGCTCATTTACCATATTTAGGGGATTATGTTCATTTTCTAGGAATTTAGCGCATATAAATCCAATCTAGCTATAGCTGCATGGGTGTGATGTGAGGGATGTGGATTGCCGTTCGATCATGGCACATCCTTCAGTACACATGCGCGATCCGCGTGGCTGGGGTTCTGGCCAATCATAACACAACACACAATATGCTTAGCACACACTATTTCCGAAGGCGACGGCGATGAACCGTGTGCGATAATGAATGAGCAAGATTGTAAGGGAAGACAAATTTCCTTCGTTGTCTGTCGTTGAGGTCTTAAAAGTCACCACACTATACGGCTGTCTGGCCACTCTATCCTAGAGCTCTCTCCAAGCATTGTTCATGGCACCACAATGCACGATAACTAGTAAGGAAGCGATGGCATCCAGCCGCGCCACGTTCGTCACCGCCCGCGACCGCACACATGGTAAGGAAGCGATGGCATCTCGCCATGCCGAGTTCATCGCCGCTGTCGGCCGCACAAGTACGTGGGCGGACTTTGATGCTACCATGGCCAAATGGGCGATGGATCTAGTGGTGGCCAAAGCCGCACAGAAGGAGCGGAAAAAGGGAGAAAGTAGTCAAGAAAAGAGACTCCCGCCGCTGCAAGAAAGAAGAGGGTGCACGCCATGCTGAGGAGAGCTCGGCGGACATCGAAGCACGGTGGGCTGCCACCTACAAGGCGAGGAAGGAGAACAATGGCGTCTGGCCAGCATGCCCCGCTGGCAGCATGTGAGAAATAGTTAGTGCATGTGTCACCTGTAAGTTTGTATAACGCATTAAGAGCATCACCAGTAATACAATGTACTAGTTTTAGAGCAAATTACTAGTAGTACTTTAAGTTGGTACTATCTATTATTAACATACAATGTCGGTAAGCGCATCCTTTGAGCATTGATTAGCATGTGTTCAATGAAGTTTTGTAGCCGCACCCCGACCCTAAATACTCTCGAAACATCCGCCCGCAGCCATCGAGACTCGATTTGGCCGCAACTGGTTTTTAGTCCCACCTCGCCGCGCGAGTTGTACGCACAGCGGCTTAAATTGCCGCGCCGGCATATGGCAGCAAGCTTCTCTCTTGTTGCATAGGATCAAATCTGGCTATGTGAGCAAGTCAGGTTGACACTTGATTGCATTTCATAAACCTATGATTGTTAATTGGGTGTCACCTTGCTTGTTCATGTACATTGAATAATCCTGATACAATGAAATAGAATTTTGAAATTAGGCGCGGTTGGAGCAATGTTGATAGATATAGGAATTATTAGAAGATGACAAAACACACGGTTTCTATGGCGTACTAGTGTGTGTTTTTTGCCTTAATGATCCATAAGTCAGTTACTTCTGTGATGTTTCTTAATAAACCAAGCGTACCATTGACCGAAAAATCAAGTACACATGTACATTTTTTTGGAGACGGGATCTGCCAATTTTCTCTTTTCTCGTACACGAGTATTTTATGTGCTTTATCTGTGTTGTGTGTTTCCCCCGCCCAAGTTTTAAGTTTTGTAGCGAAATTTTCATTAGGCGCGCGATTTTAGAATTTATTCCTCCCACCACATCCGCACCCATCAAATTTTGTATCTACCCCCTCTCCCCCTACCGGCATCTCAAACCATCGCCGCCACAGACACAACTTCAACCAGATATACATTCTTCCTGAGCATCGTCGATCCAGTCAGGGAACCCACCGATCTCTATCATAGCCCCAGCCTGATTGCATAAATGGCGCCTGTGAAACATCCTCATGCCTCCAAATCCCCACCGCCCTACCTCCAGAGCATCGCCGCTCAAGCCCAACCACATATCACGTGGAGGTCGAGGAGATGATGGCAGTTGATGGCACGATGGCCACTGTGCGTGTTGACACGGAGGAACACCTCGCCTCCGCTGCCGCTGACTTGGTGCAGGCTCTGGCCCAGATGAAGTGCCCCAGCGACTACCTCTCAGGACTTACCAGGTATGATCTGAACAGCTCAATCTTACCAATACCACTTGAAATGGCTATGTTTTGTATGGTTTATGTATTTATCATGTTCGTGCCTTTTTTATTTCAGTACTGCACACCATGTGATGTTCAAGTATTGACTGTCCAACTCAATTTCACCAATACCAGCAACAAAGTGATAATACATGACTCATGATATCACTAGAGATGCTGCCCATTTGCTATTTTTGGTGGATGCTAACCCTGTTGTACTTAACATGCCTGTCCATGTACTTACGCAGGGTCATAACAGGTGATGCTCTTGATTGCCATCGAGATTAGCCGCATCCCATGTCTTACAGTATTTTCATATCATTTGTGCAATTGTAGTTTAACTTCTAACATTTACTAGTTAGATGTAGGTACACATGTCAGTGGCACTGGTCCACACTTCGACCCGGAGGAACAGCTCACCTCCGCCGCCGCTGACTTTGGGCAGGATCTGGCCAAGATGAAGTGCCCCAGCAACTACCTATTATGACTTACCAAGTATGAACTCACCAGTTCAATCTTACCAATACTAGTTGCAATTAATGGCTATGTTTTGTACGGTTGATGTATTAAGCATGTTGTAGTAAACAGGCCTAACACGTTTTAGCTATTTTCCCTACCTTTTTATAGACAACTGCTCATTCTCTGTTCTGGCAGCACCTGCCTTGTGATGTTTAACTCTGCCAATTGCATTTTTATCAGTACCGGTTTCAATGGCTATTAAGCCTGTTGCAATTAACAATTGTATCCATTTTTAAACAGTTGTATTTCAATGGCTATTTTTAGTGGATGCTAACCCTATTGTACTTAATATGCATTTCCATGTACTTACACAGGGCCATAATGGGCGACGCTGTTGTTTGTCATCGAGGTTAACTGCATCCCATGTCTTACAGTATTTTACAACATTTGTGAAATTGCAGTTTGACTTCTAACATTTACTTGCTTCTTGTAGGTACACATGTCGGCGGCACTGATCCACTCTTCGACCCGAAGGAACAACTCTCCTCCGCTGCGGCCAGCTTGGGGCGGGCTCTTGTCCATGTGAAGTGCCGCAGTAACTACCCCTCAGGACTTACCAAGTAAGAACTCACTAGTTGAATCTTACCAATACCAGTTGCAATGGCCATGTTTTGTACGGTTCATGTATTAAGCAAGTTGTAGTAAACATGCCAAGCCCGTCTTATCTATTTCCCCTACCTCTTTATAGACAACAGGGCCATTCTCTACTCAATTAGCACATGCCTTGCCATGTTTAACTCTGCCAATTTCATTTCTATCATTACCAGTTTCGATGGCTATACTAGGTTGTCTGTTGTAGTAAAAAATTCTATCCATTTTTTAATCTGTCCCTTTGCTACCGTGCTACTCTTTCGCAATGAAGATATCACTACACACGCTGCTGATTTATTACCATTTGCTATTTTTGGTGGATGTTAACCCTATTGTAGTTAACATTGGCTTTCCATGTACTTACACAGGGCTATAATGGGCTATTCTGTTGTTTTCCATCGAGGTTAGCTTCATCACATGTCTTATACACCATCTTGTAGGATCGAAAGTATGTCTAGAGCGGGGGGGGGTGATTAGACTACTTGACCAAAAAATCTAATCTTTTCCCAATTTTAGGTCTTGGCAGATAGCAACTTAACACAAGTCAACCAATCAATCTACAAATGCAATTCTAAGAGTATAGCAGCAGAATATAAATCATTGCATAGGAAGGTAAAAGGGAATCACAATGTAGACTCGGAGATTTTTGGCATGGTTCCGTAGGTGGTGCTATCGTACATCCATGTTGATGGAGACTTCAATCAACGAAGGGTAACAGTTGCGTGAGTTCACAAAGGGCTCCACCCACAAAGGGTCCATGAACAAGCAACCTTGTCTATCCCACCATGGTCATCTCCCATGAAGGACTTGCCTCACTTGGGTAGATCTTCACGAAGTAGGCGATCTCCTTACCCTTACAAACTCCTTGGTTCAACTCCACAATCTTGACGGAGGCTCCCAAGTGACACCTAACCAATCTAGGAGACACCACTCTCCAAAAGGCAATAGATGGTGTGTTGATGATGAACTCCTTGCTCTTTTGCTTAAAATGATAGTCTCCCCAACACACAACTCTATCTCACATATTTGGATACGGTGGAAAGATGATTTGAGTGGAAATCAACTTGGGGAAGGCTAGAGATCAAGATTCTTGTGGTTGGATTGGAATGTCTTGATCTCAAAACATGAGTAGGTGGTTCTCCATCAAAAAATGAGTACTGGAAGTGTAGGCACATTCTGATGTCTCTCTCACAAATGGAGAAGGGGGTGTAGGGGTATATATAGCCTCCACACAAAATCTAACCGTTATACACAATTTACCAAACTCGGTGGGACTGAATAGTGAAACTCGGTGAGACCGACCTGGTTCAAAATGTGAATGTTAGGCTTTTCGGTGGGACCGACAATATCAACTCAGTGAGGCCGATGCGCTAGGGTTAGGGAAAAACCTCATCTTGGTGAGACCGATCACATGAACTCGGTGAGACCAATTTCAGTAACAAGCAAACAGAGTGAGGCAAACTTGGTGGGACCGATCACTCATTTCAGTGAGACCGAAATGTTACGAAAAGGAAATAGAGAGTTTGCACTCCGAACTCGGTGGGACCGATCGCTCATCTCGGTTAGACCTAAGTGTTATGAAGGGAAGCAGAGAGTTTGCAATCCCATCTCGGTGAGACCAAGATCCCTATCGGTGAGACCAAAGTGATAGGGTTTCTGGATAAGGCTATGTCAAGTGAACTCGGTGGCCTCGGATAGATCAAATCGATGGGGACGAGTTTGACTTTAGGTTTAGGACACAATTAAGATAGCAAATGAAATATGTGGCAAAGCATGCACAAACACTCTGGCATCTATCAAGCAATTGGCGATGTCTAGGTCATCTATATATGAGTATATTGATTTAGGAGTCAAATGAGAACATTTGATCATAGGTCATACTCATCATTTAAGCACAAGTCGGGTTACCACTTTTACATAAAGCATTGTCGTGTTCACACCATTAGAGTTGCTTTAGCTAAATTCTTAGAGCAAAGCTCCCCCTAGATGTGATATCCCCTTTTAGAGGGATGAGCTAACCTTTGGTTTTGTCGATGATGACTTCATGTAGATGTTGAAGATGTGGATGCTCAATCCATTGGAGTGAGTTGCACTTTCAATACCTACATGGGTTAGTCCCACAAGGAACAAACAAGGATAGCCATAGACATAGAGTGAAGTACACACAAGATGATGCCCATGAAAGCATTAGGTTACCTTGTCCCCTGACTTACTAACAAGAGGGTTTGTGACTCCTTGAACTAGTGCAAGATGTGGAAGTTTATTGCACTTGTCCTTGCCAAAATTATATGAGTGAAGTATGTTGGCGTAGTCACCCTGAAGAACTCTGTTGTTCTTCTTCTTCAGGATCCACATCATCTTGATGGGAATCCTTGGGGTTGTAGATGTACTTGATGAAGTAGAACTTGAGGTAGACTTGGGAACCCACTTGACCAAGGCCTGTGGAGCTTCTTCAAATGCATCAATCTCCTCTTGAAGCTTGTCCTTGCCTTTTAGCTTGTGGTCTTGTGGTGGAAGTTCATCTTGAGCTTGTGTCCCCTTGAAGGAAGTAGGATCATACTTATCTTGTTGAGGAACAAACTTCGTCTTGGGGTATTAATCTTATTCCCACTCAACTCCATTGGCATTGAACTTTTGTGCAACACCAACACCTTGATTCTTCCGGTGCCTTCCTTGCTTGCGTACAATTTCCTAAAATTGCTTACTTCCGGCAAGGCTCTTGTAAACACCTTTCTCTATAATTCCCTTCAATAAGCTATTTTCTTGCTCAAGTGTAACTTGGCAAGAGAATCATTAGTGGAATCAAGAGAACTACTAGAAGCAACAATATTGGATTTAGCATGATTATTATTACTACTAGAAAAAGAATCTTTCTTACTCTTGTTACTAGATTTTACTTGTGGCATGTAAGTAGACAAGAGTAAACGCTTGGCAATGTAAGAAGAACTTTTCTTCCGAAGATCATCGTTGATGGCTTTTAAGAACCCATGTTCTTGCTCTAGGTTGAGCTTCTCGAAGCATAGCTTCTCATGAGTTTTCAAAAGTTCTCGATGATCTTCTAAAGTACTTTCATGAGCTAACTTAAGAGTGTTTAGTTCTTTAGTTAGGTTCTCAATCTCATTCTTGTCATTGTCATTCGTTTCATCTTGATTAGCATGATTAATAGCAATTTCATCATAGTTTTCATCACTAGCATTGTCAACAAGTAACTCATCATCACCTAGCAAATCATCTTTATCACTATTGAAATCAATATACTCGGGGTGTGATACCTTGGGGCCTTTAGCCATGAAGCATCTTCCAATTCCTTCATTTGGTGAGTCAAATATGTCATAGGAGTTGGTTGACACAAGTGTAAGACCGGCAACACCTTCATCTTGAGTACATACAGAGTCGGAGTGATAACCTCTCTCAGAGTGGTGGTCGGAGTCAGAACCGGATACCCATTCACCAACATGAGCTTGATGTCTTTTTTTTGTGTAGCTGCTTGATGGCTTGTCCTTCCTTTCCAAATCCTTGCTTCTGCGAGAGGTTCTTCGTTCATAACGATCATCTCTACTCCTTCTCGCTCTTGGAGGTGATTCTTCTCTTCTACTTCTTATTTTAGGTGAGTCTTCTCTTCTTTTGTAGGGAGATGTACACTCATTGGAGTAGTGTCCGAGTCCTCCACAATTGTAGCAATTACGTTCATGACTAGAAGATCTTTCATCATGGTAGGATCTTGACTTGGAGATTCTCTCTTTACTTCTACTCTTGTAGAATTTGTTGAAGTTCTTCACCATTAAGCTTAATTCATCACTGAAGACTTGTTTTTCACTTGATGTGGCAGGAGCATCACATGACGCTTTATAAGCACCACTAGACTTGCTATGAAGCTCTTCTTTATCCTTGAGTGACATCTCATGAGCAAATATTCTGCCAATGACTTCCATTGGCTTGAGATATTTGTAATTGGGCATCATTTGTGTCAATGTGCACATGGTATCATATGTTCCATATAAGGCTCCTAGGATCTTCTTGATGATGAATCTATCAGTCATCTCTTCACTTCCTAAGCCGGCAATCCCATTTGTGATGAGAGCAAGCCTAGAGTACATTTTAGCGACATCTTCACTATCCTTCATTTTGAACTTGTCAAGCTGACTTTGAAGCACATCCAACTTGGATTCCTTGAAGGACTCGGTACCTTCGTGCATATCAATTGAAGTATCCCAAATTTCCTTTGCATTCTCAAGATGGCTGATTTTGTTGAATTCTTCGGGGCACAGTCCATTGAAGAGGATATCGCAAGATTGAGCATTGTATTGCAGCATTTTCAACTCTTCCGCGGTTGCTTCACGATTTGGTTCTCTCCCATCGAAGAATTCACCTTGCAAACCAATACACACAATAGCCCAAATGACGGGGTTATGTCTGAGAATATGCATTTTCATATTATGCTTCCAACTAGCAAAATTAGTACCATCAAAGTAAGGACCTCTACGGTGGTAATTTCCCTTGCTAGACGCCATACTCTCCTAGGTTGTGAAAACAAGGCTATAATCACCAAAGCTATGAAAATCAAGGCAAATGGAGACCAAAGTTTTGATACCACTTGTAGGATCGAAAGTATGTCTAGAGGGGGTGATTAGATTACTTCACCAAATAAAATTCTAGCCTTTTCCCAATTGTAAGTCTTGGCAGATTTTAGCACTAACACAAGTCAAGCAATCAACCTACACATGCAATTCTAAGAGTATAGCAGCGGAATGTAAATCATTGCAAATGAAGGTAAAAGGGAGGAGCTTGGAGGGAGCAAACGCAATGTAGACATGGAGATTTTTGGCTTGGTTCCGATAGGTGGTTCTATCGTACATCCACGTTGATGGAGACTTCAACCCACGAAGGGTAACGATTGCGCAAGTCCACGGAGGGCTCCACCCATGAAGGGTCCACGAAGAAGCAACCTTGTCCATCCCACCATGGCCATCGCCCATGAAGGACTTGCCTCACTTCCGTAGATCTTCACGAAGTAGGTGATCTCCTTGCCCTTACAAACTCCTTGGTTCAACTCCACAATCTTGACGGAGGCTCCCAGTGACACCTAACCAATCTAGGAGACACCACTCTCCACAAGGTAATAGACAGTGTGTTGATGACGAACTCCATGCTCTTGTGCTTCAAATGATAGTCTCCCCAACACTCAACTCTATCTCACAGATTTGGATATGGTGGAAAGATGATTTGAGGGGAAAGCAATTAGGGAAGGCTAGAGATCAAGATTCTTGTGGTTGGATTGGAATGTCCTGGTCTCAACACATGAGTAGGTGGTTCTCTCTCAGAAAATGAGTAGTGTAAGTGTAGGCACGTTCTGATCGCTCTCTCACAAATGGAGAAGGGGGTGGAGGGGTATATATAGCCTCCACACAATTTACCAAACTCCGTGGGACCGAATAGTTAAACTCAGTGAGACCAACCTGGTTCAAAATGTGAACGTTAGGCTTTTCGGTGGGACCGACAATATCAACTCGGTGATACCGATGCGCTAGGGCTATGGAAAAACCTCATCTCGGTGAAACCGATCACATGAACTCGGTGAGACAGATTTCAGTAATAAGCAAAACAGAGACTTGGTCAGGCAACCTCGATGGGACCGATCGCTCATTTCAGTGTGACCGAAATGTTACGAAAAGGAAACAGAGAGTTTGTACTCTAAACTCAGTGGGACCGATCACTCATCTTGGTTAGACCGAAATGTTATGAAGGGAAACAGAGAGTTTGCAATCCCATCTCGATGAGACCGAGATCCCTATCGGTGAGACCGAATTGATTAGAGTTTCTGGATATGGCTATGTCAAGTGAACTCGGTGGCGCCGGATAGATCAAATCAGTGGGTCCGAGATTGACTTTAGGTTTACGACATATGTGGAAATGAGAAAATGGTTGAGGGCTATTGGAGCATATCACTAAGCATTTTGAACAAGCAAGCCATTAAGCAACACCTCATGCCCTTTTAATAGTATTGGCTTTTCCTATGGACTCAATGTGATCTTGGATCACTAAAATGAAAATGTAGAGTCTTGAGCTTTTCCCAATATGTGTCCTTAGCATTTTGAGGGGTCCACATCTCTAGTCCATGCTATACCAATCATTAATCTTTCAGAAACATTAATCTTGAAAGAATATTAGTTCAATGAGCTATATGCTTTTATGAATTACCGAAACCACCCGGGAATTAGTCACACTTTCACATATGTTCCTAAATATAATTATTTTTAGAAATTCCAATATAGAGTACATACAGAGCAAAATGAGTGAATCTAGATTCTAATCTAAACTATGTCATGGGAATTAAGATATTTATTTACACTTTGTCCAAGACAATTGTGAACTTTTGGATGGTAAGTAATGTGTTGCCTTTTCCCCCTGCCCGCAACAAGTTACTCCATTAGACCCGAGTATCTGAATTTTTTCTCTTTTTAGTGGTTTCCGAAGCTATTTACTGATGATTAACTTGAAAACTACATGACCGAAGTGGAGGCAACTAAGGTTAAAGTATATAATTCATGTTACCATGATAATGCTCTAGAAGTCTTCCTGAAGGCGGTGAAGGATGGGCGGACGATCGTCACAATGGGTTGGACAAAAGTTGTTCGTGCCTATGGCATGCAGGGGGCACATTATCGGCATTCCGCTTCTTCAACACCATCGTTAGCCAAAATGATTTACACTTATCTCTTCACCTTTACCGCCTCTAAATATTGTGGTTCGTCATAGTTAATTGTTGTCTAATCCTGTAAATACTGAACATATTGTACTGAGAATTTTATTAATGGATTCATTGTTGAACCATTGTGCCGAGAATTTGGTTTCATATTTCAAAATTTCTAATTTGAATAATAAATAACAGGGAAAATAAAATTATACAAGAGCGAATATAATAATGTGCACATGGTTAGAAAGAAAACAACGTGTGCGATGAAAAATAGAGAACAGACGGTTCTTTGACGTGAAACATTTGTGATGCCCGACGGACACACACACGGTTTCGTCTCATATGTGTGTGCGATTCATGGTAATACGACAGACGTTTCAAACCTGCATGCGTGTGTGATAGGAATACCTATCGCACATAGTTACAAAAATGGACATGTTGGCGTTAGTAGAGGCACCACACAAATTTACATTCTTGAACTATTTGCGATAACGTACCTATCACAAACATATCGGTAGATTAAATGTTGATGTCCACCTTTCTCACACGACTATAGCAGCGTAATCATTTGCGATGCCTCTTGGATCACAAACGTAACATCGATACGTAACGTGTGGGACTCCGGCGACTTCTCATACATTTATTCTATGTCGATCGTCTGTAGCCGCTCGCCTATCCCTAACGGTTTGTCGGTCGTGTGGGAAGGAACCCCCTATCATAGTCACTCACTTGGCGACGGTTCATAATGCCATCGCGGAAAGGGATTAAAAACCATTTGTATAGCACTTTACGGTACCAGTGCATCTCCAACGTATCTACAATTTTTATTGTTCCATGCTATTGTATTATCTGTTTTGGATGTTTTATATGCATTAATATACTATTTTATATCATTTTTGGGACTAACCTATTAACCTAGTGCCAAGTTCCAGTTGTTGTCTTTTCCTTGTTTTTGGCTTCTTCATTATGGAATGTCAAATGGAGTCCAAACGGAATAAAACTATACGATGTTTTTTCTTGGATCAGAAGACATCTATGTGACTTGGAGAGAGGGTCAGAAGAGTCCCGAGGAGACCACAAGCAATCAGGGCGTGCCCCAGGGGGTCACCTTTCCCACAGTAAGTACTACCTCCTTTTTTTATTCTAGAAACAACCACACGTCAATATTGGAAACGGTAGTAGCACAACAACTAAACTGAAAATCGAAACCAAGCAATGAACTAATACTAATGGTGAGCGTTTGCTAGTATCATGTACCCCGTCTGTCCATGTATATAGGGCTTAATGTGTTTTCCGTGTTTGGATCCATGGGTTAGAGTTAGTTTGAACTAGTTGGGGCTCAAATAGCCCTAAAGTATCCAAACATGAGGGTTAAATTGGAGCAAGTTGCACCATACCCACCAAAAAAATATCCCGCCCAAGAGGTGCTAATTGGAGATAGTTCTCATTGGGCCTACTAAAACTCAATTTTCTCTCTATCTCGCCAGCCAAGCTAGTTCATGTGGGGCCCACTGAAAAATCACTTTTCTCTCTCCATCAAGTGCATTTATTGTTATTCTAACCCTATCATCCAAACACCTCTTTGGCTAGCTAGAGTTAGTTCAGGGTTAGTCATGAGTTAGTCTAACCTCTAGCTAAGTTAGAGTATCCAAATAGAAGCAGTATAGGACATGCTAGTTGCTCAAAGCATACCATATAATTCATGCATGAAAGTATCTTTTTTTTAAACGGAACGTGAAAGGATCTTTGAATGATATAATTTTCAAATTATATAGAATCTAATCAATAGTTAAAGGAAACCTCGAAGGATACATTAGGCCCTATATAAAATCGTATCAATAGTCAAAACCAATTGTTACTACTACACCAAACAAGTTCAAAACGAGAAACTGGACCCACTCATGGCACGGCAGGCGTGTCTCATTTGGTCCGTCGGTCAAAGCTCTTCCTCTTCTTGGCATAACAATACAGTATAGTAATTTTTTTAGAATGCTCTTGGCATGTTGCTAACATGTGATGAGTTAACCGACCTCAATAGATGGCAAAATCACCAGCCCGCAACACTTTGAGAAGATACGAGGAGTGAGAAGCGATAAGGGTTGGTGCATTACTAGAGCTAGGTGTCGCACACAAGAAATATGGTGATAGCGTGGGTTGGCCATGTATGATGTAACTACACTAGGTTGCCATGTTTCGGACTCTTCCAGTCTACTATGGAGAAGATTTGGTAGATTTTATATCGCTGGATAAATATTAAAGAGTCCAGACGCTCCATCACAAGGTTTCTTGCTCTTTCTCGGTCATCAGAAAGCGTTCTTCTAACTTTTGCCGAGACATGGGACATCCAGTATCCAGGTCCACGTGTCATGCAAGAAAATGGAGTCAAGTATAGTAGGAAAGACTCACCAATGGTCACGAATGTAGGTGGAGTACGTGCATGAATCACCCGAAAAAAGGAATACAAGCACGAAGAGAAGAGGTGCAGGCACCGACACATGTACTCTTTGCCTCTTTCCCTAATACTCACGCGCGGGTACATGGTGAGCTCATTTCTGTACGAAGAGGCAGCTCACCTGATAATTTGGCGAGTGTACTAGTTGTTCATGGGAACCATGCATGGACGAATCAAAGTTCAATCATGATGCGGTGGCACATTTTTTATAAATTAAGTTATTCTATTCAATGGCACGTACGCAACATTATTTTCTCAATGGAACGTGAATTGTGCACGCACCGAATGACGGAGCACGTGATGGTAGCCATGGACATGGTCAGCCCTTTTTGGAGACTAATACACTACTCTTGATGTCTCCCGTCAACTCGCAAACGAGGAGAAACTTTTCTTACTACTAGGACGACCTCTCCCTCGCTCACGCGTGCGCGCGGTGGCTCGTAGGACGAGGACAAGCTTTTGCTTTAAGATAGTGTGCTTAATACAGGTGGTGGGCGTGCAACAGTTTATTCGGTGTCAGATTGCCAGAAGTATCTATACTGTAGTACCATCATCATTGTTCAACTTTCGGAAGAGGCGAAGAGCCAAGCACACGGTCACCTACTCACAGTATAACCGGCCGTGCTTGCATGAATTTTTAACGTAGTACAAGCTGAGTGGATTGCTCCAGTGGTCATCACACGTGAGCCAATCAATTCGCACCCTTCCGCAATCTATTTTGTCTTGCGTTCCTTCCTCCGTCCAGCATGCTAACAAGTGGGCCCCATGCTGATGTATGCCAACGTGGTAGTCAATTATTTTGCCAGAGTTAGCTATCACACCCTTTCGATGCCACGTCAATGTACCCACTAGAAACAAGTTAGACTTGTTCGGTTCAACCACCTCCTTATGTGTTTGGAGAGGAACTGGCTGGCGTGAGGCGGTTCTATAGGTGGGCAGGCGGCAAAAAATAGGGGAAAACGCACGAACCAACTAGGCGAGGGAGGGAAGCTTCTACATTCATGGGGGATTTGGCATTGGCCATTGGGCGGCAAATGGTGGTCGTCCGGGTACACCATAGAGGATACAAAGAGGCATCCTATATCAGCAAGGACCAGCTTCCCTACTGATAGCTCATCTAACAGAACTCCCAAGTTAACTGTGCTGAGGCTGGAGTAGTCATGAGATGGGTGACTGGTTGGTCAGTGGACTCGATATTAACTAGATGGATGGGTCTTTGTTTTATAATTTTTGTCATTTTTTGTTTTTTGAACACATGTTAATCGAAGGTCTATCACGTTACTTTTTAATAATTTCTTTTTTTTGAACACATGCTAATTGACTTGAAAGAAGGTCTATCGTTGTCGTGGTAATATCACGTCAGATGCCAGGGGGTGGATTATCATGGATGGGGCCAGAAGTACGTCATCGGGTCCTGGAAGCGGGAGTGAGCACAAGCTCGGACGGACTCAAGATGTACCCAGGTTCAGGCCTCTCCTAAGAGATGAAACCCCTACTCCTTCTCTGCGGGGTCTCCGCATGATCACTATATAACAAGGAATACAATGGTGCTCCTAGAGCTGTTGGGCTAGAGGAGGAAGATGGGCAAGGCTAGCTCTCTTCTCTTCCTAGCTGTGGTGTTTGTGGAATGGAGTGGGGATGGAGGTTGGGACCCCTTGCATGGGTGAGACCTGGGGGGTTTTATAGGCCAACCCCCCAGGGGTACAATGGTAATCAGGCTAGGTGGTAGGTCCCGGCTTTCAGTGTCTATGGAGGCCGGGTTCTCCGCCGGCTGTTGGTGCCCACCTCTACTGGGCCCTGCTAGCTGCCGAGGAACCGGCCGATAGGTGGGGCCCGCCGCCTGCGGGCCCCATTAACGGCTCTTCACTTTAGCGTCGCCCGAGCTAACGGAGGCCTTGTTGGGCGCGCCGTGGCTATAGTGCCACGCTGGGCAGGTCGGCGGCCGCCTGGCGGTGCTTACTGTAGCCATGCGGCGGCGCATTGGGGGAGGCATGGCACCCTGTAGCCATGCGGCCGCGCATTGGGGCTGGCTCCTAGCAGGCGGCGTGGGTATGGGCCGCCTGCTAGGAGCCAGCCCATACCCACGCCGTCTCCTGGGAGTGCACCATCTTCTGGGAGCATGCCATCCTGTGGAGGTCGGCTAGGTGGCACCAACCGACTCTAGAAGCTGGTCGCGAGACCTGTCGGCCTGAGGGGCGTGGCTCTCCCCGATGTCTTAAAATGTTGTTAAGTGTAGATGAGGCTACCCGGGGTCTATCCCCCCGACCGTAGTATCCGAAGCTAGTGAGGTTCTATGGCTAGCAGTCGAAGGGCCTTAGCAGTTTCCCCTTCGAGGGATCTTCCGACTTCTGCTCTGTCCGGCTGGGAGGATCCGGGTTCCAGGAGTCGGCCACAGCTGCGGCCGCCTAGTGGAATTCGCATCGACAAGGCAGCAGCCGAGGAGGCGCAGCCCGCCACATGCGTGCCACGTGGCGCCCGCAGGCCAGGTTGTCCTGCCGGCCCACACGCGCGACGGGACATTGTCGCGAGCTGGGGCCCGTCACTATAGGGCCTCGACCCACGCGTGTATCCGCTGCGGCCAAGGGGTCGGTTGCCCTTCCGTGGCATATTCTCTATGCGATTACTGCGTGTAATATGTGGGGGCCTGCGGGGCGTGGGGGCGTAATTAATCCCACACCCGCACGTCGAATCGGCTTTGCCGAGCCGGCTATAAAGAGGGGGAGGAGGAGGGGCGGCAGAACGCACGCGTGCTCCTCCCACTCTCTCTTCTTCCTGTCGCTGCCGCTGCCACTGTGCTGCTTCGCCGCTGCCGAAGCTCTATAGCGGCTGCCGCTTTTCTGCTGTCATCGCCTTGCCGTAGCTGTTGTTCTGCCGCGGCCACCACAACGCCTCTGCTGCCTTGCACCACCACCGTTTCTCCTGTCGTCTTCATCACCAAGCTTCTCCTTGCCGTCTCCGAGCCATGGCCAGGAGCGGTTGGCTGGGCTCCAACGTCCATGAGGACCACATTGACTTCCTACGCGTGATGCGGCGGATTCCCCATGCCGACAATGTGGGCGTGCGCCTTCTCCCCGAGCGGGAGATCTCGCCGCAACCGGAGCCCGGTGAGTACATCGTATTTCGCACGCATTTTCTTTGCCGCGGCCAGCGGTTTCGTCTGATCCTTCCTCGACTTCTACCGGCTGCAGCCGCACCACCGCACTACCAACACGGTGGTGCTCATGTCGGCCTTCATCACCTTCTGCGAGGGGTATCTTGGTGTTCTACCCACGATTGAGCTCTTGGGTAGATTCTTCTACCTCAAGCTGGTCATGCCGGCAAAGGACGAGCCAGCCCAGTGCGCAGCGTGCGTCGCCAAGAGGCGCACATGAGGAGGCCCCTGCTTCCGAGCCAATCCTCTGCATGATTTGGCCAAACTCTGGCAGGAGTTACTTCTACGTCCAGAATCTCCACCAGGTCAATGACTACATCAACCTGCCGGCCTTCGCGCCGGGCCACCTGCTGGGCTGCGAAACAACTGGCAGCAGTAGCCGCCCAAGTGCCTACCAGCCCTCATCATCATCATCCTCGCCCGAGTGCGAGAGATGACGAACCAGGAGGATCTCAAGCCGGTCGACCTGCTGGCCGGCTTCGTCATGCGCCGGGTGTCACCTCTCCAGTTTCGGCCACATCTCATCAGGGAGATATGCGGCCGCTAGGATCCCTACCGGATGTCCACCAAGGAGATGCCGGAGGTGGAGGTGGCCCACCATGTTAACTACTTCTCCAACTGCAAGCTCAACGAGGAGGAGTGGCACATTGGCAAGGAGCCTTACAGTCGGGCCAACCCTCCCCTAGTGGTAAGTACCAGGTCTAGCTGCTTTACTTGTGTTGTTCTGTTTTCTTCCGTCCTGACCAGTCGGCCTTGTGGAAGCGCTTCCCGGGCCAAGGCGCGCCGACTGTGGACTGGCAGTGGATGCCGGACCGATAGGACAGCGACGTGGGCGACCCCGAGCTGGGGGCGGCCGTCATGGAGGAAGGCGGAGAGGATGAGGTCACCGGAGGAGGTGGCGCTAAAGCACGCGGCTCCTCAGGAGGCGGACAAGGAGGATTCGGCGACGTCAGGTCTTGTGCGGACGACGATGAGGAAGACGAGGTGTGGCGCCGACCTGGCGGCGACATGGGGACTGGAATCGACTCTTCTATTCCGTGGCCGGCTGTTGCAGCTGGCGGACAGAAGCGCCGCCTTGCGGGGAGGTTTGGCAGCCACCCATCAAAGAAGGTCAAGCACACGAATGCGACCAGGCGGCAGGAGGCCCTGAAGATGGCCGCCGCCTGGAAGGGGCCCACGCCCATGCAATATACGTCCGGGTAAGCGTGCTTGCCGCTCTGACTTCATGTGTTTCTTCTCTCTTGGGGTGTTTTCTCATTCTTGCTTTCTTGCTGAGCAGGACAGCCTGCGTCACCACGTGGGTTCCGTCCGCCTCACTGATGGACCCAGTAGGTGGTTCTAAGGATGTTCGGTGCCCGGATCCAGCCGCTACCCTTTGGGTGGCGAAGGAGAGGAACACGTGGGAGGTGCGCGAGGAGCAGGAGGCCGTGGAGAAGGCATGGGCCGATGCCCAGGCGGAGGTCCAGGCCACGGCGAGGGCGGAGGCGGCGATGAAGGCGCAGGCAAAATACGCAACCAAGGCAAAGGCGGAGGCCGACGCCAGGGTCATGGTGGATCCGGCTGGTGGCGGGGTCCCAGAGATCATCACCCTTGAACAACTGGAGGTGGGCATGGTGGAGAATCGGATGCCGCCTAGGGCAGCCGGGGCCGACCAGTCGGTGCCGGAGCTGGTGGTCCCCAACACCGCCATCCTGGAGGTGGAGGAGACCAACCACGTGTTGGATATCGGGTTCCGGCAAAACCCTTGAGGTTCGAACACTAGGGTGCGCACGAAGATTTCCCCCTACCAAATCTCACCCTCGGCATCGCCGCGATCCCTAAGCTTATCTAGACGAAATCACAGCATAAGAGACACAAGATTTATACTGGTTCGGGTCACTGTTGTGGTGTAATACCCTACTCCAGTGTGGTGTGGTGGATTGCCTCTTGGGCTAATGATGAACATCCCAAGGGGAAGAACAGCCTCCTGAGGTGAGGTGTTTTTGTGCTTTGTGGGTGGTTCTGCTCAAGGTCCGATCTCCCTTTGCCATGGTTGTGGCTAGCCCTATTTATAGAGGCCCTGGTCCTCTTCCCAAATATTGAGCGGGAAAGGATCCAACAACGGCCATTTTGAAGGGGGACAGCTAGTACAAGCTATCCAGACTAAAGGTGGTGTTCCTATCAAAGGTTCTTTCGATGACGCCGTCTTGGGCTCTATGATGACCTTCGTCTTGCCATCCTGCTGGCCTTCGTCTTGTTGCACCGATATGGAAACCTTTGCCTGATGCCTCGATACCCCGCGCCAGTGCTTTCCCCCTTAGCACCAAAGGGGAAACAAGGACACTGCGCGTGCTAGCGCCCACCTGGCGCCCTCCTGGCCTTGGTCATCATGGCTTGCATCACGGGAACCTCGTGAGGTACCCCCTTCCTTGATCTCTCCGCCTCCCTCATGAGCCTGCCAGGTGAGGCCGCTCCTGAGGAGGCCTTGTGTCATCCGCCCCGTGAGGCTTGGTCCCTCCCGAGGGTCTTGAGTGTTTGGTTGATGAACACGGCCCGTACTGGGCCACTGGTAGAGCCATGCCGCGGGTCGTAGGCAGGCAAGTCTGGGGACCCCCCTTCCCAGAACGCCGACAGTAACCCCCGGGCCCAAGGCGTGCTCGGACTTGGCTTAGCGGCGAAGCCAAAGGGCAAGTGCGGAGCGCCACGGGCCCCAACAGCCTGCGGCCTTGGTCGATGCGTGGCGACTGATGGGACGTGGGCGTCTCCACTTCCCCATGCTGCCCCAATATCCGCCTGGCTAGGCGGCCACGACACCTTACACATTTATTTTCTCCTCGCAAATGGCGTGTCCCCCATCTTTCCTTCTTCCTCGAGCCTCTGCCTCTGTTTCCAATCTGACTCGAGATCTGTCCCCTCCATTATCATTGCGCCGACCGACACGGAGAAAGGGAAGAGGCCTCTGCTCTCAGCCAGTTCACCCCTGGCAATCGCGCCTGCCGTCGGCCGATCGCGGGTGCTCAACCAGGAGGCCATGGGCAAGGTCTGCCCTGCGCTTGCCTCCAGTTTCAATGAATGGGGAAGGACAGTGGCTTGGCCTGCGTCCCGGGCTTCCATTGACAGGACAACCACTGAGGTTTGGTTTTTCGTTGACGCCTTGTGGGTTGGCCTGGTTCCCCCCTTCGCCGCCTTCTTCGATGTACTGCTTTTCCATTACCAGATTCACATGCTGCATCTTGATCCCCAATCTGTTGCCCTTCTTACCGTCTTCACCTTTGTTTGTGAGGAAATGGTGGGCATTGCTCCCTCCATTTCCCTCTTGCGCCATTTATTCTTGCTGCATCTGACCGACCCCTTGCAGTGCTCGGGGTGCCTGAGCTTCCAGGCCATGGAAGAGACGGCCGCCTCGAGGATTGACTTTGATCTCCCGCCATCCACGAGTGGGTTCCAGATGCGGTGGGTGTATGTGGATGTCAGAGTGCTCAGTCCCCTGCTCTCGCCTCCATCATTGCCCGCCGTCCCCAACTCCGGCGGGGACCACTAGAGGCTCACGAGCCCTCGCCTTTCCTTCGTCTCGCTCCGGTTGAAGAGGTTGATAGACCTTGGTATGACTGCGCCCCAGGTGGTGAAGGAGTTCCTCTAGTGTCCAATTGCCTCTCTCCAGCGCCACTCTCGGCCGATGTGGGCTCTGACCGGCGACCGGGATCACATGAGGCTTCAGGAGCCGGGGCTCTCGCCTGAAGCGCAGAGGATGGTGCTTGAAGTCTTGACTAGCAACCCCTCGCCAGGCGATATGTCGCAAGAGGGTTGCCTCTTGTATCTCTGCTCCAACGGGGTTGACTTTGCAGGACAGAAGCCTCCCTTCGATGAATGGGGGCTGTGCCCGGTTGGCCTTGCGGGGCTTCGTGAGAATCCTTTCATCGTGGCTTCCCTCCTTGCTGCCAGCACCGAGCTTGCCCCAAGATTGGTAGCAGAGAGGCAAGCATCGCTTGATGCCGGAGGCGCGGGTGTCAAGATGCTGACGCCGCTTGAGGCTCCCGAGGCACCATCCTCCGGTACCCGCGAGGCTTGCCCTGGGGCGGTCGTCGAGGGGGAGATTGTCACGCCCAGTATGCGGTACTATCCTAAAGAGACTCGAAGGTCCCACCAAGGATAGAACCGCATATTGAGAAGCTTTTGCAAGGTGGATATCATTACATCAACATTACATAATGGATGGGGATACATACAAGGCATACAAATGCCGCAAGAATACAACATCACAATACATAAGAGCATCATCCGACTACGGACAAAACACAAACAGAAACTAAAACGACATCCACCCTACTATCCCAGGCTGCCGACCTGGAACCTATCCCCTGATTGAAGAAGAAGCAGAAGAAGAACTCCAAAACAAGCAAACATCACTCTCGCGTCATGATCGTCGCAAAACCTGTACCTGCAACTGTTGTTGTAGTAATCTGTGAGCCACGAGGACTCGGCAATCCCATAACCATGGGTATCAAGACTAGCAAAGCTTAATGGGTAAGGAAGGGGTAAAGTGGTGAGGTTGTAGCAGTGACTAAGCATATATTGTGGCTAACATACGCAAATAAGAGTGAGAATAGAAGCAACGGAATGGTCGTGAAGCTAGCAATGATCAAGAAGTGATCCGGAACTCCTACTTAGGTCAAACATAACCCAAAACCATGTTCACTTTCCCGGACTCCGCCGAGAAGAGACCATCATGGCTACACACGGGGTTGATGCGTTTTAATTAAGTCAAGTGTCAAGTTATCTACAACCGGACATTAAGAAATTCCCATCTCCCACATAACCGCGGGCACAGCTCTCGAAAGTTTATACCCTACAGGGGTGTCCCAACTTAGCCCATTATATGCTCTCACGGTCAACGAAGGATATTCATTCTCCCAGGAAGACCCGATCAGTCTCGGAATCCCAGTTACAAGACATTTCAACAATGGTAAAACAAGACCAGCAAAGCCGCCCGATGCGCCAACAATCCCGATAGGAGCTGTACATATCTCGTTCTCAGGGCAACACTGGATAAGTCAAGCTACGAGTAAAACCAGACCTCGAGTTTCCCCAAGGTGGCCTCGCAGGCTGCTCGGTTCGGACTAGCACTTAGAGAAGCACTGGCCCGGGGGGCTAAAATAAAGATGACCCTCGGGCTGGCCGACCCAAGGGAAAGGTATAGGTGGTGGTGAGGAAAATGGTAAAACCAAGGTTGGGCCTTGCTGGAGGAGTTTTATTCAAAGCAAACTATCAAGGGGGTCCCATAAATCACCCAACCGCATAAGGAACGCAAAATCCGGGAACATAATACTGATATGACGGAAACTAGGGTGGCAAGAGTGGAACAAAACACCAGGCATAAGGCCGGGTCTTCCACCCTTTACCAAGTATATAGATGCATTAATTAAATAAGAGATATTATGATATCCCAACCATAATCCTGTCCACCATGGGACAATCTTCAACTTCACCTGCAACTAGCAATGCTATAAGAGGGGTTGAGCAAAAGCGGTAACATAGCCAAACAACAGTTTGCTAAGAAGGGTGAAAAAGGTTAGAGGCTGACATGGCAAATGGGAGGCTTGAAGAACAAAAGATAGGTAGTGCAGCATAGCGATAGAATGAAGCAACTAGGATAGCAATGATAGTAATGAGATCCAAGGTGACGGTCATCTTGCCTGAAATCCTGCAAGGAAGAAGAACGAGTCCATGAAGAAGACGACCGGATGAAGCCGAACCAAATGTAGACGAACGAATCCTCACAATCGCAACGAAACAGGAACTATCGAGAAGAAGCACACAACATGGTAAACACACCACACATATACATGACATGATGTTTAACCAAGTATGATGCATGAAAAAGGCTAGATGAAGCTACTCATGGCAAGAGATGACGCAAACAAGAACAATACATCAAGGCAAGTTTAAATGAGGCCGGAAACAACATATAACTTATCCGGTAAGTCCTCATATGCAAATTTCGAAATAGGTCCAGATCTGAATAAACCTTATGTTCGAGTTGTTAAACAGCAAGTTAAGATGCACCAAGAAGATCTATACAAGATTCTAGTCAAGTTACATATAAAGTTCATTTAATTCAGAGCTACAGCCTAGAAGATATGAGCAAAACAAGTTAAACATGGCATTGATGCAAAATGCATACAAACATCAAGCAAATACTCTCAAAACAAGGATGCAACATGATAATATGAAACTTCATACGAAATCAAGCAATTTTTATATAGAGCACACTCAAAATGGAGCAACGGTTCAACACATACACTCTAAACAAGTTTAAAGAGCAAGCTGTCCAAAACAACAACTAGGCATATAGAAAGCATCAAAACAATATGCTACGTCATCTCAACGTGAAAACAAAAGGCATAGGCATGATGTACAGGTAAAGCATGACAAAACATGGACACTGAGCTATCTCCATAAAACACTATAACATGCTCAAAAGGACATGACAAGATTGCAAATAATAACAGTGTACATGCTTAGCAGAAACAACATCAGGTTGCAATGTTTAGAGCTATCAAACAACATGCTACAGGAATTTATCATGGCAAACAAAGGCATGGCATTCTAATACTAAAGACAAAGAACCACACTCCTTTACTGAACTAATTCCAAAGATCAACAGAAAAGATGGTAGCATCCATGGAAACATGGCAAATGATATGACAGATTCAGACATGGCAGGAACAACAATAAGTAGGCATGTTGGTGAGCTTGTGCAACTCACCACAGAGCAATACATGGCATGAAAAGGTGACTAACTGTAATAATACATGTTTATGAAGCTAAGCATGGCAGGATCAGGTTCATAGGGTGCATGGATCACTAGCAAAGCTCATGGCAAAATTGAACTTAATGTTAACAGGCTGACAACAATATTATTTACCAACTTTGGAGCATGATAACAACAATCTACAGCAAGCCATAGTTGCAACCAATGGCATGGATCGATAGGGCATGACATGTATAACAAAACATCCTTAGTTAACATCTCCAGATTATGCATATAATGACTTGTAGTAGCAGGTTTACATAGCATCATGATATAGCCGATTCAGACTAGAAAAACAGTAACAGCAAGTACCCTACTTCATGAGCTTGATACACTCACTACAAGACTCACAAAAATACATGGATTGCACCACTTTAAAGATGGCATGATGTAGCACAAAACTCATGTAGACATCAAGCTCATAGGATGCACACACAAAATGCAATGAAAAAGACAATTCATCAAGTTCTGTTAACAGACAACAGTTAACATCATATCGCACTCTTGCAACGATGATTAGGGCATCAAGATGACCTCAAACAACCATGGCACAATGGAACAAAATGAAGAGCATTGAACATTTTGAAATATCATGCATGCAAAACGGAGCAGTATGCTAGGAGATACAGCAGGTCAAAGGGGGCACCAGAATATGACAGAAAAATGACTTAGTGGAAATTCGGGGTCAACCTGCTCCGATCTAGGGTTCGCACGCGAACCGAGGTTGGTCGGGGTTTCGCCGGAGCTGCATGCCGGAGTTGACGGGGAGGCTGCTGGGGAGGCGTGGGGAGGCGGCCCCGGCCCGGATTTGACCGGATGCGGCCGGCGGCGCGCTGGGACGGCGGCGGAAGGAGCTCGCCGGGACAGCGCGGGCGGGAGCCGGCGACGGGGCTGGGCGGCGGGGTCGACAAGGAGCCCGGGCGGCGGAGCTCGTGGCCAAGGTGTGGATGAGGCCGGCCGGCAGG
>NC_041393.1:111587026-111641397 GCF_002162155.2 Triticum dicoccoides
CGGGGATGGAGGCACGGGCGAGGCCGGGGGCGGAGGGCGTGGGCTGCGGACGGGCGCACGGCGGCAGCGCGGGCCGGGCGGCAGGGAGCAGCGGGCGCGGCGGCGGGCCACTCGTCGGCGGCGCGCGCGGGGCGGCGGGATGGGCCCCACAGGCCCGATCCGGGCCTGGCGAGCCTGGCACGGTGGGAGGAGAGAGAGGGGCCGGCGGGGTGACGTGGCGGCGTCCGGTTGGGCGAGGAGCGGTGGCGGACATGTCCGGCGGCGGGGAAGGTTTTGTCCGACGCGCGGAGGAGGAAGAGGCTAGGGTTTGGACCCAAAATTTCGGAGGGGAGGTCTATTTATAGGTAGAGGGAGTTAGGAGAGTCCAAATGAGGAGTGTTTTTTGGCCTTCAGCCGTTTTTGCAATGTATAAAGTTTTAGATCCCCACATTCTTGCATGTGTTGTCGGGTTGTAGCTTGAGTTTTCTTTTTATCTCTTTGGCTTTATCATTTGTTGCCTTCCTTCGGCCGCCTCCCTGCCAGTCGGACAGTCGCGTTGCAGACTGTGGCCAGGTCAGGGACTTGGCCGTCTAGAACGGGCAAGCTACTTCAGCCGTTTAGAGCATAGCTTGTTCGAGCGAGAAGCCGGCCTGCCGGCTACTGAGCGGCCAGACGAGGGAGGGGAACGGCCGTATTGGCTATAGTCAACATTTTCCTTAGTCGTTTTTCGTGTGGACAACATTTCTGGCCTTTAGCTCTTGCTAGCCGGACAGTCGTGATGCGAGCTATGGCCGGGTAAAGAGAGGGCTTTGGTGTCGGCACACTACTAGGTGCCTCTGGGTGGTGCTAACTTAACCCAAGGCGGCAAGCCCCCGGGCCGGCTGGATGGACCCATGCAGGGCAAGAATATAAAAAACTCAAATCGTAGCATAAGCCTATCTCATAGATAAAAAGGTAGCCCCCGAGTGCATCTCGGGGGACCTGAGGTATTTACTTAATACAAAAGGCAGTGTGGTACATACGCTCGCTTTAAGTATAAAACGGACGGAGCAAGTTCGTGTTCCATGGTCGCTCCGTCTCTTCACTGGCTGTGCTTCGCTTGCGTGCTCCGGGATTTTGCACGTCGATGAGGTAGTACGAGTCATTGCCCAGGACCTTGCTGATAATGAAGGGGCCTTCCCACGGAGCAACGAGCTTGTGCTGGTCGACTGATCACTGGATCAGGCGGAGCACAAGGTCGCCTTCGCGGAATGTGCGCGGCTTGACTCTTGTTGTGGTAGCGGCACAAGCTCTGCTGGTAGATGGCGGTCCAGCTGAGTGCCAGCAGCTCGGCCTCTTCCAGCAGATCACCGCCATCTTCTCTTGCTTCCGCATCCGTGTATATGGTGACGCGAGGCGAGTCGAACTCGATATCCATTGGGATGATACCCTCGGCCCCGTACACAAGGAAGAAAGGTGTGAAGCCGATTGATCTGACGGGCATGGTCCGAAGGCTCTAGAGGACGGTCGGCAGCTACTCGATCCAGCAGCCAGTCGAGCGCTCCAGCGGCTCGACCAGTCGGGGCTTGATGCCGGACATGATGAGGCCGTTTGCTCGTTCCACCTGGCCGTTTGACTGCGGGTGGGCAAATGACACTAGGTCCAGTCAGACACCCTGATTTGCGTAGAAATGGGCCAAGGCACCTTTGGTGAAGTTGGTGCCGTTGTCGGTAATCATGTTGTGCGGGATGCAGTACTGGACGGTGATGTCGGTGATGAATGCGACGGCTGTCGGGCCTTTTAGCTTCTTGATAGGCTTGGCTTTGATCCACTTGGTAAACATGTCCATGGCCACCAGCAGGTGAGTCATGTCGCTGCGTGATGTCTTGAATGGACCCACCATTTCCAAACCCCACACGGCAAACAACCAAGTGATGGGGATGGTCTTGAGGGTGAAGGCCGGCTGGTGTTGCTTTGTGCTGAACTTGTGGCACCCCTTGCACTACCGGACCAACTCTTTGGCGTCGTCCAAAGTAGTCAGCGAGAAGAAACAATGGCGAAAAGCCTTGGAGACAAGAGCCCTCGAGGCGGCATAGTGGCCACATTCTCCTTGGTGAATGTCTCTGAGGATCTCCATGCCCTTCTCCAGCTCCACGCAGCACTAGAAAATGCCAGTCACGCTACGGTAAGAGAGCTCGCCGTTGACGATGGTGTAGGCTCCTGCCCAGCGTTGGATCTGCCGGGCCAACACTTTATTGGCTGGTAGCACGCGACTCACTAGAAAATCACGGATGGGCTACACCCAGGATGGTGCTTCCACCACTGTGAAGACAATGACTGTCTCCAGGGTGGCCGCGTTGGGAGGTCGCGGGCTAGAGCCGGCCATTCATGATGGTGTTGATGAAGTCCCTGGGCTGACTGCAGCAGCCAACGGGCCCCTTGCTGGAATCTCTAGGCCAGGTGCTGGTGTAGGAGCCCCCGGGCCACCTACTGAAGTCCCCTGTCCGGATCCGACTGTTGAAGTCCTCGGGCTGCCTGCTGAAGTCCCCGAGCCGACTGCTGAAGTCCCCGAGCCGGATCCGACGGCTGTGGGTCAATTAGCACGAAGATGGACTCAGATTCAGGCAAGGGCTTGATAGATGGCTTGCGCAGGCACTCAAGGGAGACACCGGCTGGAATGGCCTGCTGGGTGGAGCCAATGCGGGCAAGGGCATCCGCTGCTTCATTGTTGACTCGTGGTACATGGAGGAATTCGCACCCATCAAAGTGCCCACTCATATGTTGGACGAGGAAGCGGTAGCTCGCCTTGTTGGCGTCCTTGGCGTCCCAGTCGCCGGACAACTGCTGGACCACCAAGTTCAAATCGCCGTAGCATAGGATGTGGCGGATGCCGATATCTTTAACGAGCCGGAGCCCAAAGATGAGCGTCGCCTCATACTCGGCTAAATTGTTGGAGGCGGCGAAGTGGATCTGCAGTGTGTACTTCAACTTGTCGCTTTTGGGAGAGGTGAGGATGATGCCGGCTCCTAGGCCAGTGCGCATCTTCGAGCCATCGAAGTGCATCCGCCAATGCGTAGAATCCGGCACTGGCGGCAGGTACTAGGACTCGGCCCAGTCGATGAGGAAGTCGGCCAGCGCTTGGGACATGATGGCAGTGCGGGGCTGGTAGAGGATGGTGTGGGGAGCTAGCTCAATGGCCCAGTTCACCACCCGGCCCGAAGCATCTCGGTTGCCCATGATCTCGGCAAGGGGGGAGGTGAAGACGACCATGATGGAGTGCTTCTAGAAGTACTGCTTCAACTTCTTGGTGGCAAAGTACACGCCGTAGCACATCTTCTGGTCATGTTGGTAGTTCTGCTTGCAGGTGGACAAGCCCTTGCACAGGTAGTACACCGGCCTCTGGACCAGCTGCACCTTGTCGGCTTCTAGGCGCTCGACAATGATCACCGTGATGATGAATCGGTTAGTGGCAGCGATGTAGAGGAGCATATGTTCCTCAGCAGCCGGAGCCGCCAGGGGATAGGCAGCATGCACATCATGCGCTTGAGCTGGAGGAAGGCTTCGTCCGCCTGGTCGGTCCACTCGAAGCAAGTGGTTTTCATCATGAGCTGGTACAAGGGAAGCGCCTTCTCGCCCAGCCGGCTGATGAAGCGGCTGAGGGATGCCAGGCACCCGGTGAACTTTTGGATGTCACGCAGCATGGTGGGTATCTCTATCCGCTCAATGACCTTGATCTTCATAGGGTTGCACTGGATCCCGTGCTCAGAGACAAGGAAGCCAAGGAGGTGGTCGGCCGGTACTTCAAAGACACACTTCTCCGGATTGAGCTTGATCTGAAAATGGCGCAAGTTGTCAAAGGTTTCCTTGAGATCCTCCATGAGGGTGCCATGCTTCTCCGTCTTCAACACAATGTCATCCACATAGACATGGGCATTGCAGTCGAGTTGCTTCAGGAGGCACTTTTGCATGCAGCGCTGGAAGGTGGCGCTGGCATTCCTCAAGCCGAACGTCATGGTGATGTAGTAGAAGGCCCCGAATGGTGTGATGAAGACGGTATTCAAGAGGTCAGCCAGATCCAGCTTGATCTGGTTGTAGCCGGAGTAGGCATCCAAGAAGGACAGCAGCTCGCAGCTGGCCGTGGAGTCTGTTACTCCGTCAATCTATGGCAGAGCAAACGGGTCCTTGGGGCAGGCTTTGTTGAGGCTCGTGTAGTCGATACACATTCGCCACTTGTTATTCCTCTTCAAGACGAGGACTGGGTTGGCAAGCCAGTCCGGGTATAACACTTCCTTGATGAAGCCGGCTGATAGAAGCCGGGCGATTTCTTCACCAACGATCCTTCTCTTCTCTTCTGATAGGCGGCGGAGGGGTTGCTTGACCGGTTTAGCATCCGGCCTCACATGGAGCTTGTGCTCGGCGAAATCCTTCGAAACACCCGGCATATCTTTGGGAGACCATGCGAAGATGCCCCAATTCTCAAGGAGGAAATCGACGAGCTCGCCTTCCTATTTGCTGCCATGGTTTGACCCTATGACAACGAACTTCGTCGGGTGCGCCGGATCCAAGATGATCTGCTTGTTCTGTTTGGCCGGCTGGAAGGAGGCCCCAACTACTGTCTCCTTGGGATCAGTCGGCATGGCCGACTGCTCGCCGACCATGGCAACCATCCGGTCAAGGAGACGCTTCTCTTGAGCGATGACGAGGGACTCGGCCAGCCAGCTGCTGGCAGCAGCGCACTCTAGCGACTTCTCATAGTTGCCGAAAATAGTGATCATGCCCTTGGGACCCGACATCTTCGCTTTCAGGTAGGTGTAGTGCGGGACCATCATGAATTTGGCTAGCGCAGGTCGGACCAAGAGCGCATGGTAGGGGTTGTTCAGGTCAACCACCGCGAACCAGATTGGCTCGTGGCGGAAGTGGTTCTTGTCGCCGAACAGGACATCAATCTTGATCTTGCCGATTGGAGAGCAGGAAAGCCAGGAACTATGTCGTGGAAGTCGGTCTGACTGGGCTGAAGCTACTTGGCCTTGATGCCCAACCGCTCCATGGTTTGGTGGTACATGATGTTGATGCTGCTGCAGTCATCTACCAGAACTCGGGTGAAGTGGCAGGTCCGCCTCTCCATAGAGAAGGTGGACTCTAGCACTAGAGCTTACGCACCCGGCGATGGCATCACGGCCGGGTGGTCTTCTCAGCTCCAGGTGACGGGCCTCTCAGACCACTGCATGAACTACGGGACCTCTGATGTGACAACATTCACCTTGTAGTGCTGCTGTCGTCTGCTATGCTTGTTGTCGGCTTCACTGGTGAAGACGATGTAGGTAGCGTTCTTGTTGAGGAACTCATCTTGAAGCATGCCGGCCTCTCGGGCCGGCTGCTGAACAGCTGGAGCCACCTGGCCGGCTGGTGGAGGAGGCGGCAGCCCCCCTATGGCAATCCAGGAAAGCCAGTTGCACTTTAGGGTGGTGTTGTTGGACGGCTTCGCACCACTGTGGAACTTGCATGGGGCATCAAGGGCTTGCTCAAAGGAGAAGGCAGGCTACTAGTCACCCTTGTCGCCCCACTGATACTTGGGGCCGGGCTGTCCGGCTGACTGCTGATCCTCGACTACTACCACTTGCCTGCTATTGGAAGCCGGATGCTGGGCCTTGTGCTTCTTGTCATTCGGCTGGCGCCAGTCACCAGCCGGCGTTTGAGAGCCCGGTGGGATCACCTTGCCGGACGTGTCAACCCAGATCTCTGACTTCATGGCGCAGTCGGCCGTGGCGTCCTTGTCGGCCATGACCAGAAGCTCATCCAGGGTAGCCGGCTTGTTGCACAGAAGCTTGTGCTTGAGCAGGGTGCCATCTCTGCATCCGGCGATGAAGTCTCGATGGCCTGCACCTCATGGACCCTGTCGTAGGAGTTGCGCAACTCGGCCCGGCGCATGAGGTAATCATGCATGGACTCGGTTGGCCCCTGGACGCACATGGAGAGTTGGCGAGGCTTGAGGGGCTGCTTGTACGTGCTGGTGAAGTTGCGGACGAAGGCGTCGCTAAAATCCAACCAGCTATTGATGATGTAGGGCTTGAGGCTGTTCAGCCATGTACAGGCGGTACCCTGGAGCACGAGCGGAATGTACATCATGGCAACGCGCTTGTTGCCATTGGTGATGCTGACGGCTGTGGTGTAGTCAGTCAGCCAGTCCTCCGGCTTCATGGAGCCGGTGTAATTGGGAGTGTCTCGAGGGAGCATGAACCCTTTGGGAAAGGGCTCACTGCGGATGCGGGTGCTGAAGAAGGCCGGGCCGATCGTGGCCTCCTCCTCTACTTCCTGGGATCGAGCTAGCTGATTGATCCAGCAATGGGCGTCATTTTCGTTGGCTGCTTCACACGGGCCGAGCCGGCCACCAAGCGTTGGGTGATCACGTGGCGGTGGCGGAGTGGCCGCCCTCTCCCTGCGAGGAGGCGGGCGCTCTTACGGCTGGCACCAAGCCTCTGGCTTCTGGAGCACTTGTTGGCTGTCCGCCATTGTGCGGCAAGCACCGGCTATTGCTAGCAGTCAGGCTCGGGTCTCGCTGCTCGCGGCCTCCGCCCCTAGGGGACCGAGAGGTTGCTTCATTCTCGCGATGGGGCAGGTGGGTGTCGACCTGGCCGGCTCCCACAATGCGGTAGCCCATGTCTTGCTGCGTGTTCGCAACATTGATGAGCTCTTAGAGGCGCTCCATCTGGTCACGCAGCTCGTCGCCCTCCAGGTGCTCGAGCTCGTGTGCGGTCGCCTGGGTGGCACACATGTTTTGCGTTGGGGTCTCGTAGACGGGGCATCTGATTCCCAGCATGCTGGCAATCGCAATGCCACATTGCCGGATGGCACCAGCACGGCTAGGCTCTGCCGTAGCAGGCGTCTCACTGACCACACGGTCGATTTCATGCTGAGTGGCTTCAGCACCGCCATCTTGGTGGCGCTGTCAAAGAGCTTGGCACGGAACTCCTCCAGCTCCTCCTGGCTGGCGCTGGTGCGACGAGTCGCGAAGGCGTGTATGGCCGCCTCCAGCGGATCCTGGATGGATCCGCCAGCGCCTTGTCCATCACCAATGACCATCACCTCCACGATGACGCTAGCGTCCGGCGCGCCAATAGGGGCGTCGCTAGCGGCAAGAGGGAGCGGATCGTCGAGGACCTCCCTGTTGCTGGGGAAGTCATCGGTGGTGTCCGTGTTGGCGACGGAGAGCTTGCCAAAGAGCTCGTCGAGGCCGCTCATGGGGGAGGCGGCCTCCTCAACACGCGACACGCTAAGGCTAGCGCTGGCGGGCGCGTCCGACTAGCTGATCGCACCAACCGCAACATGCTCACCGGAAAGGAACAAGGTTCTTGTCCAAAGCGTCTCTCCGGCCGACGTCGCGGATAGCCCCATGATGGGCACCAACTATCGTGGTAGTATCACGTCATATGACAGGGGGTGTCTGAGGGAGTCCTGGACTAAGGGGTCCTCGGGCAGCCGGACTATATACTTTGGCCGGACTGTTGGACTATGAAGATACAAGATAGAAGACTTCGCCCCGTGTCCGGATGGGACTCTCCTTTGCATGGAAGGAACGCTTGGCAATTCAGATATGTAGATTCCTTTCTCTGTAACTAACTTTGTACAACCCTAGTCCCCCCTGGTGTCTATATAAACCGGAGGGTTTAGACTTCTAGGGTTTAGAGACAATCATAACCTCATAGGCTAGACTTCTAGGGTTTAGCCATTACGATCTCGTGGTAGATCAACTCTTGTAATACTCATATTCATCAAGATCAATCAAGCAGGAAGTAGGGTATTACCTCCATAGAGAGGTCCCGAACCTGGGTAAACATTGTGTCCCCCGCCTCCTGTTACCATTAGCGTTAGATGCACAGTTTGGGACCCATACCCGAGATCCGCCGGTTTTGAGACCGACATTGGTGCTTTTATTGAGAGTTCCACCGTGTCGTCGAAGATATGTTTGATGGCTCCATCAATCATCTACAACAATGCAGTCTGGGGGCGATCTTTCTCCCCTGACAGATCTTCGTATTCGGCAGATTTGCACTGCGGGCCAATTCACTTGGCCATCTGGAGCAGATTGATAACTATGCCCCTGGCCATCAGGTCAGATTTGGAAGCCTGAATTTCAAGGCCGACATCCGTGGAGGTTTGATCTTCGATGGATTCGAGCCCATGATGGCTATCCTCGATCACCATGATGAACATGACCTAGATCTGTCATCGGGCCACACGTAGGAGATAGAGCATGTGGCCGCCCTAGCCCTAGAGCTGGAGCGGACTACGTCGTCCGAAGACGGGAAGCTTGTCCCACCACGGAGGCCGCAGACTCAGCTGCGCTCGAGCCGCACACAGACCCAAAATCAGGTTGGGCTGGTGTTACGAGAATCCCGGACTCGTCTCCTGAAAAGGGTTCCGGACCACGTGCATCCGTGTCCATTAAACCCGATTGGGCGCCGGTCTTGGCGACGTGCCTTTTGGCGACGTGCTAAGCTCATTAAAATCCCTTTCCCTATCGGGGAGAGCCCGGCCAAACTATGTCCGGTTCGAGTGGGAAGCGAACGACGAAGAATTTTGTGTCCCACCCACCACCCACTTTATAGCCACTGTCGACGACTTAACCGACTTGCTTGACTACAACTCCGAAGTTATCGATGGTATGGATGACGATGCCAGAGAGGATCAGGAACCACTGTCCATAGGGCGTTGGACAACCACCTCCTCATATGACATATACATGGTGGATATACCCAAAGAAAATAAAGGCGACGATGAGAATCCAGTCAAGGATAGACCTCCTAAGACACAGTCGAAGCGCCGATGTCAGCGGCGCCGCTCAAAACCACGTCGTAGTAAAAACGGCAATACTGTCACAGAAGAGGATAACACTCCGGATGGTGCCGAAAACTATGAAGACCCCATTGAGCCAACCTCTGCACAGGAGGAACGGGACGATGGGTGAATCAGCCCTGGTGAACAGGCCATGAACGAAGACTCGAAGGATAGCAACTACCTTCCGCTCTCCGAGGATGAGGTTAGCCTCGGTGATGAAGATTTCATCTTGCATGAAGAGCCCGCCGGAAAGGAAAGCTTCAAGCCTCAACTAATTGCCACTGCAAGAAGCCTGCAAAAGAAGCAGCGACAGCTTCAAGCTGATCAAGATCTGCTCAATGAAAAATGGACTGGTGTCCTGGCAGCGGAGGAATACGGCCTCGAGCGCCCAACCAAAAGCTACCCGAAGCGCAAACTGTTACCACAGTTTGATGATGAGGCGCTGGAGGCCATCCTACCAAGGTACAATGCGGCCGACCGACCACCACGCGGCCGAGATAAAGCGGAACCTTCAGCCGAACACCAGCCCGCATTACCTCACCAAACAGACAGAAATACAACAGCTCGGGGATATACACATGACATGTGGCGCGACTTGGAAAAGAGAGCAGGCCAGACAAGATCGATCTATGGATCATGGGGGCGTGCCATGATGCGTGATGATCGCCATCTGGCTAAACGTGACAAACATAACCACGTCCAGGACAAAAATCACAGACGAGCTCCATCCGAGCTACGTCATGACCTGGCCCGATACAGAGGCGCCGCACGCCCCCTTTGGTTCATTGACAAAGTAATGGGACATGATTTCCCAGAAGGGTTTAAACCCGTAAACATCGAATCATATGATGGCACAACAGGCCCCGCGGTGTCGATCGAGGATTTTCTTCTCCACATTCATATGGCCCGCGGTGATGATCTTCACGCCATCAAATACCTCCCGCTCAAACTCAAGGGACCAGCTAGATACTGGTTAAACAGTCTGCCTAAAAACTCCATTGGCAGCTAAGAGGAATTGGAGGACGCCTTCCTCGACAACTTCCAAGGCACATATGTCCGACCTCCAGATGCCGATGACCTAAGTCATATAATCCAATAACCCTGAGAGTCAGCTAGGAAATTTTGGACTCGGTTCCTAACTAAAAAGAACTAAATCATCGACTGTCCAGACGCTGAAGCCCTAGCGGCCTTTAAACAGAGCATCCGCGACGAATGGCTGGCCAGACACCTTTGCCAGGAAAAACCGAAGTCCATGTCAGCCCTTATGACACTCATGACCCGCTTTTCTGCAGGCAAAGACCACTGGCTAGCCTGTAGCAACAACAATAAAAGCGAACCTGGCGCTTCTAAAGCCAGAAATAGCAACGGCAAGCCCCGATGCAATATACATAAGCGTCAAAACAACGGTGATAGTACCGAAGACATGACGGTCAACGCCGGATTCAGTGGCTCCAAGTCCGGTCAGCGGAAGAAGACGTTTAAAAGGAACAATCCGGGCCCGTCCAGTCTAGACCGCATACTAGATCAACCATGCCAAATCCGTGGCACTCCGGATAAACCAGCCAATCATACCAACAGGGAATGTTGGGTTTTCAAATAGGCCGGCAAGTTAAACGCCGAGAACAAGGAGAAAGGGTCGCAAAGTGAGGACGATCACAAGGAACCCCGACCACCGAACACAGGGGGACAGAAGAAATGCCCCCCAAGTCAAAACGGTGAACATGGTATACGCCACCTACATCCCCAAGAGGGAGTGCAAGCGTGCACTTAGGGACGTTTACATGATGGATCCAGTCGCCCCAAAGTTCAACCCATGGTCCTTCTGTCCGATAACCTTCGATCGCAGGGACCATCCGACCAGTATCCATCATGGCAGTTCAGCCGCATTGGTCCTTGACCCAATTATTGATGGATTCCACCTCACACGAGTCCTCATGGATGGTGGCAGCAGCCTGGACCTGCTCTATCAGGATACAGTGCGCAAAATGGGTATCGATCCCTCAAGGATCAAGCCCACCAAAACCACCTTTCAAGGTGTCATACCAGGTGTAGAGGCATGTTGTACGGGCTCAATCACACTAGAATTAGTCTTCGGATCCCCGGACAATTTCCGAAGCAAAGAGTTAATCTTCAATATCGTCCCCTTCCGCAGTGGTTATCATGCACTGCTTGGATGAACTGCATTTGCTCGATTCAATGCGGTGCCGCATAGTGCCTACCTCAAGCTCAAGATGCCCGGACCTCGCGGTGTTATAGTAGTCAATGGAAATACGGAGCGCTCTCTCGGTACTGAGGAGCACACCGCAGCCCTTGCAGCTGAAATATAGAGTAGCCTTCTCAGGCAGAACCTCAATTCGGCAATAAAGCCCCCAGACACTGTTAAGCGAGTCTGAACTACTCTACAGCAGGACCGTCCGGCCTTCCAGAGCTCAACTAGTAATTCGGCCTCCGCCCTAATCCCAATCAAGCGGTGAAATTCGTGTCGCGCGTACACAATAACACACTTAAAATACCGTGGGCATGGACGGAGGCTGTAACGCCCTCGATGCGACTATATCTCCCACGTGTCGAGGCACGACTTAGAGGCATAATCGCATCGAAGGCATATGTCGCAAGTGAGGTAATCTTCACACAACCCATGTAATACATAAGGGAAAGAGATACATAGTTGGCTTACAATCGCCACTTCACACAATTACATGAATAAAGCATTACATCATCCAGATACAATCAAGGTCCGACTACGGAACCAAAATAAAAGAAGAACCCCAAATGCGACAAAGGTCCCCGATCGACCCCAACTGGGCTCCACTACTGATCAACTAGAACGGAAACAACACAAAGGACAAGATCTTCATCGAGCTCCTCCTGAGCTTGGTTGCGTCATCTGCATAGACTCATCGGCACCTGCAAGCTGGTTTTGGAAGTATCTGTGAGCCACGGGGACTCAGCAATCTCACACCCGTGAGATCAAGACTATTTAAGCTTATAGGAAGGATGGAGTAATGAGGTGGAGCTGCAGCAAGCGACTAGCATATATGGTGGCTAACAAACGCAAATGAGAGCGAGAAGAGAAGGCAAAGCACGGTCGATAAAAGTATGATCAAGAAGTGATCCTATAACAACCTACGTCAGGCATAACTCCAACAACCATGTTCACTTCCCGGACCCCGCCGGAAAGAGACCATCATGGTTACACACGCGGTTGATGTATTTTAATTAAGGTCAACTTCGGGTTTTCTACAACCGGACGTTAACAAATTCCCATCTACCCATAACCGCGGGCACGACTTTCGAAAGTTCAAATCCCTGCAGGGGTGTCCCAACTTAGCCCATGACAAGCTCTCACGGTCAACGAAGGAATAGACCTCCACCCGAGACATTCCGATCAGACTCGGTATCCCGGTACAACAAGACATTTCGACAGGGTAAAACTAAACCAGCAACACCGCCCGAATGTGCCGACAAATCCCGATAGGAGCTGCACATATCTCTTTCTCAGGGCACACTCAGATTGTCCTAGGTACGGGTAGGCCAACCCAGAGTTGCCCCTGGTAGCCACCGGTAGCTGACAGGTGGACCAACACTCAGAGGAGCACTGGCCCGGGGGGTAAAATAATGATGACCCTCAGGAGCGCGACTCCCAAGGGAAAAGAAAAGGCTAGGTGGCAAATGGTAAAACCAATGTTGGGCATTGCTGGAGAAGCTTTACTTAAGGCGAACTGTCAAGGGGTTCCCATTATAGCCCAACCGCGTAAGGGACGCAAAATCCGGGAACATAACACCGATATGACGGAAACTAGGGCGGCAAGAGTGGAACAAAACACCAGGCATAAGGCCGAGCCTTCCACCCTTTACCAAGTATATAGATGCATTAATTAAGTAAGATATATTGTGATATCCCAACAAGTAAACATGTTCCAACAAGGAACAACATCTCCATGTTCCAACAAGGAACAAACTTCAATCTTCACCTGCAACTAACAACGCTATAAGAGGGGCTGAGCAAAGCGGTAACATAGCCAATCAACGGTTTGCTAGGACATGGTGGGTTAGAGGTTGAACATGGCAATTTGGGTGGCTGACAAGCAAGTGGTAGGCATCGTAGCATTGGCATGGCAAAAGAGCGAGCAAACTAGCATAGCAAAGATAGTAGTGATTTCGAGGGTATGATCATCTTGCCTGAAATCCCGCAAGGAAGAAGAACGAGTCCATGAAGAAGACAAACGGACGTAGTTGAACGGATCCTCACAAACGCGACGTTATCAGAACCAACCCGAAGAAACAATCACCGGAAAAGAAGCACACAACATAGTAAATAACCAACACATCAACATGGCATGATGCACAAACGAGTATGATGCATGTCCGGTTTAATGAAGCATGGCATGGCAAAGTGCACAAGCAGTTCTACAAATTAAGTGGAGATCAATATGCAATGAGTTGCATATTGACGAAACACCACAACAAGTTATTTAGTTTGATCTCGTTTATGTACTCAACAATATTAAATGTTGGTTAACATGGCAAGAGGGTGAAGCAAAGTAAAACTACCTATCTAGTCAAGTTTAAATGAGGCCGAAAGCAACGAACAACAATTCCGGAAACTCCCATATGCATATTTTAGATTAGGTCCTGTTCTGCCCTAAACACAATTTTAGAGTTGTTTAAAATGCAAATAAAGGTCACCATGATAAACTAGGCAAAATTCTACCCCATTTACATATAAAGTTTATTTAAAACCGAGCTACGGTTATTTAGTTATGAAATAAAGCATTTTAGCAATTTAATGCAACAACAAGTTTAAACATTTTAAATGTTGTTATCATGATGCGGATGACATATGCAAGTTTTATGCAATTTTTATGAAAATGTTGACATGAGCATGATACGAGGCATTTGGTCACCATGGCGGAATGAAAAGGGTGCCACGGCGGCGAGACAAAAATGGTGCCACGGCAACATTCCGGTCCCGGTAACTCATGGAGATACCGATGCAAAAGGAGGCGTGCCGATGTGCGCAACATGCTAGAGATGGTGGGGTGCTCCCGTCTACCGGGTTCCCACGGGATAGTGGCATGGAAACGAGTGACAAACGGACACGATGCAAAAACGAGCATCTCATACAACATGCATTCGGTCCACGAACATCGTCTCGGTGTTATACCTTCGAAGCGTGCGTTTCGGGCGGATCGAGTTCGTAGAGGGAAGTAGACGTTCACGGGTCGTCGTGGAGGTAGACGTTCACGGGCGTCGTGGAAGTAGTGGTACACGTTCATTTTTCGAAGAGGTACTTGACGAATCCAACATCTTCGAGGCGACGGTAGTGGTTCACGGACGTCGTGGTACTTGTCAGTCCGGTCTTGGTGTAGATGTACATCGCAAACGTAGTGGTACTCGCAGACTTTGGCGCCGATAGTCGTACACGGTTCGTAGGGGTACTTGGCGAATCCACAAGGCATGCACAGGTCGAAGTGGAACTCTTGACAAAATCCACGGGACTGACTTGGCATGCAACAAGCACGGTGCGATGGGCATGAAGGGCGGCGCTGGTTCTCTGCTCCAACGAAGCAGAACGACGGGCGAGCGGGCGGCCGACCTGGTGTCTTAGAGCAGCGGCAACCATGGCCAAGGTGCGGGAGATGCGGGTCTGCTATAGGCAAAACAGAGGCGAGGCACTGGCCCCAAACGAAAATGGCGGCAGCAAGAACTCCGGCCGGCGAGGGTGCTGCTTGGGGAGGCGGAGAGGAAGGAGGCGCGGCGCGGGAGGATAAGCAGGGCGCGGTGGAGAAACTGTAGGAGGCGGTCTCGACCATGGCGTCCCTGCAGCAGGAGCGATGATGGCTTGGGGTCCAGGAGGTCAGGCGCGGTGCGGCAAGGGACGGGAGGAGGCGATGGGGATTGGGCACTGGCGAGGCGAGGGAGAGGCCGGGCACGGAAGACGGCGTCCATGGCGGCATCCATGGCGGCCGGCGCTGAGACGAGGCACGGGGCGGTGATGATGAGCTAGGCGGGCCGAAGCAGATCGGGCGTGGGCGCGTCGGGGTCACCAACGTTTGGCAGGGCCGCGGCGGTGGACTTCGGTGTGGAGCCGAACGAAGGCGGGGTGACGATGGCGCTGGAGGGACTTGGCGAGGGAGCGAGGGGGATCGAGGGCTGCGCGTGTGTGTGGCGGCGGTGTGGGAGGACGAGAGGGAGAGGAGGAGATGAGAGTGGTTCGGGCTAGGGTTACGGGGAAAGGTGGGGGCGGTTGGGCCTTGGGCCTAGGAAGACTGGGCCGGCCTGGTGGGGAGGGGAATGGCCAGAGGCCTGGCTGGGCTTACCTCTCTCTTCTCTCTCTCTTATATTTTCTGAAAATAGAAAATAAATCAAGGAAGAAAGGAGAAGAAAGGAAGGTAGAAATAGAATTTTGGGCAAGGGGATTATTTTCCCGGACTCGCAAAAATATGCTCGTTCCAAGAAAAATAGAAAGGGGCATGATTGAAAGATTTAAATTCAAACTCATTTGAAATTCAAATGGGTTTGAACTAGGACTTGATGAAAGGAAGGTCCAAATATGTTCGGATTTTTGGTGGAGCTCCGGAAAATGATGAAATAATAAATGGCAAAATTTGGGGACCAAACTTGAAGTAGAAAGGGAGTGGGGATTTTTCAAGTGTGTTTTGGTTAATTCCAAAAGAATGGAATATTTTTATAGCTCCCTAATAATAGTAGGAGACTTTGAATATGTTTTAAAGAGAAATCACTATGTGAATATCCCTCGATTTAAATGGACCAAAAATCCATACAATTTATTTAGTTGAGGTTTTAAAAATTAATGATATGATGGCATGATGACATGATGCAATGCAACACGCAAGCCAATGACAAGACAACAACAACGAATAACTGAACGACACCTGGCACATCGGTCTTGGGGCGTTACAACACTCCACCACTACAAGAGGATCTCGTCCCGAGATCTAGAATGGCACCGGAGGGACAACGGAAGAGAAAGAGAGGAGAGGTAAAACTAAGTTGCTTCTCTGACAAACGAGTGAAACCACGAACCTTGAGGGGTTGAACAAATTGGAAGAAATGAAACAACAGAGGAGAACAAAGTTCACAACACTCCGCTAAGAAAGAGGAAAAGAAGGAACCGATCCGGGTAGCACTCCGGTTGAGAAGGGATGCAAGACTTGATAAAATGAGAGAACTTGAGGAAAAGGGACACAATACTCCGGTTAAATGGATAAGTCAAGAAAAGAACACGATCCTGACAAAACAAGAAGATGGGTTGCAGAGAGGAGCATCAGAATGCCTCCGGAATAGAAGAAAGAGTGGAATGGAATGAACGAAGTGAAACAAGATCTTGAGAAAGCACGATAACAACAAATGCTAGAACGGAGTTGTTGGAAAACCAACAACGAAAAGATAAGCTTGCTATGGTCTTGTGGAGTACATCTCAAATAATGAGGTGACAACCTGCCACTTACGAAAAACAAGATTGGATTGATATGAACAAGAAGACGAGAAACTTATTTCACCGGGAGGATAAATGAAGAAACTTGGATCATTTATAAGCACCATAATAACAACCATCCTTAGGGAAGGCTTAAGGTGAAATATAATCCAAGATAACTCCAATGACGAGATTAATGGATTTAAACTACCTCATTCTTGATAATTTGTGAATCATGAAACACGAAGGGAACATTATCAAGAATAACATAATACCACCTCAAAAGATAAGGTAGAAAGAATTGCACTTCGAAATGCAAGATGAAGAATACTTGAGCTCCTCAAAACAAAACATGTGTTGAGCACCATGTTTATTTTAGAGTATAGCTTGGCGGGTCATAACTTCGAGAGAAAACCTGAAGAACAATTGAAGAATGAAAGGAATCCTTGATGAACCACCATGTAGAGCCTCCATGAAGAACTCCGGTAATAAAAGGATGATAAAAAGAAAGAGAAGTTGAAACCCAAGGTGAAGCCTTGCGATGATTTAGATGGAGCTTCGCGACGAGATAATGCGGAAAACTTAGAACTCCGGAAGAAAGATGAACAACAAGCAGCCAAGAATTTATTCTTCCTGAACAAACTCTGAAGGAAAGGATTAATCACTTGGATGAAACCAGAATAAGAATTATGTTATGCGTATCCTTCACCAATTTAAATTGATGACAAGCAACGGATTTGGCATACTACTTATTCTTGTAGAAAGGATTAAAAGAGATATATCAAAACTTGAGAAGGTCTTCAACGAACCACCGGTAGGATTGGAACAACAAATGAATTGATATGATGAACAAGGAAGAGAGATCTTGAAAGAACCACCGTAAGAATTGAAAATGATCGAAGTAGGGGTGCATCACCGGTAAGAATTAGCAAATGAACGAAGGTGCTTGAGACAGACTAGATACATGAGAACAAAGAGATCAAGAACTGATTAGAGGATATTCGATTGATGCACCGGCAAGATAGGAGAATGATAACTGGCTGCTGAGAATGAATAAACCTGAATTGATGGACTCCGGATGACAAACTGAGAAAACTCTTGAATATCTCCTGATGGGTGAAAAAGATTCTCACAATCGAAAATAATTATGAGAGGATGGCAACAAGCTAGCACCATGAATCTTGAAAAGAATAGAGCAAAATTAAAGAGAAACTCTTCTTCGGTCTTCAAATGATGAGAATGACAACGAGAAACACCACCAAGAATTATTGAGGCACACCGGAAGAATCAAAAGCGAAGAGGTTGAGCCAACTATGAAAAGAATTTGAAAGATCAAGGAGAAAGGCATTTGACTGATGATAACTCATTCTTACGTCAAACTTGGAAAAGAATTTGAGATAGCTTTGGGAAAATAGAAGAGTCAGGTAAGATCCTGGGAAAAGACCTGTGGGTTAGGGCCCACTCAAAAGAACACCGTTGAAAAGATTTAAAAGAGATGTTGCACCGGTTGGATAAAATGACTTGAATGAGATACCAATCTCGAAAGAGCTTGAATGAATGCAGAGTGGAAACATGAATCTTCGAGATATCTTGAGCACTCCGGAATAACAAATAGCGAGAAATGAATAAATATGAGGAGCACCGTCAAGAGAAGGTATTTGGGACGAGAAAAAGGGGATATAATCGACAAGTCTTGACTTGAATCCACCGGAGAAGAGAAAGGAATGAGGAATGACGAACATGAAGCTCCATTAGGATCTTCATGAGAATCACCGGATAAGAACATTGACGGAAAAGAATGGAGAAACTTCCCATCAATAAAATGGATACTTGAAGAAGAAATCTTAGTCCTTGAAGAAAAACAAAAGGGAGGGAGGGTGGAAAAAACAAAGGCAACTTGGAGACGGATGAAACAAACACCGTTGAGAAGAAGTGATAAATGATCTTGCAAATGTTGACGTGAACGGATCCACTTGAGGAGAGACACACCGGTTAAAAAAAAGGGATTGACAAGACAGACTCGATGATCAAGAAGGATTAGTATTCACATAGGAATATGAGAACACCATTTGGAAAAGGTATGGAATCAACATTTGACATTGAAGCAACTCGAATACCACAACTCAAAACAAAAACAAAGGACTGGCTTGCAGAATAAGCCGGAACAAACATATGATAGAGATTTCGTCTGAAGTTTTCGTGGTGGGGCCTACACGGGCTCGATCGTACAGCACCATCATGTACAAGGCAGTGCACATGACATACGAAGCGTCCCCGAGTCGGCATAGCCAAGGACTCTTTAAGACACAACGAGACCACTGTAAAATCGACCGTGAATAGGCGGACCACTAGACGTCGAACCCCAATTTCATATCATACATCTGTCGAAAAGATATCCTAAGAGCTACTAGAATTCCCACTTATTGAACTCCCGAACCTTTCCGGTTATGCAATCAGGTGTTGGGGATACAGGGGAAGCATAATATCTCACCCAAACTAGCAAATCCTACATCCAGCTGTATCCATCCTTCAACACATAACCAAGAAACCTTCGGAAATCATCTACCTCAACCTTCGAAAATCATCCGTTATACAAGTTATGGCGATACTCCCGTACTCACCTCAGTACTGGGTTATCGGGGTTATCTCACCAACAACTGCATAAAAGAGATTTTCGATGTCGGCGTACTAAACTCAGGTATTCCAGAACTGCAACGATAAAATTATGACGACAACACCTCAGAGCTCAACTCCCCGGGACACTTCCACTAAACCCCCGACAGGAGGCACCAAGACAATGTTCTCATCATAAAACCATCGGAACGATTCCAAGATACCCGCGTGATCCTACAAAAATTTTAGTGAAATTTGAGAAGAGAAGAGTCAAAACTCTACGCCAGGATGCCTTACCAGAGCGATGAGGAGACTGGGAAGTAAAAAGAATTCCTAAACTCTCCGATATATAATTCCTAAATGACTCAAAACATTTTTCTAGACACAACTCGGCCGCTAAAAACGATCAAGCAGTGGGGCTCCTAAGGTCGGGGAAGGCTCTGATACCAACTTGTAACGCCCTCGATGCGACTATATCTCCCACGTGTCGAGGCACGACTTAGAGGCATAATCGCATCGAAGGCATATGTCGCAAGTGAGGTAATCTTCACACAACCCATGTAATACATAAGGGAAAGAGATACATAGTTGGCTTACAATCGCCACTTCACACAATTACATGAATAAAGCATTACATCATCCAGATACAATCAAGGTCCGACTACGGAACCAAAATAAAAGAAGAACCCCAAATGCGACAAAGGTCCCCGATCGACCCCAACTGGGCTCCACTACTGATCAACTAGAACGGAAACAACACAAAGGACAAGATCTTCATCGAGCTCCTCCTGAGCTTGGTTGCGTCATCTGCATAGACTCATCGGCACCTGCAAGCTGGTTTTGGAAGTATCTGTGAGCCACGGGGACTCAGCAATCTCACACCCGTGAGATCAAGACTATTTAAGCTTATAGGAAGGATGGAGTAATGAGGTGGAGCTGCAGCAAGCGACTAGCATATATGGTGGCTAACAAACGCAAATGAGAGCGAGAAGAGAAGGCAAAGCACGGTCGATAAAAGTATGATCAAGAAGTGATCCTATAACAACCTACGTCAGGCATAACTCCAACAACCATGTTCACTTCCCGGACCCCGCCGGAAAGAGACCATCATGGTTACACACGCGGTTGATGTATTTTAATTAAGGTCAACTTCGGGTTTTCTACAACCGGACGTTAACAAATTCCCATCTACCCATAACCGCGGGCACGACTTTCGAAAGTTCAAATCCCTGCAGGGGTGTCCCAACTTAGCCCATGACAAGCTCTCACGGTCAACGAAGGAATAGACCTCCACCCGAGACATTCCGATCAGACTCGGTATCCCGGTACAACAAGACATTTCGACAGGGTAAAACTAAACCAGCAACACCGCCCGAATGTGCCGACAAATCCCGATAGGAGCTGCACATATCTCTTTCTCAGGGCACACTCAGATTGTCCTAGGTACGGGTAGGCCAGCCCAGAGTTGCCCCTGGTAGCCACCGGTAGCTGACAGGTGGACCAACACTCAGAGGAGCACTGGCCCGGGGGGTAAAATAATGATGACCCTCAGGAGCGCGACTCCCAAGGGAAAAGAAAAGGCTAGGTGGCAAATGGTAAAACCAATGTTGGGCATTGCTGGAGAAGCTTTACTTAAGGCGAACTGTCAAGGGGTTCCCATTATAGCCCAACCGCGTAAGGGACGCAAAATCCGGGAACATAACACCGATATGACGGAAACTAGGGCGGCAAGAGTGGAACAAAACACCAGGCATAAGGCCGAGCCTTCCACCCTTTATTAAGTAAGATATATTGTGATATCCCAACAAGTAAACATGTTCCAACAAGGAACAACATCTCCATGTTCCAACAAGGAACAAACTTCGATCTTCACCTGCAACTAACAACGCTATAAGAGGGGCTGAGGAAAGCGGTAACATAGCCAATCAACGGTTTGCTAGGACATGGTGGGTTAGAGGTTGAACATGGCAATTTGGGTGGCTGACAAGCAAGTGGTAGGCATCGTAGCATTGGCATGGCAAAAGAGCGAGCAAACTAGCATAGCAAAGATAGTAGTGATTTCGAGGGTATGATCATCTTGCCTGAAATCCCGCAAGGAAGAAGAACGAGTCCATGAAGAAGACAAACGGACGTAGTTGAACGGATCCTCACAAACGCGACGTTATCAGAACCAACCCGAAGAAACAATCACCGGAAAAGAAGCACACAACATAGTAAATAACCAACACATCAACATGGCATGATGCACAAACGAGTATGATGCATGTCCGGTTTAATGAAGCATGGCATGGCAAAGTGCACAAGCAGTTCTACAAATTAAGTGGAGATCAATATGCAACGAGTTGCATATTGACGAAACACCACAACAAGTTATTTAGTTTGATCTCGTTTATGTACTCAACAATATTAAATGTTGGTTAACATGGCAAGAGGGTGAAGCAAAGTAAAACTACCTATCTAGTCAAGTTTAAATGAGGCCGGAAGCAACGAACAACAATTCCGGAAACTCCCATATGCATATTTTAGATTAGGTCCTGTTCTGCCCTAAACACAATTTTAGAGTTGTTTAAAATGCAAATAAAGGTCACCATGATAAACTAGGCAAAATTCTACCCCATTTACATATAAAGTTTATTTAAAACCGAGCTACGGTTATTTAGTTATGAAATAAAGCATTTTAGCAATTTAATGCAACAACAAGTTTAAACATTTTAAATGTTGTTATCATGATGCGGATGACATATGCAAGTTTTATGCAATTTTTATGAAAATGTTGACATGAGCATGATACGAGGCATTTGGTCACCATGGCGGAATGAAAAGGGTGCCACGGCGGCGAGACAAAAATGGTGCCACGGCAACATTCCGGTCCCGGTAACTCATGGAGATACCGATGCAAAAGGAGGCGTGCCGATGTGCGCAACATGCTAGAGATGGTGGGGTGCTCCCGTCTACCGGGTTCCCATGGGATAGTGGCATGGAAACGAGTGACAAACGGACACGATGCAAAAACGAGCATCTTATACAACATGCATTCGGTCCACGAACATCGTCTCGGTGTTATACCTTCGAAGCGTGCGTTTCGGGCGGATCGAGTTCGTAGAGGGAAGTAGACGTTCACGGGTCGTCGTGGAGGTAGACGTTCACGGGCGTCGTGGAAGTAGTGGTACACGTTCATTTTTCGGAGAGGTACTTGACGAATCCAACATCTTCGGGGCGACGGTAGTGGTTCACGGACGTCGTGGTACTTGTCGGTCCGGTCTTGGTGTAGATGTACATCGCAAACGTAGTGGTACTCGCGGACTTCGGCGCCGGTAGTCGTACACGGTTCGTAGGGGTACTTGGCGAATCCACAAGGCGTGCACAGGTCGAAGTGGAACTCTTGACAAAATCCACGGGACTAACTTGGCATGCAACAAGCACAGTGCGATGGGCATGAAGGGCGGCGCTGGTTCTCTGCTCCAACGAAGCAGAACGACGGGCGAGCGGGCGGCCGACCTGGTGTCTTAGAGCAGCGGCAACCATGGCCAAGGTGCGGGAGATGCGGGTTTGCTATAGGCAAAACAGAGGTGAGGCACTGGCCCCAAACGAAAATGGCGGCAGCAAGAACTCCGGCCGGCGAGGGTGCTGCTTGGGGAGGCGGAGAGGAAGGAGGCGCGGCGCGGGAGGATAAGCAGGGCGCGGTGGAGAAACTGCAGGAGGCGGTCTCGACCATGGCGTCCCTGCAGCAGGAGCGATGATGGCTTGGGGTCCAGGAGGTCAGGCGCGGTGCGGCAAGGGACGGGAGGAGGCGATGGGGATTGGGCACTGGTGAGGCGAGGGAGAGGCCGGGCGCGGAAGACGGCGTCCATGGCGGCATCCATGGCGGCCGGCGCTGAGACGAGGCACGGGGCGGAGATGATGAGCTAGGCGGGCCGAAGCAGATCGGGCGTGGGCGCGTCGGGGTCACCAACGTTTGGCAGGGCCGCGGCAGTGGACTTCGGTGTGGAGCCGAACGAAGGCGGGGTGACGATGGCGCTGGAGGGACTTGGCGAGGGAGCGAGGGGGATCGAGGGCTGCGCGTGTGTGTGGCGGCGGTGTGGGAGGACGAGAGGGAGAGGAGGAGATGAGAGTGGTTCGGGCTAGGGTTACGGGGAAAGGTGGGGGCGGTTGGGCCTTGGGCCTAGGAAGACTGGGCCGGCCTGGTGGGGAGGGGAATGGCCAGAGGCCTGGCTGGGCTTACCTCTCTCTTCTCTCTCTCTTATATTTTCTGAAAATAGAAAATAAATCAAGGAAGAAAGGAGAAGAAAGGAAGGTAGAAATAGAATTTTGGGCAAGGGGATTATTTTCCCGGACTCGCAAAAATATGCTCGTTCCAAGAAAAATAGAAAGGGGCATGATTGAAAGATTTAAATTCAAACTCATTTGAAATTCAAATGGGTTTGAACTAGGACTTGATGAAAGGAAGGTCCAAAAATGTTCGGATTTTTGGTGGAGCTCCGGAAAATGATGAAATAATAAATGGCAAAATTTGGGGACCAAACTTGAAGTAGAAAGGGAGTGGGGATTTTTCAAGTGTGTTTTGGTTAATTCCAAAAGAATGGAATATTTTTATAGCTCCCTAATAATAGTAGGAGACTTTGAATATGTTTTAAAGAGAAATCACTATGTGAATATCCCTCGATTTAAATGGACCAAAAATCCATACAATTTATTTAGTTGAGGTTTTAAAAATTAATGATATGATGGCATGATGACATGATGCAATGCAACACGCAAGCCAATGACAAGACAACAACAACGAATAACTGAACGACACCTGGCACATCGGTCTTGGGGCGTTACAGAGGCATAGCTAGACCACGGTCCACAATGCGGCTCAACCGCCCCTGGATCCGCATACCTTAACTTTTTCACTTCCTTTCAGGTTTTTCTCTTCCTGAGTCTCTTCTGATAACCTGATCATCGGACCCACCGCGGGACGGATACACCAAGAAGGCAAGAGGCTTTGACGTACAAGGGAATCCCCAGGTGGTCTCTACTAACGATTGTTATACCTGTTTTACATAACCGCACGCAGGCCGCTCTTGGTCATGGCAAGTCAAATAGCCATATTTGCTTATCGCACTACTTGTACGCATACGCCTTGATGTATTAATCAAATTACAATGGAAAATAATTTGTAGCGTCAACTTATTACTTAATTTTTTTCCTTGTATGTTTATTTATTGTCAATTGCAACCGTATATTCTGGTACGCCTTAATTCGCCAGGGGCTTCATTGTACCCCCTAACATGGCAAGAAAGTCCGAACACTTTTATAGTATAGTTTGGCACCCCGAACTTATAGCATTATATGCATCGGCTCCAAATCATGTCTTTGGTCAATAGTTGGGTTTCCCGGCTCCTGTGCTTACTACCTTACGTTCCGCTATATCATCTACGGAAGTAAAGAGAGAACTACTCGATTGTGTCCCGGTTCTTCTGGACGAGCACCTCAGTAGAGAAAGCCGAAAACTGACTGCCATGATGCAGCGAGAGCTGGTCGCTGTTTGAGAGGTTTCAAATCCTTAGAGATTTTTTTCGCTTTACGCGAGGAATCAGTTTTTGTCTGATCAGGCATGTATAGCGCCCCAAGTTCGGTCTTCTGAATACTAAGGGCTGCGGCAAAATTTAAAATTATCGAACTCCTATGGCTAAGTGAGGGTAGTAAAGCCGTATAGTCTGATTGCCTTGTTCATTGCGCTAAACACCTCCTTTAAGGACCAAAATATGGAGTAAAGAGTGTTTAAATTTATCCCGAATACCCTAGTACTATCCACGTGGGGGCAGAAGCCGACGACTAGCCAACTCTCAGATTTCATAAATGGCCGCACAGGAGGTAAAATTTTAAATAAACAAGCATTATATTATATAAAGATCTTGTTTCATAGTACAGAGCAGGATCAAATGAATGTTTTCATGGGAATATAACATCCTTTGCACATTGCTCCGCTACAAGGCGAGATTCCTCCAGCACACTATCAAAGTACAGTCGGGTCCTCGGTGCTCCTTTCCCTCGGCGGCCCCTCGGTCATCAGCTTCTTGGCATCCATCTTAGCCTAGTGCACCTTAGCGCGGGCAAAGGCCATCTGCGCACCTTCAATGAAGACCGACCGCTTTATAACTTCAAGCCGTGGATAGTCTGAAGTAGCTGCTGGGCATGGGCTCGACAGGCCATAGCCGGACTATAAGGTCCTTCATAGCTAGTTCAGACGCCTTGTGCAGCTCGACCAGCTGTTTCAGCTGGTTGCTAAAGGGCACCAGATGTTCTAGTCCAAGGTATTGGGACCAGAACAGGTTCTCCGTAGAGCTCCCTTCTTCGGCTCGATAAAACTCGGCAGCATCTGATATGCTACGCAGGAGATCCGTGAATGCCCCTGGAGAGCTCCAAATTTGGGTAAGTAAAAGGAATGTCTCCTTCATACTAGCTTTGCATAATGAAAGCCTTACCAGCCGGGATCTTCTTGGCCACATAGATTTCCTGGAGGGCACTCTGGGCTTCGACTCGGGCGTCTTGTGCGCTTTGGCGGGCCTTGGCAAGTTCGGACTCTTGAGTTTTAGAATCACGCTCCAAGGACTCATACTTCTTGACGATGTCGTTGAACTCTTGTTGGACCTCGCTAACCCGGGCCTCTTGCTCCTCGCGCCCGACCTGTTCCTTGGCTGCTTTGTCCTCGGCCTCAGCCAACGCCTTCTTAAGGGCTGCCACCTCAGTAGTGGCCCCTGATAAAGTTCACGACACTTTAGTCAGCGCGAACAATTCGTCCTCCCTAATTATACAAGCAGGTTACTACATACATTTGCTTTCTTCCAGCTGTTTATTCACGAGGCTGAGCTCTTCCTCGGCCCGCTCCAGGTTCTGCTTCAGTCCGGAGACCTCCGCAGTATGAGCGGCAGCAGTCAGCAGTGATGCCTGCTTTTTCACATAGACATATTATGCTAGACTCCTGTGAAAATTATTTTGATCCTCTGTTCGGCTTTTCTTTACGAATACTGAACAGAGCATCAGGGGCTACTGTCTACACTGTGATATTCTTTTACAGTTATATTACTTACCTAAAAGCCTGTTAGAAGGCTAGTGCAGGCTTCGGTCAACCTGCTTTTCGCGGCCTGGACCTTCCCAATCACCGCACTCATTAGGGTATGGTGTTCGTCAACCATGGAAGCACCTTTCAAAGCTTCCAACAACCTGTCCGGTGCCTCTGGTTAGATAGAGGTCTCCGGTGGCATAGGTGCGCCTTCCCTTCAAAGGGGGTGGCCCGCCTGATTCCGGAACCGTAGAGGTCTCTGGAATTGTATTCGGATGAGGGCTGAATTGAATACGGCCCCATCATTAGTACCCATGGGGGCCTGCTCCCCCATGTGTCCGGTAGCCGAGGCTTCACCCTCTGGCGCCTCCTGCATGGTTGCCGGATTCTCTCCCGGGATGGGTTCCTTTGGGACGATGCTTCGGTTCCATCAAGGTCCCGGGGAAGGGTCTCACTGTTCATCGTTGCGAGGTCCAGCGAATCTGTCGGCATCCTTGATATTGGGGTACCCAGTCCTGCCTATCTACGGCCCACCACGTGGCTCTATCAACGGCCTGGTACAGCCCAGCTTCAGCACCAACACCACAAGACCCTCGCGAGGGCCCAAGCCACGTGAGGGGGATGACGCCAAGACCCCCGAAGGAGGTGGCCTCCTTAGGATGGCTCCTGAGGGGTGGAGAGTTCCACGCAACAACCTCATGAGCCTCAGCTGACGTGAGCCATGAGGACCAAGGCCAGGCGGGCGCCAGGCGGGTGCAGAGCACACTTTTCCTCTTCGGTGCAAGGGAGGCAGGCCACAGGTGCATGGTCCCGAGGAATCAGCCAAAGGTTTCCATCCTGGTGCAACAAGACCAAGACCACTAGGACGGTAGGACGAAGGTCATCATCGAGCCCACCAAAGCGTCACGACCAGAGGCTTTTTGCAGGCGAAGACTACTTTTGTCAGGATAGACTATACTACTTGTCCCCTTTCAAATCCCTCCGTTGTGGAATCCCTTCCCGCTCATATTTGGGAAGAGGACCAAGGCCACTATATATTGGACTTAGCCACCACGATGGGAGGGGATCAGATAGATTCCAGCCTGAGCACTAGACCAGATCAAGAACCCCTCACCTCCTGAGGCTTGTACATCCTTGTACTAGTACATCAATAGCCCCTCGAGGCAATCCACCACACCACACTGGATTAGGGTATTACACCACAATGGTGGCCCGAACCAGTATAAATCTCTGTGTCTTTGTGTCCCTGTGTGCTCGCCGCACTAGGCTAGGGAGGATCACGAGTAGGCAGGATTGGCAGGTTGAGATCTCCGCACACACCCCAAAGTTCGAACATTTCACGGGTTGCCGGATCCTGAAATCTGACATTTGGCATGCCAGGGTAGGGGTGCGTCGGAATCTTCTTCCTCGACCTATAGACTGAGCTACTGACTCCTACGGCGGTCGCTCCGCCGACGGCCCAGCCGGCACACGTTCTTGAATAGGCACCGGGGCTGCGCTGCTTCACCCTCTCCCTTCGTCAAGTGCGATGGCCGCACAAGTTCCAACCAGAGAAGCCGCCGCGCTATGATGGTGCAGCAGATCCGGTCCCCTTTCTTCAAGCATACGAGGAGGCCGTTTAGGCGGCCGGCGGCGATGACAAGGTAAAGGCCAACTAGTTCCCCATGGCCCTGGTAGACAAGACACGCGCCTGGTTGCTCAACCTATTGGCATCCTCTGTGGCTACCTAGGAGGAGCTGTCCGGCCTCTTCCTCGCCCGCTATACGGCACCGGCGCCCCCGGTCATCGCAACCCTCCTAGGCTGCTCGCAAGCTCCACCATCCGACCCCCACATCAAGCAGTTCTACCGGCGTGTAGGCGCCACTCAGGTGGGATCGAGGGCTCCCCCGGGCTGGGCAGCACCCCAAGCTGACCTCACTTCCAGCTCCGAAGTCCACCCCGACGCCACAACGGGAGCGGGTGCGCTCCTGATGCTCTGCACCCCCACCATCTGCCATGGGGCGATCACCAGGATCCTCATCGACGCCCGGGCCGGCCTCAACATGCACTCCCTGGAGGCATTCGGCCTGCTCCATGTGTGCCGCCCGGCCGGCTCCGTCCCTCCAAGCCTTTCTTCGGGTCGGCGGCGGCTCCACCAGGCCCCTGGGGCAAATCCGCCTCCCCGTCACCTTCGGGACGCGCGACAACTACCGCACCGAGCTCGTCGACTTTGACATTCCCAAGATCGACCTGTCGTACAATGCTATCCTGGGATACTCGGCCTTGGCTCAGTTCATGGCGGCGACTCACCCTACGTATAACCTCATGAAGATGCCTGGCAGCAATGGTGTCCTCACAGTGGCGGGGGACGCCAAAGGCGTGCTGCAGGCCTTCAGGCTCAGGGCAACTGTGTTCGTGCTGCCCAGCAAGGAGAAGGCTCAGGAGACTCCAGAAGCAGCACCGGCCAAAAAGAAGGAGTTGTTCTCTCAAGACCAAGCCGAGACGAAGCTAGTGCCGATCTGCGAGGATGGAACGTCCAGCGCCACCTTCACCATAGGAGCTGGTTTCGGTGTCAAAACCGGCAGATCTCGGGTAGGGGGTCCCGAACTGTGTGTCTAAGGCTAATCGTAATAGGTGGCGGGGGAAATGATGTTTACCCAGGTTCGGGCCCTCTCGATGGAAGTAATACCCTAGTTCCTTATTGATTGATCTTGATGATATGAGTATTACAAGAGTATATCTACCACGAGATCATAGAGGCTAACCCTAGAAGCTAGCCTATGATTATGATTGTTGTTATCCTATGGACTAATCCCTCCGATTTATATAGACACCGGAGGGGGCCAGGGTTACATAGAGTCGGCTGAAGAGAAGGAAATGTACATATCCAGATCGCCAAGCTTGCTAAAGGAGTCCCGGACTAGGGGGTGTCCGGATAGCCGAACTACCATCATCGGCCGGACTCCAAGACAATGAAGATACAAGATTGAAGGCTTCGTCCCGTGTCCAGATGGGACTTTCCTTGGCGTGGAAGGCAAGCTTGGCGATACGGATATGTAGATCTCCTACCATTGTAACCGACTCTGTGTAACCCTAGCCCACTCCGGTGTCTATATAAACCGGATGGCTTTAGTCCATAGGACGAACAACAATCATACCATAGGCTAGCTTCTAGGGTTTAGCCTCCTTGATCTCGTGGTAGATCTACTCTTGTAACCCACATCATCAATATTAATCAAGCAGGACGTAGGGTTTTACCTCCATCAAGAGGGCCCGAACATGGGTAAAAACATCAGTGTCCCTCGTCTCCTGTTACCATCCGCCTAGACACACAGTTCGGGACCCCCTACACGATCCGCCGGTTTTGACACCGACATTGGTGCTTTCATTGAGAGTTCCTCTGTGTCGTCACCGATAGGCTCGATGGCTTCTTCGATCATCATCCACGACACCATCCAGGGTGAGACCTTCCTCCCCGGACAGATCTTCGTATTCGGCGGCTTTGCACTGCGGGCCAATTCGCTTGGCCATCTTGAGCAGATCGAAAGTTCTGCCCCGGGCCGTCAGGTCAGATTTGGAAGTTTGGACTTCGCGGCTGACATCCGCAGGGACTTGATCTTCGCGGCTGACAGCCACCTCTTCATACGACATATACATGGTGGATATCCCAAAGGATGGGAACGGCGAAGGAATAACGGAGGATGACCCCTCCAAGATACATCCCAAGCGCCGGCGTCAGCGGCGCCGCTCTAAATCCCGCCATAGCAAGAATGAGGATTCCAGCACCGGAGACAATAATACACCGGATAGCGCCGAAGACAACCCACTCCAGCAAAATCTAGCACAGGAGGAGGGGGACGCCAGCCCTCATGAGAGAGTGGCCGAAGAAGAGGTAGAGGACTATATGCCTCCCTCCGGAGACGAGGCAAGCCTCGACGACGAGGAATTCATCGTGCCTGAGGATCCCGTTGAACAGGAGCATTTCAAACACAAGCTCATGGCCACGACGAACAGCCTCAAGAAAAAGCTGCAGCACCTTAGAGCTGATCAAGATCTTCTAGCCGACAGATGGACCGAAGTCCTCGCGGCCGAAGAGCATGAACTCGAACGCCCCTCCAAAAGCTACCCCAAACATAAGCTGCTCCCCCGATTAGAGGTGGAGGCATATGATCCCGCTTCACCAGGAGACAATACGGCTGATCGACCACCCCGTGGTCGCGACAGAGAGGCCTCAAGGCCCTTCACTAGACCCGTACCCCGGCATCTCTCGAAAAGCACAAGGCCACAGGGGAACACTCCGGACCTGTGAGACATATTGGAGGATAAGGCAAGACAATCAAGATTGATCTATGGATCACGTGGGCGCCCCACGATACGTGACGATCACCGTCACCCCGGACACAGTAAGTCCAGCCGGGCCGAACAAAACAGACAAAGCTCTTTTGAGATCCGTCGCGATATCGCCCAGTACAGAGGCGCCGCACACCCACTGTGCTTCACAGATGAGGTAATGGATCATCAAATCCCAGAAGGGTTTAAACCCGTCAATATTGAATCTTATGATGGCACAACAGATCCCGCGATCTGGATCGAGGACTATCTCCTCCACATCCACATGGCCCGCGGAGACGATCTCCACGCCATCAAATATCTCCCACTCAAACTTAAAGGACCAGCCTGGCATTGGCTTAATAGCTTGCCAGCAGGGTCAATCGGGAGTTGGGAGGACCTGGAAGCCGCATTCCTCGATAACTTCCAAGGCACGTACGTGCGACCACCAGATGCAGATGACCTAAGCCACATAATTCAGCAGCCATACGAATCGGCCAGACAATTCTGGACACGGTTCTTAACCAAGAAAAACCAAATCGTCGACTTTCCGGATGCCGAGGCCCTCGCGACCTTCAAGCATAACATCCACGATGAGTGGCTTGCCCAGCACCTTGGACAGGAAAAGCCGAAATCCATGGCAACCCTTACATCACTCATGACCCTCTTCTGTGCGGGTGAGGACAGCTGGCTAGCACGCAGCAACAACCTCAACAAAAATTCTGGCAGTCCAGATATCAAGGACCGTAGTGGTAGGTCGCGTCACAACAAAAACAAATGCCGCATTAACGGAGATAACAGTGAGGATACGACAGTCAATGCCGGATTCAGAGGCTCTAAACCCGGTCAACGGAAAAAGCCATTCAAAAGAACAACTCAGGGTCCGTCCAATTCAGACCGAATTCTTGACCGCTTGTGCCAGATACATGGCACCCCTGAAAAGCCAGCTAACCACACCAATAGGGACTGTTGGGTGTTCAAGCAGGCAGGGAAGTTAATTGCCGAAAACAGCGACAAGGGGCTACATAGCGACGACGAGGAAGAGACCCGATCGCCGAACAATAGAGGAGAGAAGGGTTTCCCCCCACAGGTGCGGACGGTGGACATGATATATGCCACGCACATACCCAAAAGGGAGCGGGAGCGTGCACTCAGGGATGTATACGCGATGGAGCCAGTTGCCCCGAAGTTCAATCCATGGTCCTCTTGCCCGATCACCTTTGACCGAAGGGACCACCCCACCAGCATTCGCCATGGTGGGTTCGCTGCATTGGTTCTAGACCCAATAGTCGATGGATTTCATCTCACCAGAGTCCTGATGGACGGCGGTAGCAGCGTAAACCTGCTTTATCAGGACACGGTGTGCAAAATGGGCATAGACCCCTCAAGGATTAAACCTACCAAGACGACCTTTAAAGGTGTCATACCAGGTGTACAAGCCAATTTTACAGGCTCAGTTACACTGGAAGTGGTCTTTGAATCCCCGGATAACTTTCGAAGCGAGGAGTTAATCTTCGACATAGTCCCGTTCCGCAGCGGCTATCATGCCTTGCTCGGACGTACCGCGTTCGCAAAGTTCAACGCGGTGCCGCACTACGCATACCTCAAGCTCAAGATGCCAGGCCCTAGAGGAGTCATCACCGTCAACGGAAACACTGAACGCTCCCTTCGAACGGAGGAACATACAGCGGCTCTCGCGGCAGAAGTACAAAGCAGCCTTTTAAGGCAATTCTCGAGTCCGGCTGCCAAGCGGCCGGACACAGCTAAGCGTGCCCGGAGTAACCTACAACACGACCACCTGGCATGTTCCGAGCACGCGTAGCAGTGCGGCCCCAACCCCAGCCTCTGTAAAACATTAATACAGACCGTTCGCGTACTCCATTACGCTCTGAAGATACCATGGGCATGGGGCAAGGGGCTCCACCACGATAAGCCCAGACTGCGGCTCAACCGCACCAGGGGCTCTTAAGTGTGTCGTTTCTTTTTCTTTTCCTTTTATTTTTTACCTACAGGACTCCATTCATGAGAGGCCCTGTCCGGCAGCAGACATGCCGAACCCACGATGCAACAGCGAGGGAAGGAGAAAGGCTACAATGAAAATCCATGTGGTCTCCATCATGAGCATTAAATCTGTTTTATGCATTATTCCGTAGCCTACCCCTGGAGGGGGACATGTTAAATAGTCCCATCCCTTGCTTACCGCACCACTTGTATCGTCCTGCACTTACAGCAGTTTTCATTGAATAAAGCAATGCAGCACATTTTTGCTTCCAATTGCATTTCTTTCTTACACCCATGTTCATCTATGACATGTTGCATCCGTACGTTTTGGTACGGCTAAATACACCAGGGGCTTATGTTTCCCGCATTATGGTGTGATAAGTCCGAACACTTTCACAAGTGCGGCACCCCGAACTTATAGCATTATATGCATCGGCTCCGAATCATGTTCTTGGGTCAATAGTTGGGTTTGCCCGGATCCCATGTTTTGGTACCTTACATTCCGTTTTATCGGCTAAGGTAGCAGTGGGAGAACCACTGCGATTGCGCCCCAGTTGAGATGGGTTAACGCCTCAGTGGAGAAAGCTAAAACTGGCCGTCATGATGAGGCGAGAGCTGTTCGCTGTTCGAGAGGTTCTTTGCGAGTCCCTAAAGACTTATGCCGCTTCGAGCGAGGAGCTGGATTCTGTCCGGCCAAGGCGTGGATAGCGCCCCAAATTCGGCCTTCCGAAAACTAGGGGCTTCGCCGAAATTTAAAATTATAGAATTCTATGGCTAAGTGAGAGTGTTCAAGCATTATAAGTCCGGTTGCCTTGTTCGTTTTGTTGAGCGCCTCCCTCGATGGACCCAAATATGGGAACAAGAGTGCCCAAATTTATCCTGAACACCCAGCACTCGTGGCATGGGGGCTGAAGCCGACGACTTGCCATCTCTCAGATTTGATAAACAGCCACACGGAAGGTAATATTTTAAATTAACAAGTGTTGCTTCGCGCATATGAACTTAGTTTTCAGTGCACAGGATAACAAAACGCGAGTCTACTCAAAAACTTCTTCTTTGGAGCACTCACCCGCAATAATGCGGGCGCCCTTCAGCACACTCCTATAATACATCTCGGGCGTGCGATGCTCCTTGCCCTCTGGTGGGGGGTCCGTCACAAGCTTCTGGGCATCCATCTTGCCCCAGTGCACCTTTGCGCGGGCAAGGGCCCGACGCGCACCCTCGATACGGGCGGAGTGCTTGATAACTTCAACCCACGGGCACGCGTCCACCAGCCGCCGCACCAGGCCGAAGTAGCTCCTAGGCATAGACTCCTTCGGCCACAGCCGAACTATGAGGCCCTTCATGGCCTGTTCGGCCGCCTTGTGGAGCTCGACCAGCTGCATCAGCTGGTCGCTAAGGGGCACCGGATGTCCGGCCTCAGCATACTAAGACCAGAAGACCTTCTCCGTTGAGCTCCCCTCCTCGGCCCGGTAGAATGCGGCAGCATCGGACACGCTGCGGGGAAGATCTGCGAACGCTCCTGGAGAGCTCCGAATTCGGGTAAGAGACAGGTAATTAACACTCACATGCTTACTTTGCATGAAAAATGCCTTACCCACTGCTATTTTCTTCACCGCCTCTATCTCCTAGAGGGCCTTGTAGGCTTCGGCCTTAGCGGCTTTGGCACTCTCAAGAGCCGTTGCAAGCTCAGACTCTCGAGTCTTCGAGTCACGCTCCAGGCTCTCGTGTTTCTTCACGAGATCCTGGAGCTCTTGCTGTACCTCCGCCACCCACGCCTCCTGTTTCTCTCGCTCGGTGTGCTCCGCAGCCGCATTGCATTCGGCCGCGGCTACTGCCTCCTTCAGGGTCGACACCTCGTTAGTTGCAACCAAATCCTTTTCTGTAAGGTACAATTTTCATAAGGTATTACTCACCTTCTTTTTCGTCGAGCTGCTTCTTGGCATGGCCGAGCTCGTTCTTGGACCGCTCGAGGTTTTCCTTCAAAGTATTGACCTCCGCAGTCAGTGCGGCAGAGGTCAGCAGCACAGCCTGCAATCCCATATTGACATATTTTCATGACTCCTACGTTTATCTTTCTAAAGATCCTCAGTCCGGCTTTTCTTTCCGAACACCGAACCGAGTATTAGGGGCTACTGTCTATGCGGTACCATTTTACATCTATTGAAATTCTTACCTCAAAGCCTGTTAGAAGGCTGCTGCAGGCTTTGGTCAGCCCGCTCTTGGCGAGCTGAACCTTCTGAATCACCGCACTCATAACAGTGCGGTGTTCCTCTTTGATGGAGGCGCCGTTGAGCGCCTCCAGCAAATTATCCGGCACCTCCGGTTGGATGGAGGCAGCCGGCGTCGTGGTCTTGCCCTTCTTACGAAGGGGTCGCCCGCCGGACTCCGGAGCCACTATGGGTTCCGGTGCTGAGTCCGGTGCAAAGTCCGGGAGGTTGTCCTGCGACACCTCCGGGGCTCTCTCCTCCTGGTGGGTCCCTTCCTGGGATCCCACCTCGGCATCGTCCGCATCACGGGGGGTGGAGGCAGTCGGAAGAGAATCCATATCCGACGCCCCTAAGGACCGCTCGACGAAGTGGGGAGATCATCCTTAGGCAGACTGCAGGGTTGTATGCGGCATTGGAAAGACATAATGTGGCGGAAAACAAAAACCTTGAAGTTATTCGGGAGTCCGGATACTTATGATCTCGCTAGAGGCTTGGCCCTTAGTGGCCAGTCCTCGTCGTCGTCACTGGCGTTTGCGGAACAGTTCGGGGGAAGAATTTTTCCCCTCTTGGACCCTTCGGCCTCCCTTGTTGGGGAGGCCTTCCTTTTCTTCCCTCCCACCGCTGGGGGAGAGGCTTTCTTCTTCTCCTCCTCACCTTGGTGGGAGGAGTCGGCCTCGGATTCATCGTCCGATAGCACCTGAAAACGGGAACTCCGAGTCCCCATGGCCTTCTCCTTGGCCTTCTTCTCCAGCACCACATGGGGTGCCGGAGCCAGCAGCCCCGTTAGGCGGGCGTCAGCTGGGTCCTCTGGCAATGGGGCCGGACAGATAGCCTGTGCATCCTTCTTCAGCCAGTCCTGTCAAAGGAGAGGGAGTTTAGATCCCGCATAGAGTCAAACTATGAATAACAAGCGTCCCGTAAAGGACAATATCACCTACCTCGTCAGCTGGACGCTGCGAGCTGAATCCGCGATCTTCGGTAGCGGATGCGGGAGTTTCGGCGCCCTTGAACAGCACCTTCTAGACCTCTTCGTACGTAGTGTCGAAGAGCCCATTCATAGTCTGGTGCCGCGCCGGATCGAACTCCCACATATTGAAGCCCCGTCGTTGGCACGGGAGAATCTGGAGGATGAGCATGACCTGTACTACGTTGACAAGCTTGAGCCTCTTGTCCACCAGCTTTTGGACGCAGGCTTGGAGTCCAGTCAGCTCCTCCGAATCGCCCCAAATCCGGCCGCTCTCTTTCCAGGAGGTGAGCCGTGTGGGGATGCCGAATCTGAATTCGGGGGCTGCTGCCCATTCGGGATCACGCAGCTCGGTGATGTAGAACCACCCCGATTGCCACCCCTTGATGGTTTCCACAAAGGTGCTCTCCAGCCACATAACATGGGACATCCTGCCCACCATGGCGCCTCCGCACTCCGCTTGGCTGCCCTTCACAACCTTCGGCTTGACACTGAAGGTCTTGAGCCACAAGCCGAAGTGGGGCTGGATGGAGAGGAAGGCCTCGCACACGACGATAAACGCCAAGATGTTGAGAATAAAAATCGGGGCCAGATCGTGGAAATCTAGGCCGTAGTAGAACATGAGCCCCCGGACAAAGGGATGAAGTGGGAAGCCCAGTCCGCGGAGGAAATGGGGAAGGAATACTACCCTCTCATGGGGCCTGGGGGTGGGGATGAGCTCTCCCTCGTTGGGGAGCCGGTGCGCAATATCGCTGGATAGATATCCGGCGTCGCGCAGCTTCTTGATGTGCGCCTCCGTAACGGAGGAGGCCATCCATTTGCCTCCCGCTCCGGACATGATCGGAGAAAGTTGAGGTGGGATGTGCGGGCTTGGGCGCTGGAGCTCGGGTTCGCAGAGATGGATAAGCTACGGAGGAAGAAGGCACAGGGATAAGGGTTGGATCTTTATCCCCTTATATGGGCGGACAAAAGCATGTGTCCCCACCGGCACGTAAAACTCGCTTATCCCCCAAGCGTCGCGATTGATGGCGCGGTTGGGTTACCCACGTCCATATTGATGGGAATCCCGGAATAAGGGGAACACGATCTCAGCTTCGACAGGACGTGCCAAGGAAACCGCTTCGCTAAACGCGCTGAAGTGGTACAATAAAAACGTTTCAAATAAAGGCTTGGTTGTGGTGTGACGTTACGCCACAGAATACGTCAGCAGATTGATCTTGTGTAAAATTATTCTCTCTACGGTGGTATGTGGAATTTATTTTTGCAGAGCCGGACACTATCCTGGTGTTCACGATCTTCTATAAATTATTCGGAGGAGGAACCCGCCTTGCAATGCAAAAAACAATATGCGCGCCGGACTCATCATCATTGAAGCCTGGTTCAGGGGCTACTGAGGGAGTCCCGGACTAGGGGGTGTCCGGATAGCCGAACTACCATCATCGGCCGGACTCCAAGACTATGAAGATACAAGATTGAAGACTTGGTCCCGTGTCCGGATGGGACTTTCATTGGCGTGGAAGGAAAGCTTGGCGATACAGATATGTAGATCTCCTACCATTGTAACCGACTCTGTGTAACCCTAGCCCTCTCCGTTGTCTATATAAACCGGATTGCTTTAGTCCATAGGACGAACAACAATCATACCATAGGCTAGATTCTAGGGTTTAGCCTCCTTGATCTCGTGGTAGATCTACTCTTGTAACCCACATCATCAATATTAATCAAGCAGGACGTAGGGTTTTACCTCCATCAAGAGGGCCCGAACCTGGGTAAAAACATCGTGTCCCTCGTCTCCTGTTACCATCCGCCTAGACGCACAGTTCGGGACCCCCTACCCGAGATCCGCCAGTTTTGACACTGACACTTGCCTTTGACGCAAAGGAGAGTCCCACCCCGACACGGGACGAAGTCTTCAATCTTGTATCTTCATAGTCCAATAGTCCAGCAAAGCATATAGTCTGGCTTTCCGAGGACCCCCTAATCAAGGACTCCCTCAATAGCCCCTGAACCTGGCTTCAATGACGATGAGTTCGGCACGCAGATTGTCTTCGGCATTGCAAGGCGGGTTCCTTCTCCGTATACTCCAAAGTAGATCTTGAACACAAGAATCGTGTCCGGCTCTGCAAAACAATTTCCTCATACCATCATAGAGAATACAATATTCCATGAGTCCAATCTGCTGACAGCTTTTTCATAGCGTGACACCACGCCGTGGCTCGGTTATTTATTCAAACCGTTTTTCCAACCTGCCACTACACGCCCTGCAAGGCGGTTTTATTGGCACGTCTTGTCGAAGCAGAGATCGTGTGCCTTTATCACGGGATTCTCATCAATATCGGCGTGAGTAACCAACTGTTCCATTAATATTACTCCTTGAATTAGGCAAGTTCCAAACGGCCGCGCGGAGGACGCTTGATATTCATCCCCTTTATAAAGAGGTCAAGATCTGTCCTTTTCTTTCCCTACCTCGAGTCCCAACACTCAAGGTTCAATCCAAGCACCTCGGACCTTCAACCATGTCCGGATCCAACCTTCAAGGCCGGTGGATTGCCTCTTCCGTCACGGAGGAGGACATAAAAAATCTTAGGGAGGCGACGTATCTGACCGCTGAAATCCTTCACAGGCTTCCTGCTCAAGGGCAGGTTATCCCTACTCCCGAACCCAATGAGAGTGTCGTATTCATTTCCCACTTCCTCCGAGGGCTAGGCATCAGTCTTAATCCCTTTGTTAGAGGGCTTATGTTCTATTATGGGCTAGATTTTCATTACCTAGCTCCAGATTCTTTCCTTCACATCTCAACGTTCATTGTTGTGTGTGAGGCCTTCCTCCGCATTCCCCCACACTTCGGCTTATGGCTCAAGACCTTCAATGTGAAGCCGAAGACGATCGATGGGTGATACGCGGAGTGTGGAGGCGCCATAATAAGCAAAGGTGTCGATGCTTTATGGCGAAAGGGCTCTTTCCCAGAAGTTTATGACCTATGGAAACGGGAGTGGTTCTATATCACCGCGCCTTGAGGGAGGAAGTGGGCGGCCACCCCGGCCTTCCGCTCTACCCCTCCGCCACAGCTTGCATCTTGGGTCAACAAGGGGCTGGACTAGAGATCGGTTAACGATGTGTCGATATTGTAGAGCCGCATTCGTGATCTCGTCAAGAAGGATATTAGTCTCGTCAAAGTAATTCCAGTAATGCTAGTTCGTCGGGTCCTACCATGCCAACGTTGACCTCTTCGGATATGGGAGTTCAACTTGGAAGGACCTCAAATCATTCAGCACTTCTTCGGCATGACGCTCGAAGGGATGTATAGATTATTCTTTGGATCACGAATAAAGTGTCCGGACACAACAGAGGATGCGGGCCTCAACTGCAACCGTCCAGATACCCAAGTAAGTAACTCTGTTGCTGATCATGTTGTCATTCTATTTATCACAACACTATTCGGAAAAACCACCCTCGGTCAGGACTGGATAAGAAAGGCGGAGAGGATCAGGTGTTCGACCCCTCTTCCCGAAGATTTGTTGGATCCTGTATTGACCAAGATGCTAGCTCGCGCACCTTATCAAGTGCCATCAAGGGAGGACAAGGAGAGGAATGAGGATGCCAAAAGAGGACTTCATACTGGAGGTACGTCACGCATCCTAACCGAGGAAATTAACACCCTCGTGTCGGAGGGTGAACGGGGAGGAGAATCTAGTATCCCCTCCCCCCAAGGGAAGAAAAGGGCTGCCCCCGAAGACTTGGAAGCAGAGGCCTCCAAACGAGGGAAGAAATCTTCATCAGGGGGTCCTGCCTCAGAGGGAAATATTGCTGTACAACGCCCACAAGGGGGCCTGCCGTCAACCGAGCCGTAAGTGAACAAAGGTGCTTTTGAAATCATACCCCGTCTTGTTCCTGAGAAATAACACTTGAGATGTATGTTTTGCAGTTCGGCCGATAGCCTCCCTCAACAATCTTCGTCCTCCGAGGATCTTCTTTCGGAGATGATGGAGAGCGAGACGCCTCCTCCTACTTCTCCGCCTCATATGGCGGACGAACCTGAGGTGTCGTCCCGAAGGATCTCTCCCGATCCGCAAAGGCCAGAAGGTGACTCTTCGGCCGCCCGAGGTCCGGGGGGTTCGGCTCCTAGAGAGACCAACACAGAAAGCCCCGGACTGTCCGACATGGAGCCGGACACATGGACGGGCCTTCCGCGGCAAGTGCCCATATCAGAGGCACACCGTACCTTAATGGGTATGATGGTGGAGAGGATTTCATCCGCAAAAAGCGGGTTGAATGAGTCTTTTGACGAGCCTGCTAAGAGGTTTTGAGGTACATAGTATAATAATAATTTTTATTATTTTGATTGTACTGTAAATGCAAAGTGCATTGTGTATAGATAGTAGCCCCTGAGACTCTAGTTGCCACCCGAACCGGGCGACCAGAGGATAAAAAAAGATAGAAATAACCTCAGGTAATGATTTTGCCAATTTTGTACACAGGCGGCTGCAGCCCCGGCCAATTCCCAGGTTGCTGAATTTGCCGAACTGAAGCGGCAACTTGATTTGGCGGATAGAGACAACACGCTTGTCAACAGACGGCTTGACGAGGCACAAGCTATGTATATTTCGGCGGTCAACAACTATGAATGAGATCATTATTCTGGGATTTCTAATATGCCTTGACTGCAGATGGTGCTGCCGCTGTGGAGACCCTTCGGGCTGAGTTTGCCCAGGCCAAGGAACAAGCGAGGAGAAGAAATGCGGCTGCCGAGAAGGCAGCTAGTGAATTGAAAGCCGAACAGGCTGCCCATTGCCAGAGTGAGGATAGAATGGCCAAGATCGCCCTGGAGCTGCAGGAGGCCGCTAGCCGATATGAGCTTCTCAAGAAAGAGAATCAAGAAAAAACGGCTGACATTGAGAAGGCCTTGCAAGCAGCAAAGGAAACTCGCTGTGACAGCAGAGCTGCTCGGGAGGAGCTCTAGCAAGCTGGTGAGATCGCGGCTAGGAAGCCCTACTGCGAACTCAGTTCGGCGATCCGAAGTATGCCCCTCTTGATCAATTGTGGAGTTCTTCAGACGCATACTTGGATTTGCCAAAGAGTGCGGCTGACGCGACGCAGTATTTCAAGGATCGAGAAGATCATGAGGTGGAAAGATTGTTCTGGTCACAGTTCAGTGCTCCAAGGCGTCCGCTGCTGTTGAATGAGCAGATGGCCGAGTGGGCTGAGCTCCATAGGTTATCCGGGCTTGCCATGAAGGCCGTTGTGGATCACCTGTGGCCGAAGGAACCAAGTCCGGATAGTTATTTTTGCTTGGTGCAATGATTTCTTCGTGGTGTGCCACATATCAACGCTGTTAAGAGGTCGGCGTGCATAGAGGGTGCACAAATGGCACTTGCCTATGTTAAGACATATTGGGAGAAGATGGAAGCCACCGATATTGCAACCAGGGGTCCGCTCGGGGGGCCAGGACTTGCCTGAGCCCTATTTTGAAGAAGTCTTAGAGGGTGCCCGTTTAATAGAGGCTCAGTGCTCAAAGAATGCCATGTTCAGGTGACATGTATTTTGATTATAAGAACAATGGTTTTGATAATAAAAGGCTATATTTATTCTTTTGCCGAATGAAGTATTGTGGTGCCTCCTGTGCGGCCGTTATATGTATATATGTGTATAACCTGAAAGATAGCAGTAGTCAGCTTCAGCCCCCTCGCGTATAATCGCGGGGGTGTTCGGTAAAGCACGTAATCACAGTTGATCCAACGTCTTGGTCCGTTAAGGAGGTGATAGTGCGGAGAACGAGGCAATCGGACTATATAGCTTTAACACTTTCACTTAGCCATTGGAGTTTGTTGGTGGGGCTACTATATAGCCCCTGGTATGCCCGTGTTTATCCGAATACGGTGTGTTTACATACGTGACCGGGAAACTGGTCCTTCATTAAGGCAGAGGAATCGCGAAGATTCCGCTAAGTCATCGAGTGGTTGACCAGCTCTCGCTGTATAATGACAGTTAGTTTTCGACTTTCTCTACTGAAGTGCTCATCCGAATGAACCAGGGCACAATCGCAGTAGTTCTCCTTTGGCCACCTTAGCCGATAAAACAGAACTTAAGGTAGCAAAACCCAGGAGCCAAGCAAACCCAACATCTGACCAAAGACATGATTCGAAGCTGATGCATATAAGGCCAAACTCGCGACGCCAAACACTCCCGAAGGTATTCGGACTTTACACCTCAGATGAACCTGAGCTTGGGTTGATAGATATACCCCCATAGGTGGTGCTAGGGGCTGATCACAAGAAGAAGCCTATAGTTCGGCTCGACCCTATTAATATAATAACATATTGTACTATCATGGTCTGTTTAGATTAACCATCTCTTTGCACGAATTCTTTCACCAAGGTTTTTCCATTTTATAGATGATCATCGTGCTACACCCTTCCAGAATACGACACATCGGAGATAAAGGCGCAGACGTGCAGCAGGGCCCCGCTCAAAGGTTTTTTTTTGGTTAAGACCCTGCGTAAACCTTTTTACTATCTCTTGTTGCTTCATACCCTCCGGACACTTAACGGAAAGGGATACTGGCGTTCTTGACATTTCATCATGCCAGATTAATGCATGTATCTGGAAAACACAGGGCCCATTATCGAGGGCGTTACTCAGCCCAGTATATGTCATAAAGTCCGAATACCTTAGGGAGTGTTCGGCATCGCGAGTTTGGCCTTATATGCATCAGCTCCGAATCATTTCTTTGGTCAAATGTTGGGTTTGCCCAGCTCTCGTATTTTGCTGCCTTACGTTCCTCTCTATAGGCTAAGGGGGCACCAAGAGAACTACTGCGATTGTGCCCTGGTTCATGTGGGTGAGCAACTCAGTAGAGAAAGTCGAAAACTGACTATCATGATAAAGCGAGAGACTGGTCAACCACTTGATGATTCAGCGGAATCTTCGCGATTCCTCCGCATTAACAAAGGACTGGTTTCCCGGTCACATATGTACGCGCACCGTATTCGGATGAACGTGAATGTACCAGGGGCTATATAGTAGCCCCACCATCAAACTCCTATGGCTATGTGAAAGTGTTAAAGCTATATAGTCTGATTGCCTGGTTCACTGTGCTATCACCTCCTTAATGGAGCAAGACGTTGGATCAAGTGTGATTACACGTTTTTTCAAACACCCCCGCATTATGTGAGTGGGGGCGGAAGCCGACGACTGCTAACTTTCAGGTTATATACATACATACATAAACGGCCGCGCAGGAGGCATGATAATATTTCCAGGCAAAAGTATAAACATAGCCTTTATAATCAATACCGCATTGTTTTTACAATTCAGATACATGTCATTCAAACATGATACTCTTCGAGCAATGTGCCTCTATTAAGCGGGCACCTTCTAGGACTTCGGCAAAATAGTGCTGAGCAGGGTCCTAGCCTCCCGCCGGACCCCGGGTCGTGATGGAAGTGACCTCTATCCCTTCCCAGTATGTCTTGACACGGGCCAGAGCCATCCGCGCACCCTCTATGCACACCGACCTGTTCACAGCGTTGATATGCGAAACAACACCAAGGAATTGTTGCACTAAACCAAAATAACTGTCCGGCCTTGGTCCCTTCGGCCAAAGATGATCCATGACAGATCTCATGGCAAGCCCGGATAACCTATGGAGCTCGGCCCACTCAGCCATTTGTTCATTCAACAGTAGCGGACGCTTTGGAGCACCGAGCTGCGACCAGAACAATCGTTCTGCCTCTTGATCTTTCTGACCCTTGAAATATTCAGTCGCATCAGCAGCACTCTTGGCCAAGTCCAAGTATGCGTCCTCAGCACTCCATAATTGATCTAGAGGGGCATACTTCAGATCTCCGAACTTCGTCTGCAACAGAAAGGGCTTCCCAGCCATGATATCTCCGGCTTGACGAAGCTCCTCCCTTGCCGCTCTGATCGTAGAGCGAGTCTCCTTAGATGCTTCCAAGGCCTTATTCAGGTCAGCTGCTTTCACTTGATTTTCCTTCTCAAGGAGCTCATAATGGTCAGCGGCATCCTTAAGTTCAACAACCATCCTGGATATCTTCTCTTCGCTCTGGCGATGAGCAGCCTATTTGGCTCTCAACTCCTCGGCCGCCTATAGGGCAGCCACATCACTTATCTTGGCTTGCTCCTTGGCTAGGTCAAGCTCCGCCCTAAGGGTCTCCATGACAGCAACTCCATCTGCAGTCACAACATATTATAGATACTAGCATCATGCTCCTCTTAATATTTGTTGAGAAAGCCAAAAATACTTACCCTGGGCCTCGTCGAGCCGCTTGTTCACAAGCGCGATGTCGGTACCCGCCATGTCAAGCTGCTGCTTTAGTTCGGCAAAATCAGCAGTCCGGTCAGACGCCGGACCCTTCGCCGCCTGTACATAAAAGATGTGCTATCATTTACCTGGGATTATGATCCTCTGTTTTCCACCTCTGGATGGCAACCAGAGTCTCAGGGGCTACTATCTACACAGAGCACACCTAGCATGTGCGGCACAACTGAAAATGTACATATTTTTTGATGTACCTCAAAGCCTTTGAGCAGGCTCATAAAAGATTCATCCAGTCCGCTTTTTGCGGATGCAATCCTCTCAAACACCGTACCCATTAAGGTACGATGCGCCTCTGGGATAAAAGCTTGCTCCAGCAGACCCATCAGTGTGTCCGGCTGCGTGCCGGACACACCCAGACTCTTCCTATCGCTCTCCTTGGGAGCCATATACTCCGGGCTTCGGGCGGCCGAAGTATTAACTCCGCGACGACACCTCGGGGTCATCCGCCCCATGAGGCGGGGATGCAATGGGAGGCGTTTCACTCTCCATCATCTCTGAAAGAAGATCCCCCGAAGATGAGCTCTGTTGAGAAGGGCTCCTAGCCGGACTATAAGAGTTAAGCCTCGGTTATTGTACTCAGGGTTAAAATAGGACATATTTACTAAAGTGCTTTTGATTCACTTACGGCTCGTTGGAGGGCTGGCCCTCTTGCGGGCACTGCACGATAAGGATGCCCTCCGGGGTAGGCCCCCCTAGCAAAGGTTTCTTCCTCTGTTTAGAAGCCTCTGCTTCCAAGTTTTCGGAGGCAGCCCTTTTCTTCCAGTGAGGGGAGGGGATGATAGTTTCACCTCCCCAATCATGCTCCTTCTTGGAAACATCAATTCCCCCGGTCTGGATGTACAATGCGTGAAGCCCGCTTTTGGCTTCTCTATCCCTCTCCTCCTCTCCTAATGGTACCTGATATGGTGCGCGCTCAAGCATCCTGATTAATAAAGGACCCGCGAGCCTTCGGGAAGAGGGGCCGGACACCTAATCCTCTCCACCTTTCTTAGCTAGTCCTGGCCAAGGGTAGTTTTTCAGAATAACACTATAATAAACACAAAATAGCGTGTTCGGTTGTGGAGTTACTTACTTGGGTATCCGGACGATTACAGTTCAGACCCGCATCCTCGGTGGTGTCCGGACACTTTACTCGTGATCTGAAGAACAACTTATACATCCCTTCGAGCGTCACGCCGAAGAAGTGCTGAATAGTTCGCGGCCCCTCTGGGTTGAGCTCCCACATCCGGAGAGGTTGACGTTTGCATGGCAGGATCTGACAAACTAGCATCAATTGAATTATTTGGACGAGGCTGATATCCCTCTTAAGAAGATCCCCAATATGGCTTTGCAATGTTGGTACGTCATTAGCAGGCCCCCAGTCCAGTCCCTTGTTGACCCATGACGCCAGTTGAAGCGGAGGGCCTGAGTGGAAGGCAGGGGCAGCCGCCCACTTTGTGCCTCTGGGAGCTGTGATATAGAACCACTTCCATTGCCATAAATCGGACACCTCCAGGAAGGAACCCTTGGGCGATGGGGCATCGACGCCTTTGCTTATTATAGCGCCTGCTCACTCCGCGTGTTGCCCGTCAATCATCTTGGGCTTCACATTGAAGGTCTTAAGCCACAGGACGAAGTATGGGGTGACGTGGAGGAAGGCTTCACACACGATGATAAACGACGAGATGTGAAGGATGGAATCTGGAGCAAGATCATGGAAATCTAGCCCGTAATAGAACATGAGCCCTCTAACAAAGGGATTCAGACTAAAGCCTAGCCCTCGGAGGAAGTGGGAAACAAATATGACGGTCTCGTTGGTTTTGTGAGTGGGGATGACCTGCCCTTGAGGAGGCAGCCTATGCAGGATGTCGGCGATCTAGTATCTGGCCTCCCTAAGCTTCTTGACGTCCTCCTTTGTGACAGAGGAGGCCATCCACCGGCCTTGAAGGTTGGATCCGGACATGATTGGAGGTCCAAAGCGCTTGAACCTGAGCCTTGGGTGTTGGAACTCGAGGTGAGGGAAGGGAGGATCGAGCGCGGGTGTGAGAAGATAAGACTTTGGCCCCTTAATGAAGGGGGTGAATATCAAGCGTCCCCCACGTGACCGTTTGAAACTTGCCTAAAATCAGGGAGTCATATTAACAAACGCGGTTGGGTTACCCACGCCCGTATTGATGAGAATCCCGCAATAAGGGGACATGATCTCTGCTTTGACAAGACGTGCCAATAAAACCGCCTCGCAATATGTGTAGAAACAGTTCGAATAATGACCGGGCCATGGCGTGATGTCACTCTACAAAAATTTGTCAGTAGATTAGATTTGTCGAACACTGTTCTCTCTACGGTGGTATGTGGAATTTGTTTTGCAGAGCCGGACCTGATTCTCGTGTTCAAAATCTTCTATGGAGTATTTGGAGGAGGAACCCCGCCTTGCCCTGCTGAAGACAATCTACGCGCCGGACTCACCGTCATTGAAGCCTGGTTCAGGGGCTACTGAGGGAGTCCTGGATTAGGGGGTATCCGGACAGCCGGACTATATACTTTGGCCGGACTGTTGGACTATGAAGATACAAGATTGAAGACTTCGTCTCGTGTCCGGATGGGACTCTCCTTTGCGTGGAAGGCAAGCTTGGCGATTCGGAAATGTAGATCTCCTTCTCTGTAACCGACTCTGTGTAACCCTAGCCCCCTCCGATGTCTATATAAACCAGAGGGTTTAGTCCGTAGGACAACAACAATCATAATCATAAGCTAGCTTCTAGGGTTTAGCCTCTACGATCTCGTGGTAGATCAACTCTTGTAATGCTCATATCATAAAGATCAATCAAGCAGGAAGTAGGGTATTACCTCCATCGAGAGGGCCCAAACCTGGGTAAACATCGTGTCCCCAGCCTCCTGTTATCATTAGCCTTAGACGCACAGTTCGGGACCCCCTACCCGAGATCTACCGGTTTTGACACCGACAATTCCCTCTAGTGCTAGGGGGCTACTGATACCTCTACGTCGCCATCGACAAGTTCACCAAGTGGGCGGAGGTAGAAGCCGTGCGCACCATCCTAGTAGGAGTAGCCTTTAAGTTCATCAAGGGAATCGTGAGTCAATTTGGGGTCCTCAACCGCATCATCACCGACAATGGCTCACAATGCACCAGCAATCTTTTCAAAACATGTTGTGCTACCCTTGGAACGCAGATCTGCTACGCCTCAGTAGCACACCCCCAGAGCAATGGAAAAGGTGAGAGGGCCAATGCGGAAGTCCTAAGGGGCCGCAAAACCCGCACCTTCAAGAAGAAGTTCGAGGCCTGCGGCAGGGGCTAGCTCGACGAGCTGCAGTCCATGATGTGGTCCATTCGCACCACAACAACCAAGCCAATAGGAGAAACGCCTTTCTTCCTCGTCTATAGAGTAGAAGCGGTTCTCCCTCACGAGGTCAAGCATCGCTCCACGTGGGTCCTGGCGTTTGACGAAACGCAGCAGAACGCCACGCGGAGGATGGATCTCATGTTGGGGGAGGAACGCCGCTGTCGAGCCTCACTCCGAGCAGCGAGGTACTAGCAGGCGCTGCCGCGGTACCACTGCCGCAGCGTATGCTCCAGGACGTTAGAGGTGGGTGATCTCGTCCTTAGGCGGGTGCTCTCCAAGGAGGTGCTGCATAAGCTCTCTCCCATGTGGGAGGGCCCGTTTAGGGTTGCCAGTGTCTCCAAGCCTGGCGCTGCGCGCCTGGAGACACAGGACGGGGTCCCCATCCAGAACGCCTGGAACATCCAGCACCTCCGGAAGTTCTACCCCAGAAGAAAGGCTCCGGCCTATGAAGCAAGGCTCCAGCCTGTGAAGCAAGTCTCCGCCCTGTGAAGGTCTCTGCTCGTGACACTCACAGACCTCCGCTCGTGACACTCTCACGTAATAATGAGTGGGGCTGTACACGCCCTGGAGTCTCCTGAGAGCTGCCCTGGGGCCTCATGGGGGCTCCCTCCCACGTCCTAGTGGCAGCACTTAGCTCCGCGCTGGTGAGAAGAGTAGATTAGGTGTCGGACGTGGCTGTTCATTTGCTTTCTGGAGTTGCTCGTAGTTTTCTAGTAAACCTTTCAATGTATTTGGTATTATCGAACGCTGGTTCCTCGAAGTTTTCTCTTTCTCTAAGACTATACTTTGGCCTGAGGACGCGGCAGAGGCGGCAGTTGCCCGCTGCTTCTCCTCAAGCTCCTCGTGCGTGGGGCTAGGTAGGTGTGTGCACCCGGGGCTTACCTCCTGAGCGCGCGGACCACCCTGAACTCCAGTGCCTCGACTTCATCCTCGCAAGGATCCCTCAATCAAACCCACGGGCACCAGCAACCCTTATGTCCGTGCCCCCCGGGCAGCACGATGCGGTGCGGCAGGTCCGAGCTACCCTACAACAGGGGGCTCGCGTAAAGAGGATTTGAGCCGCTCGGCAGTATCTTTTCCTTTTCTTTAGGAACAACTTTGCAGCACCTTCCTCGCGCAGTCCTCAAAGCCTCACAACCATATGGCTAGGGTTCCTTCGAGCACCTGAGGCCAAGTCTTGCGAGGCGGCTAACTACTACATACATACCAAGCTAACTCATCCTACCCAGAGCACAAACATTGTAACATAGCATTAAGGCTGCAAGCATAATATAAGGGCATAATGGCCACGGTTGTTCATTACACACCATAGCGGGGCACACCATCTTCTTTTCTTTTTCAAGCTACATGAGAAAGGAAAGTCTAAACAAAGAAGACCCGAAGGCGTACAAGCTTGGCACCAGCGCCGCATCCTCAAGCAGCACCTCAAGGGGGCCTGGCTCTCCACTAGTTCTCCTTAGGGTGATCTGGGGTCACCGGCCTTGAGTCCAAGTTCGCCGGCCCCCAGCTTCATGCCGGACTCCTCTGCAGCTTCACCGGAACGCTGCGAAAGGATGAGCCACCAGCGTCCTCGACACGAGCACGACAACATGGAGGCTGGTCATGGCCACCGCTGCTCGAGCCTCTGTCCAAGGAAGAGCTGCCATCACGGGAGGAGGAGCGTGCATCGCCAAGGCCAAGCACACCGTCGCCGCCATCATCTGCACTATTGTCCTCCGGGCAGCACCCCACGTGACGACCATCCCCCCTGAACACCCACACAAAAAGGTTCACCAGGCCGTCATACTTGAAGTGAAGGGTGCACCTTCCACCCAGGCCGCGCGTGCGGGCAAAGGTCTGCCAGCCGCGGGTCAGCACCACGCTGTCGGAGGTGGAGATCTCGGTGCCGACCCATGAAGCTCTACTGCAGCACCCATCAGCCTCCAGCCAGAGGCCAGCAAGCCCTGAAGAAGGGAGCTCACCGGAGAATAAGCGTGGAAGCCGGAGCGAGATGCCGGCCAGGTTCTCCGACCACACCACGAACTCAGGAAGCACGTCCAGCGAGGAAAAGCGTGGCCGAGGCGGGCGCACAATCACGACACGCCTTCTTTCATCATGGGGGCTGCTCCGAAGCTGGTGGCCTTCACCACGGGAGGAGGTGCCATGGTGGGCGCCCAGAGCAATGCTGCTTCTATGGGGCGCGCGCCCGAGCCCCCTGGATGCCGCCGGAGGGACTGCAGGGTGCTTACGGGGGCGGCCACGGCCCCTCTTGGGAGGAGGAGATACTGGTCGCTCCTTAGAGGCCTTCCCTTCTTGGCCACGGAGAACCTCTTCGGTGACGCCATGGGAGCAAGCTGGAGAGGAGAAGAAGAAGGAAGGAGCAAGACGAAGAAGAGATGAACCAGGGGCTTCGCCCGCTCGCACATTTATAGCTAGGAGAAGGTAAATCGTCAGCCTCCCACGATTTCCAGCAATGATGATCCTTTATGCATGCGGCATGCAGTTGTCAAATAGAGCAGTTGCCGAGGCGGCGTGGGGAAGCAGAGTCGCCCACGTCCCATCAATCGCCACGCGTCATCAAGGCCGTAAGCGGTTAGGGCCTGCGGTGCTCCGCACTTGCCCTTTGGCTTGGCCTGTAAGCCAAGTCTAAGCACGCGTTGGGCCCGGGGGCTACTTTCGGCGTCTTGGATATGGGGGTATCCAGTCCCGCCTGCCTGCGGCCCACCACATAGCTCCATAGATGGCCTGGTACGGCCCAGCTTCAGCACCAATGCAACAAGACACTCGCGAGGGGCCAAGCCTCGCGAGGGGGACGACGCCAAGACCCCCGAAGGAGTTGGCCTCCTCAGGAGAGTTCCTGAGGGGCGGAGAGTTCCACGCAGCTAGCTCATGACTCTCAGCTGACATGAGCCATGACGACCAAGGCCAGGCGGGGGCCAGGCGGGGGCAGAGCGCGGGTTTCCTCTTTGGTGCAAGGGAGGCAGTCCGCATGCGCAGGGGCCCGAGGAATCAGCCAAAGGTTTCCATCCTGGTGAAACAAGACCAGGACCGCTAGGATGGTAGGACGAAGGTCATCATCGAGCCCACCATAGCGTCATGGTCAGAGGCTTTTCGCAGGCGAAGACTACTTTTGTCAGGATAGACTGTACTACTTGTCCCCTTTTAAATCCCGCCATTGTGGAATCCCTTCCCGCTCATATTTTGGAAGAGGACCAAGGCCACTATATATAGGACTTACCCACCACCATGGGATGGGATCAGATCGATTGCAACCCGAGCACTAGACCAGCTCAAGAACACCTCACCTCCCGAGGCTTGTTCATCCTTGTACTAGTTCATCCATAGCCCCTCGAGGCAATCGACCACACCACACTAGATTAGGGTATTACACAACAACGATGGCCCGAACCAATATAAATCTTTGTGTCTTTGTGTCCCTGTGAGCTCGACGCGCTAGGCTAGGGAGGATCGCGAGTAGGCAGGCTGGGCAGGTTGAGATCTCCATACGCACCCCAGAGTTTGAACCTTCCACGGGTTGCCAGATCCCGAAATCCGGCAGAATCCTCTAATGAGGACCCCTCGAGGCGAGACTGAGCTGGACAGTAAGTGCATAATGTAAGCACGTTAAAATAATGGAGTAAAAAATCTAGATACAAAAATGTATCCGGACACTTACGATTTAGCCAGGGGCTTCTCCCTGGGCTTCCACTCCCAGCTGTTGTTGGTAGCTACTGTGGAGCTATCCGGAAAGGAAATTGTCCCTTTCTTGGACGCCTCGCCCTCCGGATGTGTGGGTGCCATACTTTTCTTTTTTTCCCCTATGGGAGGGGAGTGGATTTCCTCCTATTCCTCCCCTTCTTCGTCATCTTCGGCGGAGGAGCGCGCCTCGGCATCTTCGGATGTCACGTCCAAAGTACCCTTGTGGCGGAGACCACATCTGGTCCCCTTGGGATTTTTCTTGGCCTTCTTCTCCGGCACCTTTTAAGGTGCCGGAAACAGCATCTTCGTCACGAGCGGGGTCTCTGGGCCTTCGGGGAACGGGGCCAGACAGTCAATCTGTTCCGCTATCTTTGACCAATCCTGAAATATTCAATAGAGAGACTTGGATGCCTTCCTCTAATATGTGAGTAAAGGGAACACCTTGAAACGTGAAAGGACTTACCGGATTTTCAGGGTGGGTCAGATCATGCCCACGATCCTCGTCCCGCCGGCACCTCGTTGGCCTTGAAGATCACCTTCCATATATCTTCGTGCATCGTGCCGAAGAGTTCTAACAGAGTCTGGTGCTTCACCGTATCGTATTCCCGCAGGTGGCAAGTCCGGTGTTGGCATGGAAGAATACGACAGCCGAGCATAACCTGGACCACGTCGATGAGCTTGACTTTCTTGATTATCATATTCTGGACGTGCGTCTGGAGAGCTGTAAGCTCGTCCGGAGAGCCCCAGGATAGGCCCTTCTCTTGCCAGGAGGTGAGCCTCATTAAGACTCCGGATCAGAATTCGAGGGCCGCCGCCCAGTCGGTGCCGCGCGGCTCGGTGATGTAGAACCAACCCGACTGCCACCCCTTCACCATCTCCACAAAGGAGCCCTTGGGCCATGTGACGTTGGGCATCTTGCCCACCATGGCGCCCTCGCACTCAGCTTGTTGGCCGCTCACCACCTTGGGCTTCACGTTGAAGGTCTTCAGCCGTAGGCCAAAGTGAGGTGGGACGCGGAGAAAGTCCTCGCACATGATAATGAATGCTGAGATGTTGAGGATAGAGTTGGGGGCCAAATCGTAGAAGTCCAGCCCGTAGTAAAACATCAATCCGCGAACAAACATGTGGAGAGTGAATCCCAGCCCGCGGACGAAGTGTGTGAGAAACACAACCCTCTCGTGGGGCTCTGGGGTAGGTACGATCTGTCCCTTGGCCGGAAGTCGATGAACAATTTCCTTGGCCAGGTAACCATCCTCCCGGAGCTCCTTGATGTCCTTCTTCTTGATAGAAGAGGCCATCCACTTGCCTCCAGCTCCGGATCCGAACGTGGTTGGAGTTCTTTTTTGGGCGGGGAAGGAGAGAGCTTGGGCGCTGGAGCTGGAGAATGGATAGGCAGAGGAAGGAGAAGGCGTGAGTAAACGAGGATGAATCCTTATCCCCTCATGAATATCGCAAAGGTCATGCGCCTCTGTCAGATTTCGGGTTCCGACAGACCCTCTAGATTCGAACACTGGGGTGCGAGTGGAGATTTCGCCCTCTGCCTACCTGCACCTCACCGCCTCGCTGGGATCTAAGCTATGAAAAGAGCAATGCAAGATACACAAGGTTTATACTGGTTCAAGCCACCATTGTGGTGTAATACACTACTACAGTGTGTGGTCTGGTGGATTGCCTCTTGGGCTGATGATGAACAATACAAGGAAGAACAACCTCGCGAGGGTCTGTTCTTGGCTGGTGCGATGAACTTCTAGGGGGAGTTCAGTCGCTCTCTCTACTGGTTTCCTGGTGATGGCCGGATGCCTCTACCTTGTGGTGGCTAGTCCTATTTATAGGCAAAGGCCCTGGGCCTCTTCCCAAATATTGAGCGGGAAGGGCACCAACAATTGGCCATTTTGAAGGGGAACATCTAGTACACTTATCCTGATTAAAGTTGGTCCTCGCCTGCCAAAGGCTCTGGTGGTGACGCCGTTCTGCTGGTCTTGGTCTTGTTGCACCGAAATGGATGCCTTTGCTTGATACTCTTGCCTGCGCTTGCTCCCTATACACCAAAGAGGAAAGAAGGACACTGCATGGACTGGCGCCCGCGTGGCGCCCTTGGTCGTCATGGCTTGCGTCATGGGCACCTCGTGAGGTACCCCGCCTTGATATCTCCGCCTCCTCGCGAGCCAGCCTGACGAGGCCGCTCCTGAGGAAGCCTCCTGTCGTCCGCCCCGCGAGGCTTGGCCCCTCGCGAAGGTCTTGAGCTCATGTTGATGAAGATGGGCCGTGCTGGGCCGCCCCTTGAGCCACGCCGCAGGCCGCATGTAGGCAAGTCTGGGGACCCCCGTTCCCAGAACGCCGACAGTAGACCCCGGGCCCAAGGCGCACCCGGACTTGGCTGAGCAGAGAGGCGAAGGGGAAAGTGCGAAGCGCCACTGGCCCTAACAGCCTGCAGCCTCGGGCGCCGCGTGGCGGTTGGTTGGATGTGGGTGCCTCAGCAACTGCGTGAATCAACAAAAGAGTGGCATCTACCTAGGCTTTGCTTCCCTTGCTTCCTCCGGTCATTGCCCATATCCCCTTTCTTGCGCCCTTCCTTTCTGCCTCTGAAATCTTCAGATCTACTTCGACCGTGCGCCCTAGCAAGACATGGCGCCTTGCCAAACCCCGGTCGAATCTTGGTACTCACCCGCCTTGGACTCGCCGAACGTGTCAGAGGCGAGCCTTGCCCGGATGCGCCGGATTGTGGCGGCGCAAGGCATCGACGGGGCGAAGGTGTTCAAGGCCGGCTCCGCCCTTCCTGAGGCCTGAGGGAGCACCTTCTATCCGCTCTTCGTAAGCGCCATTGGTGCGGGTCTGGTGCCTCCCTTTACTGAGTTTTTCTTCTTTGTCCTCCGCCATTACGACCTGCAAGCTCTGCATCTTCACCCCAACTCTGTTCTTCTTCTGGCGATCTTCGCCTACTATTGTGAGGCTCATGTAGGAGTGCAGCCCTCAGTGGCCTTGCTGCGCCACTACTTCTCCCTCCGGCCCTCTCGTGGTGCCATCTCCGTGTGCGCGAGCTTTGTCGCGTATGGCGGCTCCAACGCCATCTCGAAGCCCGGGAAGAGGATTGAGGGCTTCAGGAGCAAGTGTGTCATGGTAGATGCTGGGCGCATCCACCCTCGGCTGATTCTGCCCACGGAGCAGCCCATGAGATCCGATGATTGGTGTCGCGCGGAACTCGTGGAACCCCGCGCAAAGCCAGTGTTGGAGAAGATGGATGCAGATCTGAGGCCGGGCAACATGGCGGCGGTGAAGCTCACTGGTGCGTCTCTCCTGAGGGAGTTCCTGGAGCACCAGGTGGCCCCGCTTCATAAGTACTCACTTCCACTGTGGAGGCCCCGCCTGAGCCCCATTGTCTTTGCCGATGAAGACCTGGCCGCGGTCCTCCAATCTTTGGTCGGAGGAGATGTGGCGAGGCTGGAGGGCGCCCCTGTACCCCTGTTTCTTCGACATGATTGGGAGAAGGTGGTGGACTCCATGCCTATCTTCAATGGGGACGGGCCCGTGCCCACGGAGGCTCCCGAGGACTCGGTAGCGCAGGCGACGGTGAACGTGTCCTCTGGCAACTCCAGCGAAGAGGAGGAAGAAGAGGAGCGGGAAGGTGGGCCTGACTCC
>NC_041393.1:111641991-111694944 GCF_002162155.2 Triticum dicoccoides
CGCTCTCCGCCTCTTGCCGAGCGACGACGAGGATGATGGCGAGCGAGGTGGCGAGAGCTTGCCCCCGATCTGGAAGAAGGACAGGACTGGGCTGGTCCCCCTCGGGTCTGCCCCGGCTCCAAGGCGATCCGCAGACGTGCCTCCTGCTTCCGAGCCTCTCGAGGCTGATCCCAGCAGCCGGCTCTCGGGCTTCAAGTACGGCCGGAGGTTGCTCGAGCTTGCGAGCGGCGACCAGTAAGTGCTTGATTCTTGTTTTATTCCTTGCTTTGTCGTTGAGGCTTGATGTCTATATCTCTTGGCTAGGTTGGCGCCTGCGGTGAAGAAACTAAAGGTGGCTCCTGAGGTTCCGTCCGGGGCAGCGCCTCTGCCCACGGAAGAAGGTGGCTGCAAGGCACGGGCCTCTCCTGCCCGGTTGTCCTCGCAAGGCCTGGTGGAGCTGGCTGGGGCGAGCTCAACCCCCATGGCCCAAGCGACTCCTGAGGTATCCTTGCATGATGCCATCGCCACAGCTGTTGGGGCGCAGCAGGTCCTGCCTCAGGATGTTGTGGTTACGCTGCCGTCCTATCCTCCTACTCCACCAACTGCTGTCTCTCCGACTCCTTCCACCGTCCTGGATCGCGCTGCTGCCGAACTGGACCGGCTGCAGCAAGATCTTCTGGGCGCCGACCCTCACCTGGTGGCGGGGCGCTTGGAGCTGGCTTCTGGCTAGATTCGCTCTGATGCTTCGATTCGAGCAGTGCTGGTTCAGGCCTCGACGGCCTGCGACGAGGATAAGCAGGCCGTCCTTGGTGCGAAGGCCGCTCGCGACGCCGCCTTGGGGGAGGCGGCTGATGCCCGAGGTCGCTGCAAGGCGTTGGAGAGCGAATTGCAGGGCCTGCAGGACCAGCTTGCCGAGGGGGTCCGCATCCGCCAAGAGAAGGAAGAGGACATGAAGGCCCGTGAGGCGGCCATCAAGGACCGAGACGCCAAGCTTAACAAGCGTCGTGACCACCTGGGCGCACTGGAGCAGGAGTTGGAGGCATGGAAGGCCGAGCTGGACGGCAAGGCGCAGGTCCTTGCCTAGGACCGCGAGGCCTTCACAGAGATGGAGGTGAAGGCTCGCGGCTTGCTGAAGTCGCTTTACGACAGCGGCCTGGAAAGCCCGCTGGCCGGCACCGAGGACGGCCCCGCCAAGCTGCTCCCCTTCCTGGTCCGTGCTCTTGAAGTTGTCACCCTTGGCCTTGGCCCTACGGCTGAGGCTGAGGCGCGTGTCCTGTCTTCTGCAGCGCTGACGCGGGTCCTTACCCACGTCTACCTTCGCGATCCCAACGTCGACCTCGACAGCCTGCTGGAGCCAGCGAGCGGCGAGCTTGCCGCTGCCACTGCTGAGGCCGTGAAGGGTCGTGCGGAGGCCCTGCTGTCGAAGTTCCGGGCCTTCGGCACCAAGCCGAAGTGAGGCGCTGCCGGTCCTGCGGCTCCACGAGGCGAACCCGCTCTGCGCAGCTCCGCCGCCAACAAATGACTTTGTCGTGGCTCCTGTCCTACTTTCAGCTTCTGCAACATGCATCATGCCTCGGGGAGGCGTTTAAACTTGTGTTTGGTATCATGATAACAGTTATGGACTGTAATATTTGCTTTTGAATTCCTTGAAATTTGCGCTCTTCCTACTTGCTTAAGTTCTATGCCGGCAGAGCCCGGCCCAGCGCATACCTCAGCCGCCGTTAGCCCCGACCGGAAACCAGGACGGGACCAAGGAGTGAGGGGCTACGTGACAAGTTAGGCTCCTGAGTCGTGATGCTCAGGAGTCCTCCTTGGTGCACGAACAACAAGTAGGGAGGTGAGATATGTGGGTGAATCTACCATTGTACGTCTGCAGAGCCCGGCCCCGTGCATACCTTAACCGTCGTTAGCCTTTCGGAACTAAGGAGTGAGGGGCTACGTGACCAGTTAGGATCCTGAGTCGCGATGCTCAGGAGTCCCCCTTGACGCTCAAATGTCCTTCGTACCTTGGCTCCGCTTGGGGAGAGACGCGCGACGAACCAGGCCAGAGGGGCTTGGCTGGGTGGCGTACGTCTGCGCGTGACCCTAGCGCAGCCCCCGTGCCTAGCCCCCTCGCGCAGCACTCCCGAGGGGAGGCGTTGCGATGAGACCAGACACTGAGCTCTGGGCTCCCTGAGGTTGATGCGGCCAGGGGCCACCCTCAGTTGTTTATCACCAGCACGGAGCATAGCGCTTCCATATGTGTACGGGCATAGCCGCTCCTCGGCAGTGTCGTCAGCCAGCGCGGAGCATGGTGCTTCCACTGGTGCGTGGGAGGGGGCTCCCCTCCGGGAGGAGCCCCCGGGGCGTGTACAGCCCCGCCCTAACACGTGGCCGGCACGGTAGGGCATGAGGAGGTGTATCTGGGCACCCGTGAGCCAGCGCGGGACTCACGGGGCCCTACCTCAAGGCGGGTTGCGCCTGGCCCTAGGCCTTAACTTGTGATGTGTTCCTGCAAATTTGGCTAGATGCCGATGCTCTAGGTCCTCAGGTCCCGGCCCTCGAGCGAGTCTCAGCCATCGCTGCTTTGCCAGGGCGCGGTGCCGTGGACAAAGCCAGAGGGTGAGGGCTGGAGAGACAGTAGGAGCCCTGAGTCGGGATGCTCAGGTACCCCCCCTTTAACGCGCATGCTTGGTTAGATGTCGACGCTCTACGTCCTCGGGTCCCAGCCCTCGAGCGAATCTCAGCTGTCGCTGGTTTGCCAGGGCGCAATGCTGTGGACAAAGCCAGAGGGTGAGGGCTGGAGAGCCAGTAGGAGCCCTGAGTCGCGATGCTTAGGTACCCCCTCTTTAACGCGCAAGCTTGGTTAGATGTCAACGCTCTACGTCCTCGTGTCCCGGCCCTCGAGCGAGTCTCAGCCGTCGCTGATTTGCTAGGGCGCGATGCCGTGGACAAAGCCAAAGGGTGAGGGCTGGAGAGCCATTAGGAGCCCTGAGTCGCGATGCTCGGGTACCCCCCCTTTAACGCGCAAGCTTGGTTAGATGTCGACGCTCTACGTCCTCGGGTCCCGGCCCTCAAGCGAGTCTCAGCCGTCGCTGGTTTGCCAGGGCACGATGCCGTGGATAGTGCCAGAGGGTGAGCGTTGGAGAGCCAGTAGGAGCCCTGAGTCGCGATGCTCAGGTACCCCCCCTTTAATGCGCAAGTGGCCGACATGAAGGAAGAAGAGGTGCCACGGACATGCATCAAATAACAAGCATGATAGGTCGAATGCATGGCCCGAAAATAAACGCAAGAGGGGTACACGCTGATGGGTCTGACCCGAGCGACTTGGCGATGATGCAGCCCGAGGGGCGCCCCCAGCAAGGTAAGCTAAAAACATGAACAAAATGGATACATGCTGTAGGGACGGACCCACGCGGCCTGGGAATGATGCAGCCCGGAGGGCGCTCCTAGTTGGAAACGAAACTTGAAAGATGTCACCTGATAGTGTTTACGACGAAGGGGTGTTGAAGTAGCAGACGTAGCGGGCGGTAGGAGCCGATCTTCACGAGCCCCAAGGCCCAGGAGCCTCGGGAGGCTCCGAAGGCGCTGGTGGCTCCTCGCGAACCATCTCCATCTCCGCCAGGACTGCGGAATGCCTGGCCTCCTGAGCCTCCAGGATGCTCCTCATGAGGCGCTAGCGCACCGCAGCCGCGTTCGGCAAGCCGTAGGGCATGCGAACATAGCTGTGGGGTGGGCCTTCGCAGCGCCCCACGCGTGAGGGCTAGAAGTGCTCCTGAGTGGCGACTCGGTTGAGCACCGGGATGTCGATGCAGATGCGCAGCCCGCCATCCTCACCTGGATGGGGAGCTGCGGCGGGGAAGCGGCGGCTGCCACTCATGACCCTTGACTCCTGCAACTCCTGCGTGATCTGACTAACGAACTCCTGAGGGTTTGGCCCTCCTTGCTTTGCTCCTTCCTGAGGGAAACATGTTTTGAAACACGCCTCCAAGTGGTGCCCAAGCGCCTCCCTCGTGACATTAGCAAGGTCGGTGGCCCTCCAGGAGGGAGACCCCGAGCCTTGCTTGAGGAGGGCGCAGGGCGCGCCTCCCTATGCGACAGAAGGAGGTGCCCCCTGAGCAGGCGCAGACCCTGAGGGGCCTGCCTCCTGAGGGGTCGGGCCTGGCGATGTCTTCTTCTTCTTGGGGGCGGTCTCAGGGTGCCTCCCGCTCCCGCGATCTGGGTCTTCAAGTGATGCGGCCTAAAAAGCTCGTTCCAGGGAGCACACTGCGTCTCTTTCTTCACAGGGCACCGTGATGACTCCGCCACTTCCTGGCATCTTGAGGATGTTGTAGCCATGATGAGTCACGGCCATGAACTTGGCGAGAGCTGGGTACCCGAGGATGGCATTGTATGGCAGGTGAATGTGGGCGACGTCAAAGTCGATGAGCTCGGTGCAGTAGTTGTTGCGTGCCCCGAAGGTGACAGGGAGGCGGACCTGCCCAATTGGAATTGTGGAGCCGTCGGTGACTCCGGAGAAAGGCTTGGTTGGCTAAAGCTGATAGTAAGGCACTTGGAGATTGTTGAATGTCTCTACGGACAGGATGTTAAGCCCTCCCCCGCCATCGATGAGGGTCCTGGTGACTTGCACGTTGCTGATGACTGGGGAGCAAAGCATTGGGAGGACTCCGGCTGTGGCCGCGCACTTGAGCTGATCCGCTGAGCTGAACGTGATGGCGCATGCCGACCACCTGAGGGGGCGCGTGGCTTCAAGCTTGGGGAGGACTGCATTCACTTCACGGGCGAACTGCTTGAATATGCGTTGAGAGGCTGGGGCTTGAGCTCCGCCCAGGATGCAAGCGATCGCGCGCGGCTCCTGGAAGCCCCCAGCCCCCTCGTCCTGATGATGGTCCTCGTTTCTCCTTGGCTGCGGCGGCAGTGGAGGGAGGCATGCGTTTCCTTGTGGACGATCCTCGCGAGGCTGATCCCTCCAGTCTCCCTCGCGAGGCTGATCCTGCCAGCGATCCTCGCGAGGTCGGTCGCGCCACCCTTGGCGAGGGCCGCCTTCCCAGCGTCCTGCGTTCCTTCCTCCTCCTCGGCCATAGCCACGATCGTTGCGGTCGGGGCGTCGGCCGACCCTTCCTTCTCACACGGCTCGGAGCTCTTGGCATTTGTTGGTGTTGTGGGTGTGGAGGTCGTGGTACACACAGTACCGGCTGCCCTTGAAAGACTCGGGCTGATCTCTGTCCCGCTTGGTGTCTGGTTCTGCCGCGAGCACGACAGCCCCCTTGCGCTTCACGTCCTTGGCCTTGGATTTCTTCTCTTCTGGGTCTGCGGCTGGCAGCTCGAGGAGGGAAAGGCGCCCTTCCTCAGCCCTGGTGCACTTGGTTGCCAAGTTGAACAGCTCCAAGGAAGTGCACAGATCTTCATGCATCGCCAGGTCCTACTTCATCTTGATGTCACGCACGCCGTCGGAGAAGGCTGAGATGATGGCCTCCTCGGTCACCTTGGGAATCTTGAGATGATGGCCTCCTGGCGCACTTGGATGTACTTCTGCAGGGTCTCCCCTGGTTGCTGCTTGATGCGGCGCATGTCGCTCACGGCAGGTGGCCGGCCGCGAGTACCTTGGAAGTTGGCGATGAAATGGGTGCGCATCTCGTCCTAGGAGGAGATCGTGCCTGGAGCCAGGTTCAGGAGCTAGGTGCGGGCCCCGTCCTTGAGCGCCATGGGAAACCAGTTCGCCATGATCTTCTCGTCCCCGTTGGCGGCTTCAATGCCCAGCTTGTAGTGCTGGAGGAACTCCGCAGGGTCGGCTGTGCCGTCGTAGCGAGGAGGCAGGTCTGGCTTGAACTTGTCGGGCCACGCGATGCTGCGCAACTCGGTGGTGAAGGCGCGGCAGCCTACTGTTGCCACGGGAGGCCTCTGGTGACGAGGAGCTTGGTCTTCTAGGCCCCCATGCACTGCAGCTGGGAGCAGCGCGGGGTCTCGGCACGTTGGATCAGGAGCGTGGTCGCGACGGACCGGAGCAGGGAGCACTCGGGCAGCTTATTGGGGGCGAGGAACCTCTTGGCCGCTCCGGTCTTGCTGCGCTGGCGCCGGACGGAGCGGGTTCCGCCCAGGGGCCACGCGCCTTGGGGCCAGGGCGCCTTCTTGAGGGGGAGGCGGCTGAGGCGCCCCCGAAGCTTCATTGCCCGCGCAGGGCGGGGCGCGGTGCAGCAAGAAGGACAGCATGGGGGAGCCCCCTGCGGTGTGGATGAGCTCAGCGACGCGGTCGAGCCACTCTTCGTAGACGTCGTCGACTGGGCGGTAGCGCAGGAGCTCGTTTGCCGCGATGAGCGCAGCTCGAGCCTCCATGGCCGCGCGGGGCGTGTGGGACAAAGAACCAGCCGGGGCGAGCGAGGGAGTGGTAGTGCAGCCGTTTCGCCTCATGGATTGATGCTGGGACAATGCTTGCTGCTTGTTCCTCGCCGGGCCGGTGGCGGCGTTGACGACAGCTGACGGGGAACGACGGAGGTGGCCGCCGACGGGGGCCATCTGGGCGACGCGGGAAGCGAGAGCGGCTCGGCACTCGGCGCGGGCCCGACGAGCATCTGACATGGATGCAATGGTCGGTGAAGAACAGGGCGGCGGAAGACTAATTCCGGCGCACCCCTACCTGGCGCGCCAAATGTCGGATTTCAGGTTCCGGCAGACCCTCTAGATTCGAACACTGGGGTGCGCGCGGAGATTTTGTGCTCTGCCTACCTGCACCTCACCGCCTCGCTGGGATGTAAGCTATGAAAAGAGCAATGCAAGAGACACAAGGTTTATACTGGTTCAGGCCACCATTGTGGTGTAATACCCTACTCCAGTGTGTGGTGTGGTGGATTGCCCCTTGGGCCGATGATGAACAATACAAGGAAGAACAGCCTCGCGAGGGTCTGTTCTTGGCTGGTGCGATGAAATTCTAGGGGGAGTTCAGTCGCTCTCTCTACTGGTTTCCTGGTGATGGCCGGATGCCTCTACCTTGTGGTGGCTAGTCCTATTTATAGGCAAAGGTCCTGGGCCTCTTCCCAAATATTGAGCGGGAAGGGCGCCAACAATTGGCCATTTTGAAGGGGAACATCTAGTACACTTATCCTGACTAAACTTGGTCCTCGCCTGCCAAAGGCTCTAGTGGTGACGCCGGCTTGGGCTCCACGATGACCTCCATCTTGTCGTTCTGCTGGTCTTGGTTTTGTTGCACCGAAATGGCTGCTTTTGCTTGATACTCTTGCCTGCGCTTGCTCCCTATACACCAAAGAGGAAAGAAGGACACTGAGCGGGCTGGTGCCCGCCTGGCACCCTTGGTCGTCATGGCTTGCGTCATGGGCACCTCGTGAGGTACCCCGCCTTGATCTCTCCGCCTCCTCGCGAGCCAGCCTGACGAGGCCGCTCCTGAGGAAGCCTCCTGTCGTCCGCCCCGCGAGGCTTGGCCACTCGCGAGGGTCTTGAGCTCGTGTTGATGAAGATGGGCCGTGCTGGGCCGCCCCTTGAGCCACACCGCAGGCTGCAGGCAGGCAAGTCTGGGGACCCCCATTCCCAGAACGCCGACAGCCTCCCCCCTCCTTAAAATCCACCTATTCCCTAAGCGTCGTGCAGATGGCATGGTTGGGTTACCCATGCCCGTATTGATGAGAATCACATGATAAGGGGACACGATCTTTGTTTTGACAAGACGTGCCAGTGAGACCGCACCTTGAAATATGGAGCAGCGTGCTAAAAACGGTTCGAAGAAAGACAGGGCAGTGGCGTGATGTCACACTACAAAAAGTTGTCAGTGGATTAGACTCGTGAAATATTATACTCTCTAGGAATGTGTGTGATACTTGTTTTTCAGAGCCAGACACTTTTCCTATGTTCGGAAGATTAATTTGGAGTATTCGGAGAAGGAACCCACCTTGCAATGCTAAAGACAATCTGCACGCTGGACACATTATCATTGAAGCCTGGTTCAGGGGCTACTGAGGGAGTCCTGGACTAAGGGTTCCTTGGGAAGCCGAACTATATACTTTGGCCGGACTATTGGACTATGAAGCTACAAGAAAGAAGGCTTCGCCTGTGTCCACATGGGGCTCTCCTTTGCGTGGAAGGCAAGCTTGGCGATTCAGGTATGTAGATTCGGTTCTCTGTAACCGACTTTGTACAACCCTAGCCCCACCCCTCTGTCTATATAAAGTGAAGGGTTTAGACTTCTAGGGTTTAGAGACAATCATAACCTCATAGGCTAGACTTCTAGGGTTTAGCCATTACGATCTCGTGGTAGATCAACTCTTGTAATACTCATATTCATCAAGATCAATCAAGCAGGAAGTAGGGTGTTACCTCCATAGAGAGGGGCCGAACCTAGGTAAACATTGTGGCCCCCGCCTCCTCATACCATTAGCCTTAGACGCACAGTTCGTGACCCCCTACCCGAGATCCGCTGGTTTTGACACTGACCGTATCTTATCTTGGATGGGGCCAGAAGTACGTCGTCGGGTCCTGGAAGCGGGAGTTAGCACAAGCTCGGGCGGACTCGAGATGTACCCAGGTTCAGGGCTCTCCTAAGAGATGAAACCCCTACTCCTGCTCTGTGGGGTCTCCGCATAATCACTATATCACAAGGAATGCAATGGTGCTCCTAGAGCTGTTGGGATAGAGGGGGAAGAAGGGCAAGACTAGCTCACTTCTCTTCCTAGTTGTGGTGTGTGTGGAATGGAGTGGGGACTAAGGTTGGGAACCCTTGCATGGGTGAGACCTGGGGGGTTTTATAGGCCAACCCCCCAGGGGTACAATTGTAATCAGGCCGGGTGGTAGGTCCCGGCTGTCAGTGTCTATGGAGGCCAGGTTCACCGCCGGCTGCTAGGTCACGCCTCTGGTGGGCCCTGCCGGCTGCCGAGGAACCGGCCGATAGGTGGGGCGCGCCGCCTGTAGGCCCCATTGACGGCTCTTCACTGTAGCGCCGCACGTGCTGACGGAGGCCGTGTTGGGTGCGCTGTGGCTATACTGTCGCGCCGGGCAGGTCGGCGGCCGCCTGGTGACGCTTACTGTACCCATGTGGACGAGCTTTGGGGGAGGCATGGCACACGGTAGCCATGCCCCAGCTTGTCGCTAGGTCGGGCTCAGACTCCAAGGGAAGGGGCAGGCCGCTTGCTAGGAGTTGGCCCGTAGCCACGCCGTCTCCTGGGAGCGCGCTGTCTTCTAGGAGCACACCGTCCTCTAGAGGCCGACTAGGTGGTACCAGCCGGCTCTGGAAGCTGGCGGCGAGACCTATCGGCCTGAGGGGCTTGGCTCGCCCCGATGTCTTGAAGTGTTTTTAAGTCTAGATGAGGCTACCCGGGGTCTATCCCCCTGACAATCGCGTTACTTTATGACATGTTTACAAAAAAGGTGCTATGACCTCTGTCCACTTATAAGTCATGTCTGTCAAATTAACCTCGAGGTACTTGTTCTCAAGTTAACCTCTGGGCCTTGCCAGAGTGCTGCAATGTGTCGGTGTCAACTGCAAGATTAGCCACCAAGCTAGCAATGGAGTTGCCAACATGCTCAAAGTGCACACAACATTGAGTAGAAAGAAGCATGCCTAGGAAATTAATATGTGCTTAGGAGGCCCTTTGCTCAAAGAGCAAGTACTCTTTTTGTTATACAATAAGACTAGCCACAGTGGGAGTAACTTCAGTAGTAACATCGAGTCCAACTCAACAAATTTGCTTATATGGCAATGAGTTAATGAGGAGAGAGGTAGTTTGAGTAACTTAGCTATTTACTGTCACATCACATGTCCCAATGCAATATGAGTCTATAACCTAACGATGAAGATTTTGATGTTACCACACTTATGTTACTACCCACTATGGGAAGAGGCTTCCAATATCGGCAAGGACCAGCTTCCCTACCGATTGCTCATCCAATAGAACTCCCAGGTTAAGTGTGCTAAGGCTAGAGTAGTCATCAGATGGGTGACCGAATGGGAAGTGGACTCGATGTTAAACTAATGGGATGGCTTACTATAAACATTTAATTGGCTTAAATATATATAGTGCTTTGTCCTATTAGTTGAACCTCAAGGTCTTTGTTTTGTAATTTTTGTCATTTTTTGTTTTTTGAACACATGTTAATCGAAGGTCTATCGCGTTACTTTTTGATAATTTTTATTTTTTGAACACATGATAATTGGCTTGAAAGAAGTTCTATCGTGTTACTTCACAACATCTTTCCAAAAAAGTGATATGACTTTTATCAACCTATATGGCATGTCTGTCAAATTAACCTTGAGGTACTTTTTCTCAAATTAACCTCTGGGCCTTGCAGGAGTGCTGCAATGTGTTAGCGTCAATTGCAAGATGAGCCAGCAAGCTAGCAGTGAAGTTGCCAACATGCTCAAAGTGCACGCAACATTGAGTAGAAAGAAGCATGCCCAGGAAATTAATGTGTGCTTATGGAGGCCTTTGCTCAAAAAGCAAATGTATATAAGGTATAGTCGGCAGGCTATAGGGACGAGGAGCAAGAAGCGATAAAGGCTTCTGCATATACTATAACTAGGTGTCCCACGAAGGTAACATTCAAAGTTATTCTCACACTATATAATGGTATAGGAATGTGGACAGATTTGGTTGATTTTATATCGCTGAACAATATAAAATATTATGTGTGCAGACGCTCCACTGCGAGGTTCCTTGCTCCTTCTCGGTCATCGGGAATCTATGTTCTTCCACTCTTTCTTTTTTTGAGGTGAGCTTTGTTCATCCTTCTGCCAACACGCGGGACATAGAGAGTCGTGCACTTCGATGGCACCTACTATGCAAGAAACTGGAGATAACAAGATAAGCAGTGCGTAAGTGAGTCGTGCACTTCGATGGCACCTACTATGCAATATTTTTTCTCCTCGATGGCACGTGAATAGTGCATCTGAGTACGGGATGGTCAAATCTGAAATCTCATCAACCAAGGCATCTTGTCAGTGGAGGAATGTATCTCGTACTTTACAAAACTACTCAAATTAAACTCATGCATTAATTTGGATTAATTGCAGTGCATGCATGCGTGGCACTAGATGAGTAGGAACTTTAAATGCATTGGTGTGTTCCTTTTTAATTCTTGCATGCAAAGATTTAATGCGCCTCAAAAACTGAAAATGAGATTGATATGAGCCCTTTAAATTAGAAAAACAAAAAAGTTGAAATAAGCCCTATAAACCGGAAAGGAGGGAGTAGTACAACCTCTCCCTCGCCTAGAATAAGTACAATAAGGTGAATGATTACCTCCATGCTGGTTTTGACTACTTTAATTTAGAAATGAACCACCTTTTTTCTTTGGTAACACAAAATTAGTAACTAAATTGTGATTGGACACCATGTCCTGCCACGTACGAATGTGCAGCAAGAAAGATTTATTCATGTTCCTTCTTGACGTGAGCTTTGCTCATCCTTTTGCCAACACGTGGGACATCTAGAATCAAGGTGCACGTGTCATGCAAGAAAGTGGAGACAAGCAGTGTGTAAGTGAGTCGTGCCCATGGATGGCACGTACTATGCAATATGTTTTCTCCTCGATGGCACGTGAATAGTGCATGTAGTCAATGACGGAGCACGGGATGGTAGCCATGGACATGGTCGGCCCTTTTTGGAGAGAGTACTGAATAACTTTGATGTGTCCCATCAACTCGCTGGACAACAGTAAGCTTGCTTACTATGCCTTCGCCCTTACCCACGCGTGTGCGGTGGCTCGCAGCACAAGGAGAAACTTTTGCTTACAACCGGTGATGTGCAGCAGTTCATTTGGTGTCAGATTGCTAGAAGTACTACTGTAGTACCATCATTATTGTTTGACTTTTGGAAGAGGCAAAGAGCCAAACGCAAGTTCACCTACTAAGGTCTCCTTTGATTCAAAGGAATTTTATAGGATTACTGGAGGATTAAAATCCTTAGGATTTTTCCTATGTTGGTCCCTTGATTCATAGGATTGAATCCCATAGGAAATTTTCCTATGGAACCTTTTGTACTACATATCATAGGAAATCTAACATCCAGTCCAACCACTTTTAACAATTCCTTTGTTTTTCCTATGCCATCAAACACTCATTGCTAATCCTATGGGATTCAAGTGGGCATGCCACTCCAATCCTATACTTCTCCTATTCCTATGTTTTCAAAATCCTAGGAATCAAAGAGGCCCTAACCTAGTACAGTATCTACTATAGCCAAAGCTGGTCCACTTTTTTAGAGCATGGTTAATTTATGACCCACAAGTATAGGGGATCAATCATTGTCCTTTCGATAAGTAAGAGTGTCGAACCCAACGAGCAGCAGAAGGAAATGACAAGCACTTTTCAGCAAGGTAATGTGTGCAAGCACTAAAATTGTAAGTAACGAGTAGTTTGATAACAAGATAATTTGTAACAAGAAAGTAACACTAATGGTAAAAAAAGTGCAGCAAGGTAGCCCAATCCTTTTGAGGCAATGGACAGGCCAAAATGGTCTCTTATGATAAGCAAAGTGTTCTCGAGGGCACACGGGAATTGCATCTAGTCACTTTCATCATGTTGGTTTGGTTTGTGTTTGATACTTTGATAATTTGATATGGAGAGAATTCCTTATTTTACCGTTTCTTAAAGTTTGCTTCCCTATTTGACCCAAAAAAGTTTTTCTTCTCTATTTGACCCCAAATGTAAAATGTATTCCCTATGTGACACTTCTGTCTAGTTTGGCTACAAACAGTGGTATGTGCAACATGAAAAGACCATTCTACCCCTAGTGCCATACATGGTTGAAAAAATGATCTTTCATTTGTTCCACTGAACCAGTTTGTTAGAGGTGAAAGAAAGAGAATTGAAAGTAGATCGAGGCCTTATACATAAGCTCGCCAATGGACGATGATGCTCGAGAATTAGTGAGGAAAAATATATATTGTCGCTAGACAGATGTAGTACGTGATGTGCTGCAAGTTTGTGCTTGCTTGCATGCATGTATATTCACTAGTGTATATATTTCATGCATGAACCATAATTGAATAGAGCAAGCTTCTGATAATTCTTCATTTTTTTGTGTGTATAGTACATGTCCTAAGATGGTTAACTCAAGCTAATTCAAGTTAATTGTGATTAACTCCAGCAAACCATGTATTTGCATTTGTGTATGTCAAGGAGTTAGCTAGGAGGCCCCGCGCACATGCAGGAGGTTGGCGCTACGTACGTACGTTACTACATTCAGCAGGAACGGGATAGTGGTGCTGGTGAAGTCCCTATACATGCAAGCATACCGTGTGTTTGTATTTGCAGTAGAGTAGTATTTGTCTATATGCGAGGCAGTTGCGAGACTGTCATGTTGAAGAATTGAACCATATTTTTAGCCACGTATAACATCTGGGATAGAATGGTCTTTTCATGTTCCGTTTAACACCGCTAGTGGTCAAAATAGACAGAAGTGTCAAATATGGAACAAATTTTACATTCTCTGTCAAATAAGGAAGAAAATACTTTTTTGGGCCAAATAGGGAACCAAATTTTAAGAATGGGCCAAATAAGGAATTCTCTCTTTGATATGTGGGTGGACCGGTGCTTAGTTGTTGTTCTTACTTGAACAAACCTCCTACTTATGATTAACCCCCTCGCAAGCATCCGCAACTACGACAAAAGTATTAAGAATAAATTCTAACCATAGCATTAAAGTTTTGGATTCAAATCAGTCTCTTATGGAAGAGCGCATAAACTTGGGTTTAAGATTCTATCACTCTCGCAACCCATCATCTAATAACTACACAACAATGCATTCCCTTAGGCCCAAATATGGTGAAGTGTCATGTAGTCGACGTTCACATGACACCACTAAGGGAATCACAACATACATACCATGAAAATATCGAACACATATAAAATTCACATGATTACTTGCAACAAGATTTCTCCCGTGACCTCAAGAACAAAAGGAACTACTCACAAATGATAATCATGCTCAAGACCATAGGGGTATTAAATAGAATCATGGATCTGAACATATAATCTTCCACCAAATAAACCATATAGTAATCAACTGAAAGATGTAATCAACACTACTAGTCACCCACAAGTACCAATTTATAGTTCTGGTACAAAGATTGAACACAAGAGATGAACTAGGGTTGGAGAGGAGATGGTACTTTTGAAGATGTTCATGGAGATTGCCCTCCTCAAGATGGGAGAGTTATTAGTGATGATGATGATGATGGTTTCCCCCTCCGGGAGGGAAGTTCCCCCGATGGAATCACTCCGCCAGAGGGCAAAAGTGCTCCTGCCTAATTTCATCCTTGAGACGGCGGTGCTCCGTCCCGAAAGTCTTATCTTTAGTTTTTCTAGGTCAAAATGACTTATATACCAGAAGATGGGCACCAGAGGTGTGCTGGGCTGAGCACAACCCTGGCGTGCCCTGGTGTCTTGTGCTCACCAGGTGGACCCCCTTTGGTTGTTATTTGCTCCATTATTTCTTATTTATTCCATAAATATTCCTCATGAAGTTTCATCTCATTTGGAGTTGTGCAGAATAGGTTGCCTGACGTAGCTTTTTCAGGTTCAGATTTCCAACTACCGAAATTCTCACTCTTTGTGTGAACCTTGAATATTATGAGAGGAAAGGCATTGGAATTACTCAAAGCATTATTATGCATAAAAAAATATAAATAACAGTAGCTAACATGATGCAAAATGGACGTATCAACTCGCCAAAGCTTAGACCTCGCTTGTCCTCAAGCGAAAACCGAAATCGAAAAACATGTCCACATGCTTGGAGAGAGAGGTGTTGATAAAAGCAAAATACAGACATAGAAGCATCATGTAAATTATTATAACAGGAACAAACTTTAACATGAAACTTTTATCATAGAACTCTTATCATAGATCTCATGAACAAGTAACAATTCATCACAACATCGAAGTATAAAGCATAAACTCTATTGAAAACCAACAAACTATGTTCTCAGTCAACTTTGCAACTACAATTCATCATCTTTTCAGGAAGGTTCACGTATCAGAGCGTTTTTGGCAAGTCCACATGATCAACCATCATATAGTCTTCTATGATTGCTAACACTCACCACATACACATGAGCAAAACGTTTCAACCGTACACATAGAAAGATAGGGGCTTATAGTTTTGCCTCCCAACATACTCACCTCGAGGGTGATTTCAACAATAATAACTCATGCTACCCATATCAAACTGGATATATGTGCCTAGATATTTTCTCACCACATGATGCTTGCCAAAAGAGAAAAATAAAAAGGAATAGAGAGAAAAACGTTGACTCTTGCATGAAAGTAAATACACAAAAGTAAAAGATAGGCCCTTCGCAGAGGGAAGAAGAGGTTGCCATCGCTTTTTGTTTGTATGCTCAATCCCCTAGTGTAAAAGAACGTCACGTTATATTGCCCCTTGTATTAGCAACCTTTATTATGTAGTCTATTGCTTTTATTCTATGCCATCACAAGTTTGTACAACGCTCAATTTTCTATTACACTAAATTATCTAACACTTTTAGAAGCAATTTTTATTGCCTTATTGCACTAATGACAACTTTCTTGAAGTATGTTACTCAATCCTTAGGTAGGTATGGTGGACTCTTTGAAAATAAGATTTCGGTTTAATGGGTTTTAGATGCACAAGTGGTATCTCTACTTAGTGCGGAATTTTTGGCTAGCAAAGATGGGGGGCAAGCACCACATGTTGAAGGATCTATGACAATATAACTTCTATGTGAATATGAAAAAACATAAATCATTACATTGTCTTCCTTGTCCAACGTCAAAAATTTTGGCATACAATATTTTGATGGGGGCTCACAATCACAAAAGATTTCCAAGATAGTGTATTTGCATGTGAATCTTCTTTTCCATTATTAATTCTTGCATGAATTTCATCATTGACCAATGCTATGTTTGTCAATCTCCAATAAAATTTTCTACTTATACTTTTCCTTATGTGGTGTCATTACTTACCATAAGATTAGCATATGATGTTTTTCATTTATTTCCTTTATTTTTATTGAAACATTAAAGTAAAGGAAGCAAAACTCAAACTGAACTTTATTATATATCTCGCATACGATTACAAGGATAGATCACTAAGAAAACTTTAAAAAGAAAGGATCCAACTAAAATTTTATTTATCTAAAGCAAAATATAACTATGGATCGTACTAAGATAAATAAAGGTAAAATATAGTGGAGGTGATACGATACCGGGGCACCTCCCCTAATCTTGGCACAAGTCAAGGGGGGTGCCCATACCAGATACTCAATTTTCTTTGGGTGGTGAAGAAGGAGGTGGTGGTGATGAAGTGGTAGCAATCTTGTCCTCGGGTTTCCATGGCAGAGGCTCACCATCATGAGAGGAGTGAGTCTCTCGGGACCTGCAACTGGTAGCCAAACTCATACCTTTAAACCTTGCCTCATATTCAAAGACTTGGTTTTGAAGGTCATAGATCTGGCTCTGGAGGAAGTTGATTTGCTCATTTAAGGAGAAGATGATGTCCTTCATGGACTTTCCATCCACCTTGAGATCACGGGTGTAGTCCGCAATCATGAGGTGATTGGCGTTGAGCCCATGTTCCACCATCCCCTTGCACCGGAAGACTTCCTGCTCCATAGATTCAAGCCTAGACTCCACGGATGCACTCCCTTTGGGGCCTTGCACATTGCGGATGTGGAGCACCCCTCACACATCTGGATAGCTTGAGGGTGCTGCATCGCCTCCCGCAAATATGGGTTGATGACGTTCTCGAAGAACTTGTCCTTGGAGGAGTTTGAAGCGGCCATGGTGGATTAGATCTGTCAGAAAACAACAAGGAAAAGAAAACAGAATATTTCTCCGTGATACGGAGGTCAATGGGTTCAGGGGGTATGTGAAGATTTTTTTTATCTAGGGAAACAAGCAAACGGAAGAAAATGGAGTCCGGAAGGTACCCGAGGTGGGCACAAACCACGTGGGCGCGCCTGGAAAGCCAGGCGCCCCTGGTGTCTTGTGCCCACAAGGGGTGCCTTCCTGGTTGTTTCTTATTTTCCTAATTTTTGTTATATTCCAAAACAGAGAGAAAATATTTTTGCAGATTTTTTGTAGTTCGTTTACTTAAAGTATCACACAGCTCCTTTTTTTCACGATTCTGAAGTGTTCCGGAAGGTTTCTTTTATGTGTTCTTCCGGTGTCATAGTTTGAATAATATTGCTTTCAACATTAATGGGCGTACCTGAGATATAATGTTTTATTCGTTTCCCATTAACAACCTTCAGGTTAGTACCTTCGGCATTATTTATTTTGATAGCTCCAGGTCGATAAACTTCCTCGATAACATAGGGTCCTTCCCATTTGGAGAGGAGTTTCCTTGCAAAGAATATGAAATGTGAGTTGTACAAAAGAACATATTCTCCAAACTTGAACTCACGCTTTTGGATTCTTTTATCATGCCAACTTTTAACTTTTGCTTTAAATAACATGGCATTTTCATAAGCTTGGGTTCTCCGTTCATCTAGTGAGCTAATATCAAATAACCCCTTCTCACCAGCAAGTTTATAATCATAATTGAGTTCTTTAATTGCCCAATATGCTTTGTGTTCTAACTGAAGAGGCAAATGACAAGCTTTTCCATAAACCATTTTATAGGGTGACATACCCATAGGATTTTAGTATGTTGTTCTATAAGCCCAAAGTGCATCATCTAATTTCCTTGACCAATTATTTCGGGACCTATTGATAGTATTTTGTAAAATAAATTTTATTTCTCTATTGCTAAGTTCAACCTGACCACTAGATGAGGATGATAGGGTGATGCAATTCTATGGTTAATATCATACTTGGAAAGCATTTTACGGAAAGCACCATGAATAAAGTGTGAATCACCATCAGTCATTAAATATCTAGGGACTCCAAACCTTGGGAAAACAACATCTTTAAGAATTTTAATAGAGGTGTTGTGATCAGCACTAAAGTTGGAATAGCTTCTACCTACTTAGTAACATAATCAACATCAACCAAAATATGAGTATACCTAGAAGAAGGAAAAGGTCCCATGAAATCAAATCCCCAAACATCAAATGGTTCAATAGCAAGTGAATAATTCATAGGCATTTCTTGACGCTTACCGATATTGCCTATTCTTTGACATTTATCACAAGATAATACGAACTTACGAGAATCCTTGAAGAGAGTAGGCCAATAAAACCCAGATTGAAATACCTTGTGAGAAGTTCTATATCCCACATGATGTCCTCCATAAACTTCGGAGTGACATTTCCATAGGATTTGTCCCTGTTCATGCTCAGGTACACAACGTCTAATAATACCATCTACTCCTTTATAAAGACGTCGGTCATCCCAAAAGTAATGTCTTAAATCATAGAAGATATACTTTTAGAGATATTTATTGCAGCTAGCTAGTCATCGGGAAAACTATCATTAATACGTTGTGGGTCATCAAGAATATTTTCAAGCCTAGACAAGTTATAAGCCACGGGGTTCTCACCTCCCTTTCTATTAGTGATATGCAGATCAAATTCTTTTAGCAAGAGAACCCATCGAATAAGCCTAGGTTTAGCATCTTTCTTTTCCATAAGATATTTTATAGCAGCATGATCGGTGTGAACAATTACTTTTGAATCTACAATATAGGATCTAAATCTATCAGAAGCAAACACCACTACTAGAAATTCCTTTTCAGTAGTAGCATAATTTCTTTGTGCATTGTCTAGAGTTTTACTAGCATAATGAATAACATTCAGTTTCTTATCAACTCTTTGTCCTAGAATAGCACCAGCAGCATAATCACTAGCATCACACATAATTTCAAAAGGCAAGTTCCAATCAGGTGGTTGGACAATAGGTGCAGAAATTAAGGCTTTCTTGAGTGTTTCAAAGGCTTCTAAACAATCATCATCAAAAACAATAGGAGCATCCTTTTGCAAAATATTTGTAAGAGGCCTAGAAATTTTAGAAAAGTGTTTGATAAATCTCCTATAGAAAGCAGCATGACCAAGGAAACTACGAATACCTTTCATATCTTTAGGACAAGATTTTCCACCTCAATACCTCTATTAGAAATTTTATGGCCCAAAACAATACCTTCGTTAACCATAAAGTGGCACTTCTCCCAGTTCAAGACAAGAGTCATTTGCTCACATCTCTGCAAAACTCGATCATGATTGCTTAAACAATTATCAAAAGACTTCCCATAAACAGAAAAGTCATCCATGAAAACCTCAATAATCTTTTCACAAAAGACAGCGAAGATAGTAGTCATACATATTTGAAAGGTAGCAGGTGCATTGCATAAACCAAATGGCATACGTCTATAAGCATAAGTTCCAAAAGGACAAGTAAAAGTGGTCTTTTCTTGATCAGGTTGAGAAACATGTAGTTGTGAAAAAACAGAATATCCATCAAGGAAGCAAAAAAGTGTGTGCTTAGATCATCTTTCTAGCATTTGATCAATAAAAGGCAGAGGGTAATGATCGTTTCTAGTTTCTTTGTTTAATTTTCTAAAATCAATTACCATTCTTTAGCCTATAACAATTCTTTGTGGAATAAGTTCATTCTTATCATTAGGAACAACAGTAATACCTCGTTTCTTAGGGACACAATGGACAGGACTTACCCATCTACTATCAGCTATAGGATTATACCTGCCTCCAGAAGTTTTAATATTTCCGTCCTTACCAATTATTTCATCTTCGGATTCAACCGACGTGGGGTGATAAACAACGGGTTTAGCATCAGGTTCCATATTAATTAATCTTGCGCTGACATAGTGTGGGACTAATGCCCTTGAGATCATCAAGAGTATATCCAATAGCAGCTCGGTGCTTCCTTAGAACTTCCAATAATTTTTCTTCTTCATGTTCTGAAAAGTTAGCACTAATAATAGTAGGATATATCTTCTTATCATCAAGATAAGCATATTTCAAAGTGTCTGGCAATTGTTTTAATTCAAATATAGGATCACCTTTAGGTGGAGAAGGACCTCCTAGAGTTTCAATAGGAAAATTGTGTTTAAGCGGAGGTTCTTGCTCGAACAAGATTCTATCTATTTCATTTCTTTCGTGCATATGCAAATCATTTCCATGGTCTAGGAGATATTGTTCTAAAGGATTAGTAGGAGGTATAGTGATAGAAGCAAGACAAATAATTTCATCCTTACTAGGCAATTCTTTCTTATGATGCTTTGTACTAAACTTGGAAAATTTAAACTCATCACCAAAGCTAACACTGACAGTTTGTTTATCACAATCTATTTTAGCATTAACGGTAGGTCTACCAAAGATAATGGGACAAAAGTCATCCTGTGGGGAACCAAGAACAAGAAAATCAGTAGGGTATTTGTCGCGGGAAACCATGACCGCCTATGGGACCAAGGGGCCCCTTCCTGGTTCGGTAGGGGGGGTGTCACTTTGTGCAAAGAGTAGAGGTGTGTGAGGCATCACGGTAGGGATCAAACGAGAAATTTTACCTAGGTTTGGGCCGCCGCGAGGCATAAAACCCTACTCCTGCTTTGGTGGATTAATGGTGGAAGCATGGTGGTGGAGCGTAGTACACCTACCCGGTAGGGGCGGCAGCGGCTACATGCGTAAGTGTGTCTAACTATCCAGCCTTGCGAACCCTTTCTAAGGTTTCCATGGCCCTCCTTTTATAGGTTAAGGAGTCACCATAACAACAAATCAGTCATTATGAACTTATAACATAGCAAACAGTGCTATCATACCTAACTCTGGAGGCTGACAGAGCGCATTAAATGCACCGCTCAATGTCACATCGTTGCTCGCCCAGCAAGCCTTACTCGGCTTGTTTAGCCACCTCCATGCCTGCTTGTTTGACAAGTCGCGGGACGGGCGTCTGTTGTAGGTTTTCCTATAGAAAGAGGCTGCCATGTGGTGAATGGCTACCACTTAATCACTTTGCGACTTGACACCACATTGATCCACAATGTGGGTCATGCAGGAGTGGGTGATGAGGAGTTTCTTGCCTCCGTGAGTCCTGGCAGGCCCTGCCAGGACATCTTGGTCGCTTTCTTCCGAGGGTGGCTCTGCCCTTGCCAAGCCTTTTTGCCCCGCAAGGGAGACTTTTCTCCTGGTGGTATCTTGCTTCTCTGGCTCGATCTTGGTCCTCTTGTTTTGCATGCTGGTCCTTCAAGGATCTTGGTTTCTTGTACTCTAGCGTGACTTCATGCCATAATCTTGTTCCCATGACTGTGCTCAGTCGGGACAACATATCCAGGTTCTGTTGCACCGATAGAAGCCCCTGTTCCTGCCCTGATCGCGCTGTCGGGTGTTGTCGGGGTAGGCCCTAATAAGTGCATAGGCAGGGACGCTGAAGAGGCTGGTCCCTTGGTATCTTCTTTGCTTATTCATTAATCTTGAGTCCGGGCCAGTTTTCAGTTTTCCCCGTGCATCGTGTAAAGCCAATAGTGGTGGGGCCGCCCTTGTAATGGCCTGTGAATGACTTTAACGCACTGGGTAGAAACCACCAATTCACTCTTCCCACCACACCCTTATCCTTAGCCACGTATGCTGCATGCATCTCGCGAGGTAGGTAACGGAGGTGCATGGTGGAGGAGAGCATTATGGTGAGGGCCCGGTCTTCTTGAATTGGTGGAGGAGGATTGTGGTTTACCCGTCGCGGAATCAACGCCCAGTCCCCCGCTCCCCTATAAAAGGAGGATCAGGAAGGGGTGGAGGTGTTCATCCACATCCCTCTCCTCCTCCGCCTTGCTTCGTCTTGAGTATGCTGGAAGGGAGAGCCTGGGGCAGGTGCCCGGGCTTTAGCTTATAACCTCCCTTGGGTGCGAGGAGGATACTCGGGCGACGCAGAGATAGCACCGGAGGTGGCGACACAGGTGCGCTCATCGTCGGGTCGCCCGTAGCCTTGATTCTGGTGGGAGGGGATGTGAACAACACCATGCCGAGGCCTGTAGTGGGCGTGGGGCATGGTAGTCGGTTGCTCCTCATTCTTCGTTCATGTGCGATGCCGAGGAAGAGCCCTGGGGGAGGTTCCCTGTCGATGAAGGTGTATCTGACTCCTCCTGGGCGTCATCCTCTGGGCGTGGAGGAGGGCTTCTTGTTCCCAGACACGTCTTCGAAACGTGCGGTGATTTCTGACATCAGGGCTGTTGGGGACGACCATGCTCTCTATGTGGTAAACCAGAGAGCATGGTGTCCGGCGTGGCTGCCGAGCTGAGGTCTTCGGGTGGTAGTGATGCAGACGGTGGCGGCAACCCATGACGCGTCAAGAATGGGCGGCGACTGTTCCGAGGAGCTGTGTTTGCCGGTCACGCTGTGTGCTCCATCTAGTCCTATGGTAGTGTCACCAGCCATGCCTGCCCTCCAGTTTCTTCCTCCTCGCTGGGAAGTGGTGCCATCCTGATCCCGAGGAGGCGCCGAACCCCAGCCAGGTCCGCCATCGGCCTCCTCGGCCTCTTCCTGCAGGAGATGGACAAGGGAAAAGGCATCATGGGGCACTTATCTTTTTTCAATCTTAAATCTATAGGCCCTTGCCAAATTTTAATTCAAATAATGTAATCTCTCGAGTCCATGTATGTGTTTTGTAAGGCTTGTACTTGTATAATCATCATATTAATGAAAAAGATGAGCCTTACTAGGAACTCGTGCATGTGTATGTCCATGCAGAGGTGGGATGCCTCTTTAGATAAGTAAATGAGTCTTCCCCGGCAGCCTATCCTGCTGGTACCATTTTTCTATTTTGTTGTCGGGGACCGGAGTCTACCGGGCAAAAAATAAAGGGACCAGCTCCCCGCCAACCCTTTCTCAGCAAAGGCCACTACGACCACCTAGGCTGAAGCAACATTTTAGCCAAAAGTGGGTGCACCTAAGCTTCAAAGAGTGGCGAAGTTGTCTCATGCACAAGTTTTAGCCTATAGAACACTTATGGACAAGAGGCTAAACTTATCTGTTTGGCTTGCCGGGGATCGGAGTGCTGGTCCATACTCTCAACTCCTTGTAGAAGCCAAGTTCACGGCAGGAACCTGCAAATTTATGCAGATGAGAATGATGCAGGATGTGATCCTATCTTTATGCATATGAAGATGCTGATGAAATGCTTATGCAAATGATCTTTGAGTGCTCATGCATGCATGTAACTTGGTTGGGGGCCCCCAATGCTTTGTTTATTTCTCTGGTGCACAGGTCATCGCTCTGGCTTTGTACAAGTGGTTACATGCAGCTGAGGCAAGGCCTGTACAAATGGGTCGCTGTCGGGCAGGGCCCGATAGCCGCGCCTTATGGGTTTAACTTGCGGATATGCTCAATATTCCATGAGTTTTGCAATTGAATGCCATCTCTGGTCTCCAGACGGACTGCGCCAGGTCTGGTGGCTCATACTACCCGGTAAGGGCCTTCCCACTTCGGCATCAACTTGTTTGTACCCTTGGCTGACTGAACGCGCCTAAGGACAAGGTCGCCTTCCTCAAAACACCGGGCATGAACCCTGCGGCTATGATATCGACATAGGGCTTGCTGATAGTGTGCAGCACGCGTAGCAGCCCGGAGATGGTTCTCCTCGAGTAGCACATCGTTGTCACGCCGGTGCTGATCTTGCGCTACTTCATCGTAGGAAAGCACTCGAGGCGACCTGTAAATGAGTTCCGTGGGGGTAACTGCTTCTGCCCCATAGACCAGGGAAAAGGGAGTCTGTCCGGTAGCTCGATTTGGTGTCATTCTGAGGGACCAGAGGACTAAAGGCAGCTCATCGATCCACCGCCTGCCATGCTTCCGCATCGTATCAAAGGTTCTTATTTTGAGTCCCTGGAGCACTTCAGCGTTCGCCCTCTCAGCTTGCCCATTGGTTATGGGATGTGCAACAGAGGCAAATGAGACCATGCTTTCGAGGGTGCAAACATATTCCATGAAGGCGCATCTCTTGAACTGGGTGCCATTGTCAGTAATGATCCTTGCTAGAACTCCAAAACGACACACCAGTTCTTTCAAGAACTTGATAGCTGATTGAGCAGTCACCTTTCTCACAGGAGTCAGTTCTGGCCACTTTCTAAACTTGTCGATGGCAACGAACAAGAATTCAAATCCCCCGATTTCTCGGGGGAAAGGGCCGAGGATACCGATCCCCCAGAACAAAAATGTCCATGATAAAGGGATTGTCTGAAGAGCTTGGGTAGGAAGGTGGATGTTCTCAGAATGGAAATGGCAGGCTTCACATTTTGTGACTAGATCGACCACATCTTGGAGGGCTGTGGGCCAATAGAATCCTTGACAGAATGTTTTCCCAACTAATGCCCTTGATCCAATGTGGGAGCCGCACATGCCTCTGTGTATCTGAGCCAGCACTTCCTTTCCTTCTTCCCGACAGATGCACTTCAATTTCACACCGTTGGGCCTCCTTCTGTACAGAGTGTCATCGACAAACTGGTACATACTGGCCCTCCGGGCTACTCTTTCAGCCTCATCTTGGTCATTGGAGAGTTCTCCAGTTTGGAGAAAGTGGACTATGTGCCTTACCCAAGATGGAGGTGGGGCTCGGCAATGAGAACTAGCGGCATCTCCTCAACTGCGTGGGCACACTCCTTGTCAGTGGGGACCGTGGTCCCGGCAGGAGGGTGTGAGCCGGCAAGTTGTGAGTTTCCAGCAGGGTCCCTGCCAGGAGCACGAGGCTCTACCGGGAGAGGCTTACCGGAGTCCATCTTTCTCCTCTTTTGGGCCATTGTTGCTGGGGATACGGAGGGCTGACTAAGATGGAGAACAAAAGTTCCTGGTTCCTTAGGAAGCTTTTGCCCATCACACTTTGACAGATGATCAGCTATGCTGTTTTCTGCATGGGGTATGTGCTCTGTTTTCAATCCGTCAAAGCGCTACTCCTATATTCTCACTTACTCGACGTATGCCTCCATTAATGGACTATGATAATCCTTGTTTACTTGTCTCACCACAAGATGTGAATCTCCTCGAATAATCAGCTTCTTGATTCCCAATTCCGCGGCAATCCTGAGCCCGGCAAGGAGCCCTTCATACTCTGTTGTATTGTTGGTTGCCTCTTTTCGGGAAAAATGCATCTGGACGATGTATTTCAAGTGCTCCCCTGAGGGTGCGACAAGAAGCACACCAGCCCCTGCACCTTGTAGGGAAAAGGCACCATCAAAATACATAAACCATTCTTGGGGCGCCTCCTTGCTGGGAGAACTGTTTCTCTCACTTCCTCATCAGGGGTCGGCGTCCATTTTCCAATAAACTCTGCCAATGCCCTGCTCTGAATTGTTGATGTGCTCTCAAACTTTAGACCAAAACTGGAAAACTCCAAAGCCCACTCCACTATTCTGCCAGTAGCCTCAGGGTTTCGGAGTATCCTTTGCAACGGGAAGCGAGGGACAACTATAATCTCATGGGCTTGGAAGTAGTGGTGCAGTTTCCTTGAGGCCATGATGAGACCAAAGATCAATTTTTGCACGCCAGAGTACCTCGATCGAGCCCCTGTAACAAGGAACTGACGAAGTACACTGGTGCTACATCACTATCTTCCTTGCCGTGTCCTTGGGGTTGCCATTTCTGCCGTGCTCACTTCTGTCCTAATCCTTATCTGACTCTTCCGGTCCTTGCTCACTCTCTGTATCGTCCACTTTCCACTATGCAACAAAGGCTGCACTAACCACTAGGTTGGTTGTCACTAAGTATAGCAGCAATGGTTCTTGTGGTTTGGGAGCAACCAAGGTGGGCACAGAAGATAAGTAGGCCTTCAACTCTTGCAGGGATGTATCTGCTTCTAGGGTCCACTTTATGGGTCTTGCCTTCTTCAAGATTTTGAAGAATGAGAGGGCACGCTCGGCAGACTTGGAAATGAATCTGCTTAGCACAGCAACAAACCCTGTCAGACGCCTCACATCCTTAGTTGTCCTTGGTTCTTGGATCTGCTCGATGGCTTTGATCTTGTCGGGATTGGCTTCGATACTTGGATGGGATGCAAAGAACCCAAGTAGCTTGCCAGAGGGAACGCCAAACACACACTTCTCTCGGTTGAGCTTCAAGTTGATCTTGCGCAAATTTGCAAATGTCTCCTACAAATCCTCGATGAGAGTTGCTCTGTCCTTGGTTTTGACCACAATGGCATCCATATAAGCTTCAATGTTTCTGTGTAGCTGTGGCTCAAAACCAATCCGGACTTCCCTTGCAAAACTAGACCCGACACTCTTTAATACCAATGGCATGCGGATAAAACAGTACGTACCACATGGGGTGATGAATGAGTTCTTCTCTTCATTTTCCTTGGACATAAAGATCTGGTGATATCCAGAATATGCATCCAGGAAGGAAAGAAAATCGCAGCCTGAAGTGGAATCCACAATCTGATCGATGCACGACAAGGGAAATGGGTCCTTCGGGCAAGCCTTGTTGAGATTTGTGAAATCTATGCAAAGCCTCCATTTCCTATTAGCCTTCCGGACTACCACTGGATTTGCTAGCCAAGTGGGATGTAGCACTCCTCTGACCAATCCAGTTGCTTCAAGCTTCTTGACCTCCTCTGCAATAAACCGTTGCCTCTCCAAGGCATGCTTCCGGACTTTCTGCTTGACAGGTCTGCCGTGTGGGCATACAGCAAGATGGTGCTTGATTACCTCCCTGGGAACACCGGGGATATCAGATGGTTGCCAGGAAAACACATCGATATTTGCCCACCGAAAGGCAACTAGTGCTCTTTCCTATTTGTCATCAAGCGTGGCACTGATGGTGAAGGTACCATCAATGCCAGCCAGCCCTGCCGGGACCTTCTTCACTTGTGGAGCAGTAACCTTGGTCCTTTTGCTATTGGAACTCTCTGGCAAATCATCAACAGGTGCGGCGCACTCTGAAGAGGTACGCTTCCCGGATTCTTTGCCAACGTCCTGGCTATACTTCTCCTTTCCTCTGCTTCCCTTGGCGGGAACTGCTGCTATCGTTGCCTCTACCACGACTGCGCTTGGTACATCTTGTCCATGCTAATGATTGCTGTCGGATTTTGGGTTCCGGTAGACCCTTAAGGTTCGAACTCTGGGGTGCACGCGGAGATCACTCCTCCACCAACTCACGTCTCGTCGCCTCGCAAAGGATCTAGGCTACACGAAGAACAACACAAGGGACGCAAGGTTTATACTGGTTCAGGCCACCATGGTGGTGTAATACCCTACACCAGTGTGTGTGGTGTGTGGATTGCCTCAGGGGCTGATGATGAACAATACAAGGCAAGAACAGCCTCGCGAGGGATGTTCTTGCGGAGGTGATGCCTCTTGGGAAGGATTGGATCCGGATCCCTTTCTACTGTGGTGGCTAGCCCTATTTATAGAGCAAGGCACTGGTCCTCTTCCCAAATATTGAGCGGGAAGGGCGCCAATAATTGACCATTTTGAAGGGGAACATCTAGTACACTTATCCTGACTAAAGTTGGTCCTCGCTTGCCAAAGGCTCTGACGATGACGCCTTCCTGGGCTCCACGATGACCTTCATCCTGCCGTTCTGCTGGTCTTGGTCTTGTTGCACCGAAATGGTAACCTTTGCCTGATGCCTTGGCCTGTGCTTGCCCCCTTTGCACCGAAGGGGAAACAAGGACACTGCCTAGGCCGGCGCCTGCCTGGCGCCCGCCTGGCTTCGGTCGTCATGGCTTGCGTCACGGGCACCTGGTGAGGTACCCCGCCTTGATCTCTCCGCCTCCTCGTGAGCCAGCCTGACGAGGTTGCGCCTGAGGAAGCCTCTTGTCGTCTGCCCGACGAGGCTTGGCCCCTCGCGAGGGTCTTGAGCTTGTGTTGATGAAGATGGGCCGTACTGGGCCACTCCTTGAGCCACGCTGTAGGCCGCAGGCAGGCAAGTCTGGGTACCCCCGTTCTCGAAACACCGACAGTAGCCCCCGGGCCCAAGGCGCGCCCGGACTTGGCTTAGCAGAGAAGTGAAGGGGGAAGTGCGAAGCACCGCGTGCCCCACAGCCTGCAGCCTTGGGCGACGCGTGGCAGTTGATTGGATATGGGCGTCCCCGCTTCCCCACGACTCCTCGACAACTGTGTGTCTAGACAAAAGGGCGGCCCCGGGCCAGGCTTACCTTCTTTGCCTTCACCAGTCATTTGTCCCAGATCCCCTTTCTTGCTCTCCTCCTTCTTTCTTCTAAAATCCTCTAGATCTGCTTCAATCCCGCACCTTCGGCAAGCCATGGAGCCTCGCCAAATTCCAGCCAAGGCCTGGTACTCACCCGCTCTAGATCCTCCGAACGTGTCGGAGAAGAACCTCGCCCTCACGCGCCAGATGATTGTGGCGCATGGCAGCGAGGGGGTGGTTATGCTCAAGGTCGGCTCCGACCTGCCCAAAGACAAGGGGAGCACCTTCTACCCGCTCTCCGTGAGCGCCATCGTCGCCGGGCTGGTGCCTCCCTTTTCCGAGTTCTTCCTTGTTGTTCTTGGCCAATACAACTTGCAAGCTCTGCACCTCCTCCCCAACTCTGTTCTTCTTCTGGCGATTTTCGCCTATTATTGTGAGGCTCATGTTGGGGTAAAGCCCTGAGTGGCCTTACTGCGCCACTACTTTTACCTCCGGGTTTCTCGCGGCCCCATCACTGCATGCGCGAGCTTTGTCGCATACTCCAGCTCCAATGCCATCTTGAAGCCTGGGAAGAGGATTGAAGGCTTCCGGAGGAAGTGGGTCATGGTGGATGTTGGGCGCACCCACCCATGGCTGGTGCTGCCTACGGGGAAGCCTAAGGCCGTCGACGCTTGGTCCCATGCGGAGGTCATCGATCCCCGCGCGAAGCCGGTGCTGGAGAGGATGGACGCGGACCTGTGGCCAGGCAACCTGGCGACGGCGAAGCTGACCGGGGCGACGCTCCTGAGGGAGTTCCTGGAGCACCGGGTGGCTCGGCTTCGGGAACACTCGCTCCCACTATGGAGGCTTGGGGAAGCCGATGCCGCCCTCCGCCTGAGTTCCGCAGCTCAGGTCGACGGAGATCTGGCCGCGATCCATTCCATGGTCGGAGGAGAAGTGGCGAGACTGGAGGGTGCTCATGTACCCATGTTCCTTCGTAGTGACTGGGATCAGGTGGTGAATTCCATGCCCACCTTCAACGGGGATGGGCTAGTGCCTGCGGAGGTTCCCAAGGATCTAGCGGCTCTGGCGACAATGAACGTATCTTCCAGCGACTCCAACGGGGAGAAGGAAGAAGAGGAGGAGGAAGAGGAGTCCGACTCTGAAGCGACCGACGGAGAGTCGGGGAAGTCCCTCCCTCGGTGCAGGTCTCACGCCCTCTGCCTCATGCCGGACGACCACAAGGCCGGCGACGGGCGTGGTGGGGGGAGCTCGCCCCTGGTCCCGAGGAAGGACAGGACGGGGCTGGTTCCCCATGGGTCTGCTCTGGCTTCAAGGCGGCCTGAAGCCAGCTTCGACTCCTCTGACGCGCCCCCTGCTTCCGAGCCTCCTGAGGCCAACCCCAGTAGTCTGCTCTCGGGCTTCAAGGTCGGCCGGAGGCTGCTTGAGTCCGCGGATGCTGACCGGTAAGTGCTTGATTTTTGTTTTACTTCCTTCTTCTGTTGCTGAGGCTTGACGTCCGCATCCTTTGGCTAGGCCGTTGCCTGCATCGAAAAGGCTGAAAGGGGCCCTAGAGGCCTCGCCTGGGGCAATGCCTCCATCCGCGGGGGAAACAGGTGGCGAGGCTCGAGCCAACCGCCGTTTCTCCAACTCCTTCTACTGTCTTGGATCGTGCTACGGCCAAGATGGACCGGCTGCGAGAAGATCTCCGGGGCGCCGATCCCTGCCTGGTGGCCGGGCGCTTGGAGTTGGCCTCTGGCTGGGTCCGCTCTGACACCTCCGTTCGAGTGGCTCTGAGCCAGGCCGTGACGGCCTACGACAAGGAGAAGAAGGCCATCCTTCAAGCCAAGGCCGCTCGCGACGCTGCCTTGGGTGAGGCTACGGATGTCCGGGGCTGCTGCAAGGCGCTGGAGAGCGAGCTGCAAGGCCTGCGTGACGAGCTCGCCAAGTAGGTCCGTGACCGCCAGGAAAAGGAGAAGGAGATGAAGACTCGAGAGGCTGCTGTCAAGGACCGGGACGCCGAGCTTGATGAACATCGCAGTCGGTTGGAGATGCTGGAGCAGGCGTTGGAGGCGGAGAGGTTCAAGCTGGACGGCAAGGCGATGGTCCTGGACGAGGACCTCGTGGCCTTCGTGCAGCTAGAGGAGAGGGCTCGCGCCTTGCTGAAGACACTCTATGATGGCGGCCTGGAAAAGCTGCTGGCTGGCGCCGAGGATGGCCCCGCCAAGTTGCTTCCCTTCCTGGTCCGCGCATTTGAAGATGTCACTGACGGCCCTTGCTCCACGGCTGAGGCTGAGGCGTGTGTCCTTTCTTCTGCGGCGCTGGCGTGTGTCTTCGCCCACGTCTATCTTCGCGACCCCAATGTCGATCTTGACAGCCTGCTGGAGCCTGCGAGCGGCGAGCTTGCCGCTGCTGCTGCTGAGGTAGTGAAGGGTCGAGCGGAAGCCCTGCTGGCGAGGTTCCGCGCCTTCAGCACCAATCCAAGGCGAGATGTTATCAACCCTGGGGCTTCGGGAGGTGGAGCCGCCCAGCGCAACTTCACCACCAGCGATGGCACCGCCAGAAAGTGACCCCTCCACGGCTTCCATCCTGTTTTAGTTCCTGCAACATGCATCATGCCTGATGGAGGCATTTAAACCTGTGTTTGGCGTTGTGAAAACAACCTATGGACTGTAATATTTGCTTTTCAATTCCTTGAGATTTGCGTTTTCCTTCCTACTTGCTTGTGTTCTAGGTCCGCAGAGCCCGACCCCGCGCATACCTCAGCCGCCGTTAGCCCCAACCGGAAAACAGGACGGGACCAAGGAGTGAGGGGCTACGTGACCAGTTAGGCTCTTGAGTCGCGATGCTCAGGAGTCCCCCTTGATGCACGAACAACAAGTATAGAGGGGAGGCATAGGAGTGGATCTACCGTTCTACATCGGCAGGGCCGGGCCCCGCGCATACCTTAACCGCCATTATCCCCGACCAGGACGGGACCAAGGAGTGAGGGGCTACGTGACCAGTTAGGCTCCTGAGTCGCGATGCTCAGGAGTCCCCCTTGACGTTCAAACGGCCTTCGTACCATGGCTCCGCTCAGGGAGGTGCGCGCGACGAACCAAGCCCGAGGGGCCTGGCTGGGTGGCGTGCGCCCAGGCGTGACCCAGGCGTAGCCCCCGTGTGCAGCCCCCTCCGGTGGCACTCCCGAGGGGAGGCGTTACGACAGGGCCGGACACTGAGCTTTGGGCTCCCTGAGGTTGATGCGGCCCTAGGCCACCCTCAGTTGTTTATCACCAGTGTGGAGCATAGCGCTTCCGTATGTGTACGGGCATAGCCGCTCCTCGGCAGTGTCGTCAGCCACCACGGAGAATGGTGCTTCCACTGGTGCGTGGGAGGGGGATCCCCTCTGGGAGGAGCCCCCGGGGCGTGTACAGCCCCGCCCTGACACGTGGCTGGCACTGTAGGGCTTGACGAGATGTATCTGGGTACCCGTGAGCCAGCGAGGGACTCACGGGGCCCTACCTCAAGGCTAGTTGCGCCAAGCTCTGGGCCTTTGTTTGTAATGTGCTCCTGCAAATTTGGTTAGATGCCGACGCTCTATGTCCTCAGGTCCCGGCCCTCGACCAAGCTCAGCCGTCGCTGGTATGCCAGGTCGCGATGCCGTGGACAAGGCTAGGAGGTGAGGGCTGGAGAGCTAGTAAGTGTCCACGAGTCGCGATGCTCAGGTACCCCCCCTTTTAACGTGCAAGTGGTTGGCATGAGGGAAGAAGGGTGTCGTCAAAGGCATCAAGCAATAATCATGGCGGGTCAAATGCACGACCTGAATAGATGCGAGAAAGATACATGCCGCTAGGTCAGGCCGAAGTGGCTTGGGGATAATGCAGCCCGAGGGGCGCCCCCAACAAAGTAACCTAAAAGCATGAACAAAAGAAATACATGCCGCAGGGACAGACCCACGCGACATGGGAATGATGCAGCCCCGGGGGCACTCCCTACTGAAAATGAAACTCGAAGGATGTCACCTGATGAAGTTGGAGATGAGGGAATGCAAAAGTAGCGGACGACACGCTATGGAAACCGATCCTCACAAGCCCCCAGGCCCAGGAGCCTCGGGAGGCTCCGGGGGTGCATGCGGCTCTTCAAGGGCCATCTCCATCTCTGCCAGGACTGCGGAATGCCTGACCTCTTGATCCTCCAGGATGCTCCTCAGCAGGCGCTGGTGAGCGGCAACTGCGTTCGGCAGGCCGAAAGGCATGCGAACATAGCTGCGAGGTGGACCCTCACAACACCCAACGCGCGAAGGCCAGAGGCGCTCTTGAGATGCGGCTCGGTTGAGCCCGGGTACGTCGATGCGGACGCGCAACCCACCATCCTCGCCTGGATGGGCAGCTACGGCAGGTAAGCGGCGGCTGCCACTCATGGCTCTTGACTCCTGCAGCTCCTGAATGCTTCTTGCGATGAACTCCCGAGGGCTTGGCCCTCCTTGCCTCGTTCCTTCCTGAAGGAAACATGCTTTGAAGCACGCCTCCAAGTGGTGCCCGAGTGCCTCCCTCGTGACCTTGGCAAAGTCGGTGGCCCTCCAGGAGGGAGCCCCCGAGCCTTGCCCGAGGAGGGCGCCGGGCGTGCCTTCCTATGCGACAGAAGGAGGCGCTCCTTGATTGGGCACGGATCCTGACACAACGCCATTGGAGGGGCCTGCCTCCCAACGGTTCAGACTGGGCGATGCCTTCTTCTTCTTAGGGACAGCCTCGGTAAGTCCTCCGCTACTGTGATTTGGGTCTTTGATTGCTGCCGCTTGAAAATCACGCTCAAGAGAACACACTGCATCCCTCTCCTCACAAGGCACCGTGATGACTCCACCGCTGAACTTGGACAGAGCCGGGTACCCGAGGATGGCATTGTATGGCAGGCGGATGTGGGCAACGCCGAAGTCGATAAGCTCGGTCCGGTAGTTGTCGCGCTGCCCAAAGGCGACAGGAAGGCAAACTGGCCCTATCGGAACGGTGGAACCATCAGTGACTCCTGAGAAAGGCTTGGTTGGCTGAAGCTGATTGTATGGCACTTGGAGATTGTTGAATATCTCGACGGACAGGATGTTGAGTCCTGCTCCGCCGTTGATGAGGGTCCTGGTGACTTGCACATTGCTGATGATCGGGGAGCAAAGCATCGGGAGGACTCCGGCCATGGCTGCGCACTTGAGCTGATCCGTTGAGCTGAATGTGATAGCGCACACTGACCACCTGAGAGGGCGTGTGGCCTCAATCTTGGGGAGGACTGCATTCACCTCGCGAGCAAACAGTTTGAAGATGCGCTGAGAGGTTGGGGCCTGAGCGCCGCCCAAGATGCAAGAGATTGCGCGCGGCTCCTGGATGCCCCCAGCCCCTTCGTCATGATGATGGTACTCATTCCTCCTCGGCTGAGGTAGCAGAGGAGGGAGGCCTGCGTTGCTTTGAGGGCGATCCTCACGAGGTTGATCCCTCCAGCCTCCCTCGCGAGGCTGGTCCTGCCAGCGGTCCTCGCGAGGTCGGTCACGCCACCCTTGGCGAGGGCCACGGTCTTCTCATCGTCCTCCGCCTCTTCCTCCTCCTCGGCCATAGCCCCAGTCATTGCGCTTGGGGCATCAGCGGGCACACACATCTCGCACAGCCTTGAGCTCTTGGCATTCATTGGTGTTGTGGTTGTGGAGGTCGTGGTACACGCAGTACCGGCTGCCCTTGGATGACTCAGGCTGGTCCCTGCCGCGCTTGGTGTCTGGCTCTGCTGTAAGCACAACAACCCCCTTGCGCTTCACGTCCTTGACCTTGGGCTTCTTCTCTTCTGGATCGGCGGCCGGAAGCTCGAGGAGGGAGAGGCACCCTTCCTCAGCTCTGACGCACTAGGTCACCAAGTTGAACAGATCCAGGGATGTGCACAGGTCTTCATGGATTGCTAGCTCCTCTTTCATCTTGAAGCCACGCACGCCGTCAGAGAAGGCTGAGATGATGGCCTCCTCAGTCACCCTGGGGATCTTGAGGCGAGCGTTGTTGAAGCGATGTATGTACTTTTGCAGTGTCTCTCTCAGTTGTTGCTTGATGCGGCGCAGGCCGCTCACGACCGCGGGCCGGTCGTGAGTGCCTTGTAAGTTGGCGATGAAGCGAGTGCGTATCTTTTCCCAGGAGGAAATTGTGCCCGGAGCCAGGTTCAGGAGCCAAGTGCGGGCACCGTCCTTGAGTGCCATGGGAAACCAGTTCGCCATGACCTTCTCGTCCCCGTTGGCGGCTTCGATGCCCAGCTCGTAGAGCTGGAGGAACTCTGCAGGATTAGCCATGTTGTCATAGCGTGGAGGCAGATCGGGCTTGAACTTTCCCGGACAAGCTACGCTGCGCAGCTCGACGATGAAGGCACGGCAGCCTGCAGTGGCCACTGGAGGCCTTTGGTGACGAAGGGCTTGATCTTGGAGGTCTCCGCGCGCCGCCGCCAGGAGCAGCGCGGGGTCTTGGCACGCTGGAGCAAGAGCGCGGTCATGACGTGCCGGTGTGGGGAGCACACGGGCAGCTTCTTGAGGACGAGGGATCTCTTGGCAGCTCTTCTCTTGCTGCGCGGGCGCTGGACGGAGTGGGTCCCGTCCAGGGGCCGCCCGCCTTGGGGCTAGGGAGCCTTCTTGAGGGGGAGGCTGTTGAGGCGCCTCCGGAGCTGTGTTGCCCACGCAGGGGCGGGGGGCGGTGCAGCGAGAGGGATGGTTCAGGGGAGCCCCCCGTGGCGCTGACGAGCTCAAATGATGTGGGCAAGCCACTCATCGTAGAAGTCGTCGACGAGACGGTAGTGCAGGAGCTCTTTTGCCAGGAGCAACGCGGCGTGCGCGTCCGCAGGGGCGCGACGACGAGCCTGCTGGAGTCAGCGACAGGGTGGCGGTGCGGCCTTCTCGCCGCACCAAAGGATGCAGGGACGAGGCCTGCTACTCGTTCCTTGCCAGACCGGTGGCGGCGTGGGCGGCAGGCGATGGGGAATGATGGGGAGGCCCTCCGACGGGGGCCGTCTGGGCGACATGGGCCGCGAGGGCAGCTCGGCGCTCTGCGCGGGCTTGACAAGCGTCAGACATGGATGCGACGGACAGTGAAACACAAGACGGCGGAAGACATGATTCCGGTGCACCCCTACCTGGCGTGCCAAATGTCGGATTTCGGGTTCTGGCAGACCCTTAAGGTTCGAACTCTGGGGTGCGCGTGGAGATCACTCCTCCACCAACTCCCGTCTCGTCTCCTCGCAAAGGATCTAGGCTACACGAAAACAACACAAGGGACGCAAGGTTTATACTGGTTCAGGCCACCATGGTGGTGTAATACCCTACTCCAATGTGTGTGGTGTGTGGATTGCCTCAGGGGCTGATGATGAACAATACAAGGGAAGAACACCCACGCGAGGGACGTTCTTGAAAAGGTGATGCCTCTTGGGAAGGATTGGATCCGGATCCCTTTCTACTGTGGTGGCTAGCCCTATTTATAGAGCAAGGCCCTGGTCCTCTTCCCAAATATTGAGCGGGAAGGGCGCCAACAATTGGCCATTTTGAAGGGGAACATCTAGTACACTTATCCTGACTAAAGTTGGTCCTCGCCTGCCAAAGGCTCTGACGATCATGCCTTCCTGGGCTCCACGATGACCTCCATTCGGCCGTTCTGCTGGTCTTGGTCTTGTTGCACCGAAATGGTAACCTTTGCCTGATGCCTTGGCCTATGCTTGCCCCCTTTGCACCGAACGGGAAACAAGGACACTGCCCAGGCCGGCGCCCGCCTGGCTTCGGTTGTCATGGCTTGCGTCACGGGCACCTTGTGAGGTACCCCGCCTTGATCTCTCTGCCTCCTTGCAAGCCAGCCTGACGAGGATGCGCCTGAGCAAGCCTCCTATCATCCGCCATGTGAGGCTTGGCCCCTCACGAGGGTCTTGAGCTTGTGTTGACGAAGATGGGCCATACTGGACCACTCCTTGAGCCACGCTGCAGGCCGCAGGCAGGCAAATCTGTCTACCCCCGTTCCCAGAACGCCGACAATTGCATCCTTCTCATCCAATGGGATGGAGATGATTCCAAGTGGCCTAGGCATCTTCAAGGTGTTGTAGGCATAGTGGGATGCTGCCATGAATTTCTCTAGGGCTAGTCATCCAAGGATCCCATTGTATGGCAAGGGGAGGTCGACCACATCAAACATAATCTTTTCTGTCCGATAGTTCAACACCCCTCCAAATAGCATAGGCAACATGATCTTTCCCTTAGGATGGCTCCTGCCACGATTAACTCCTTGAAACGTGTCGGTGACCTCTAACTCCTCTTCCGCTATCTGAAGCTTGTTGATAACCTTTGGGGAAATCAAATTCAAACCGGCCCCATGTCCACCAATATCTTAGTGACCTTGAGGTTGTGAATTGTTGGAGAGACCAACAATGGCAAACATCCTGCCGTAGTGGTACGGTCAGGATGATCCACTTTGTCAAAGATGATGGGCACCATTTGAGTGGTTTCCGAGCCTCTGGTGCTAGTTCCACGACATTGACCTCATGCACCCACTGTTTGAGTTGGTGGTGAGAAGTGTTCAGGGAAGCACCCCCATTAATGCACAAGGCATCAGTGGCCTTCTGAAAGTCGTGCTCACTGGTTTCCTCCTCATCCGTCCATCACTCTCATCATCACAAGCTTCCTTCTCTTGACCTCTGGCGGGTTTTCCTTTGTTCCAAAAAAGTTTGCTAGGGCGGTTTGCTTCACGGTCTCGACCCTTACCGCCAGCAACATTCTGACCCTTCTCCTTGTCATGCTTCTCGTACTCAGCTCTTTGCCTCTTGACAAACTGCTCAACCTCATTACATTCTTGAAGGTCGTGGCCCTTGGTCCGATGGATCTTGCAATACGGCCCATCGCCCCTCCCGGCCTTCTAGGCAACCGCTGCTTCCCGGCAGTCAGCGCACACGGCAGCTTCCTTGCCGGGGACTTCAGCCTTGGCTGTCTTGCCGGTACTAGGCGTACCCGATCCTTCAACAGTCATCACTGCCTTATCCTTGCGTCTCTTATTGCACTTCTTGCTCTTCTTCTGACTAGTGGATTCATCATCTTCTTCTGAATCAATATTGATGCAGTCCTCCTCTCTGGGTAACTTCCTTCCTTCCTCCATCCGAGCACACTTATCCACCAGGGTGTAAAGCTCCTTCACAGTCTTGGGCAACCGCACATTCATCTTGGAACGAATCCTACGGTTGCGCACATTAGACTGGAAGGCGGGTATTATAGCTGTCGGATGGATGTTTGGGATGTTCCTATGGACTCTGCTGAACCTCTTCAAATACTTTTGGAGTGTATCTCCATCTTTCTGCTGGATAAGCTGGCCCGGTCTGGTTCTTCATGGCCGCCGGTGAAGGCGCCAATGAACTCATAGCAAAGGTCATCCCATGAAAAAATGGAGTTCTCCAGCAAGTACATCAACCAAGACCTCACATTGGACTTGAGGGCGAAAGGGAAGTAGTTGCTGAATACCTTCTCATCTCTTCCCCTGGCAGCTTGGATGGCAATGGTGTAGATGCTCAGAAACTCTGTCGGGTTGAGCCTCAAATCATACTTCACGAGTAAAGGCAGGGCACCAAACTCGAAAGGTAGCACCCGCTAATGTCGAGCATAGGCTCGTCGATGTCAGCACCATTGCACCCATCGGTCCGGCGGCGGTCGTCGTGGCGTTGCTCAACGACAACACGCGTGTCTTCCGTCTGCCTGTCTTCCGGGGCTTGCCGTTGATCTGGATGCGCTCGAGGGTCAGAAGAGATCATCGAGACATCATCAGGTTCTTGATGCCCTCGAGCTCGCATTGGTTGCTGTGGTGGGGACTCAATCGTGGGGGTGGCCCCTTCCGTATGACTAGCAGCACGAGTCGTTGCTGTCGCTTGGGGTGGCCGTGGCGGGCCGACTCGCTGTGAGCCCCCAGCCTCGGCAAACCCGAGGAGGCTTTGGATGGTGGCACGTCACTTGTCCATCTGCTCTGCTGCTAGCGGGAACCTAAGTAGCAGCTAAGCCCGCTCCATGGCCTTCATAGCCGTGCTCGGCATGGGTGATAACGATGCGGAACGTACCGTCGCTCGGCTTTTGACAATGCCAGCAGTGATGGTACTGCACCCCCGATGTTGCGGGGAAGCCACCTGGATGGCATGGTGGCGCGGCGAAGGCGCTTGAGGACCAGTGGCTCCGCTAGGTGCAGCGGCTTGGTCGACTCGCCCAGGGGAAGGCACACGCACAACGGCCACTTCCGTGAGAGGGGCGGCCGGAGGGCGGCGGTTCGCCCCAGGCCAAATGCCATCACTGCGGTTGTGCCCATTGGCAAGAGGAGGAGGTGTGGACAGAGTAGCACCTCCACACGTACCTCGTGGAGTGCGGCCATCGGTGTGTTGCTGATGTCGCGCTCCTCCTGTGCCTTGTACTTCTACTTCGGCAGCGGGGGAAATAGTAACGGTGCCGCCTACTCCGACCAAATCCCCAGCGGTGTCCACATCCTCGCATGCCTCCGCACCTCCCATAGCATTGGCAGCTGCGGGTGGTGGAGCCTTTGAGGTGGACGGTGGACCCGAAACACCGGACTTCTTCTTGGGCGCCATGGCTGATGGCGCCGTCGAAGATGAAGATGGTGATGAAGATGACGTGCTATGCAAGCTTTCAGTTTCGCGCAAGCGATCCCCCTACTTGGCGTGCCAAAGATGTCGCGAGAAACCACTACCACCTATGGGACCAAGGGGCCCCTTGCTGGTTCGGCAGGGGGGTGTCACTTTGCACAAAGAGTAAAGGAGCGTGGGGCAGTGCGGTAGGGATCACACAAGCAATTTTACCTAGGTTAGGGCCGTTGCAAGGCATAAAACTCTACTCCTGCTTTGGTGGATTGATGGTGGAATAATGGTGTTGGAGCTTATAGTACACTTGCCTTGCATGGGCGACAACGGCTACGCGCGTATGGGTGTCTAACTTTCCAGCCTCGCGAACCCTTTCTATGGTTGCCATCGGTGCTTATTTGTATAGGATAGACGCTTAAGGGAGGTGCTTAGAGAAATAAACCAGGCTTTCCTTAAGCACTGGTGCTTATTTGTACAGGATAGACGCTTAACTAAGCGTCTCTCCTGTAGAAATAGACACCGGTGCTTCAGAAAAACTCGGTTTATTTTTCTAAGTACCTCCCTAAGCATATCCCATTGTACAAGGCCTTATAGGTTAAGGGGTCACCACAATGGCAAATCAGTCATTATGCACTGATAAGATAGCAAACAGTGCTATCATACCTAACTCTGCAGGCTGACAGAGCGCATTAAATGCACCACTCAACGTCACATCATTACTTGCCCAGCAAGCCTTGCCGGGCTTGTTTTTCCATCTCCACGCCTGCTTGTTCGACACGTCGTGAGACGGGTGTCTTCCGTAGGTTTTCCTATAGAAAGAGGCTGTCATATGGCGAATGGCTGCCACTTAATCACTTTGCGGTTTGACACCGCACTGATCAACGATGTGGGTCGTGGGGGTGTGGGTGATGAGGTGTTTCTTGCCTCCGTGAGTCCCAGCAGGCCCTGCCGTGACATCTTGGTCGCTTTCTTATGAGGGTTGCTCTGCCCTTGCCAAGCCTGTTTGCCCAGCAAGGGAGGCTTTTCTCCTGGTGGTATCTTGCTTCTCTGTCTTGATCTTGGTCCTCTTGTTCTGCATGCTGGTCCTTCCAGGATCTTGTTTTATTGTACTCTAGCGTGGCTTGATGCCATAATCTTGTTCCCATGCCTGTGCTGAGTCAGGGCAACATACACAGGGTCCATTTCACTGACATTATTTTCTTTTTCCCACACAAGACTGCAACATCTCTAATAATCCCAAGTGGTGTGATGGTGTCTCTATTAGCAAGTTTAATAGTAACATCTATGTCTTCTATCTCAGTGGGTGCTATGTCAATCATAATTTCTTGATATAAAGTAAAAGGAATAGCACTCATGCTAGCACCTATGTCACATAAACCATGATAACAGTGATCTCCTATCTTAACTGAGGCAACAGGCATGCCAATAACAGGTCTATGTTTATCTTTTTCATCGGGTTGGCAATTCTAGCAGCTTCATCACAAAAGTAAATAACATGCCCATCTATGTTTTCAACCAGGAGATCTTTAACAATAGCAACACTAGGTTCTACCTTGATTTGTTCAGCTGGTTTTGGTATTCTAATATAACTTTTATTGACCACAGTTGAAACCATAGCATGTTCCTTCATCCTAACAGGGAAAGGTGGTTTCTCGATAAAATCAGTAGGACCAACTGGATCAATATTGTAAATAATAGTTTCCTCTTTAGCAACCACTGGTTCTTTAATTTCTTCTTTAATAGGGGGATGATATTTAAAACACTTCTCCTTAGGGAGATCAACATGAGTAGTAAAAGATTCACAAAAGGAGGCTACTATCTCAGAGTCAAGTCTAGTGCTAAACTTTTGAAAAGCATCGGTATTCATAAAAGATTCAACACAATCAAACTCAAGCTTAATACCTAACTCTTTACCTTCAACGACTTCCCAATATTCAGAGTTGTGTTTAATTCTTTCTAAAAGATCCCACTGGAATTCAATACTCTTCTTCATAAAGGAACCAGTACAAGATGTATCCACTACAAAAGAAATACAGTTCCATGATGATACGTGTTTGTCATAGTAGGTCGCGTTTTTTGTCATGCATGTACATCCATGAAAAATTTATGACAGAATCAAGATAGGCATACCTGTGCTGTCGTAGAAGTGTTCCATGATATTACCAAAATTATCATCACGGAAGTGTCCTCTTCCATGATGATAAATCGCGCGTCACAGAAGTGCTTTCGTCAAGGGTGACCGACACGTGGCATCCACTGTAACGGAACACCGTTAAGCTATCGGGGCGGATTCTGGATCCAATAACCCGTTAACAGCCACGACCAATGCCGATTTTCCACATGTAAAATTCTCATTGGCTGACGGATCCACGTGTCAGCTCCATGTTGGCACAGGTGTCACTCATCCAACGGTCGAGATGGGCCTATGATATGTTGACACGTGGACCGGCCCAAAAGTGGCCCACAAAGTTTAAATTGGTCGGCCCAACCAAAGGACCATAAGATTTAGCGGACCATAATGGGCCGGCCCAGCTAAAGGCCCACAAAATTTAGCGGACCATAATGGGCTGACCCAGCTAAAGGCCCACAAGATTTTGCGGACCACAATGGGCCGACCCAGCTAAAGGCCCACAAGATTCTGCAGACCATAATGGGTCAGCCCAGCTAAAGGCCCAACATTCTCTGTCAAATCGGCCCGTCAACGGCCTGGTCTAAACTTGTCATCAATGCGGCCCATGGTCACTTCTGGCCCGTTAACAGTCCGCTAAGTAATTGGGCTGAATTACGGCCTGGTGTATTTCCGGCCTGTTAAAGGTCCGGCTTCATTTGGGCCCATTTACAGGCCATCAAAACATTTGTCCCATAAACGACCGTGAAGGATTTGGGTCATATTCGGCCATGTCTCTCATTCGGCCTATTAGAGGCCCACTATAGATTTGGGCCACTTTCGGCCTGTTGTCATTTTCAGCATGTTAACGCCGGACGTAAAGCATGGGCCATATGTGGCCCGATGTCATATCTGGACCATTAACAACCCATATAAAAATGATGATAATCTAGCCCGACCGAAGTTCCGGCCTGTTAAAGGCCCGTGTATTAGGTCGGCACATTTACGGCCCGTCCGAATTTCGGCCTGTCAAATATCCGCATCGTAAATGGGCCACCATTTCGGCCTGCTAAGTCCGGTGGGTTATTTCGCACAATCAGGGCCCAATCTCACTTTCGATCTATTAAAGGCCCAGGTTTTTTATGGGCTCAAGGTATTTACACGTGTAAACGGTCTATTTTTACCGAGGGCCCAGATTATGTTTAGGCCTATTAAAGGCCCACTATGGGCACATGCCTACCAGAAAAATTTGAAAGCTTATGCTAATTTATGCCCAGATATTTGTAGTAGGCTACATGCCAATTTCGGCTTGTAATCGTTTTTAGCCCAATTGGAATGGGCCCGATGAATGTTGGCATGTTGGGCTCCTACGAAGCTTTCGGCCGAATACATTACTAAGATAAATCTACACTACACAAAAATAGCGTCGTAATTACTGCAGCCTGTGGCAGCATCATAAATGTTGTATCACAACAAAATAAATTCCAATCATACAACAAAAGTCCCGTTGGCATAAAGTTTACAGTCCTTCCAGATAAAAGCACCATCAGATGTATAGAAGCACAAATCATTTGACCTGAGTGCTAATGTTTCAGGCTGTAGAATCTGATGGAGCAGCACGATCTCCCCCTTTTTCCACCATTTCTCTTTAACAACGAAGCGAATGTCTGATAGTCTGGTTTCAAAACCATTCATATCTTGACGACATTTCTCAACCACTATTCTTGTTTCCAAAACAACGTCCATTAGGGATTGGACTTGTATCTGGAGCGCAGATATATCACTCTCTCTAGGAGGAAGATTTTGTTAAGTAGGCGATTTGGACGAGGTTACCTTGACAACCAACCTAGAATTACGCAGGAAGGTGCTTCTTGCACTGTTAGTGGAGAGATACTGACGCACTGCAACAAGAGGTGACATTGTGCCTGTTATAGCCTTGTCACCTTCAGGTGGTTGTGGCTGCTCAATCATTTGTTCCATAGCTTCCTAAAAGTTCGATCTTGTAGATTAGTGTACCAGATAAGTTACTAATGAGACAAAAACAAACAAAGTAGGTTAAACGTTTATACATAACTTATTTTGGTTAACTACTGTAATACATTAGCATGTATTGTAGTGCCAACTACATAATAAAATCACTTTCGGAACATATGTCCATGTAGCATGCCTACTGTATTGTCTATTTCCTCACATTCGTTGACATCTAAGGATAAAGAGACATGGTTTAAAGTAGGATGAACATAGTATGAAATCATTCATATCATGGGCAAACAGATATAAAACAAATAGGCTATTTTATCATTGTGTGTGCACGTGAACATAACAACTAGATTACAGATCAAGACCAAAAGAATATCCTTCATATCTTTTAAACCATGTAAGGTGAAATGATACGTTAAGACAACTGTGTATAAAAGTGAATAGAGTAACTGACATTTGCTGCAAATATACCTAGCCAAACCTCGGGTCGGGCCGGGCTTCGGGCCGAGCCTAGCCAAGCCCGACAGAAAAAACCCAGGCCCGGGCCCGGCCCGGCCCGGCCATCGGGCTTGTGTTTCTGGGCCTGAGCCCGGTCCGAACACCTAAAAGCCCGTCGGGCTTCGGGCCGGCCTGTCCTGACCTTCAGAAAACTACAAAGCGACTGGCCCAGGCCTGGGTCGGCCCGGCTGTCGGGCTCAAAAACTAGGCCCGAGCCCGGCCCGGGGGCAGCGTCGGGCCGGGCCGGGCCAGGCTTTTTCGGGACGGGTCGGGCCGGGCTTCCCATGGCCAGGACTAGCTGCAAACCAAGTAGTTAAATTAACACATCACAGTACCAATCAGTTCAAGGCAGGAGGAGTAAGGACTTACAACAGCGGCTTGAGCTGGTGTGCTCATGCCCTTCATCTTGCTGGTGTGGCAATGCTTGAAGATTTGCACTGCATTCGGTTCAGGTTCTTTTTGGTCCGCACGGGCTTTCCTCTGTATTCGGAACAAGTCAATATAGATACGATAATATGGCACAATAAAAAGAAGGAGGTAGCAGCTATTTACAAGAGCCTCGCAGTGTGCAATATAGCTACGAGATCTTGTTGTCTGTTGGAATTTCACTTTAGAACGGTTGGTTTTGTTCTTCAAACAATTAGCCTAGAAGAAGATACACTTGTAAGTTCAATATGTGGTCTGATCAAATACATATAGCCTACCTGATACTTTGGATCAGACTAGTGTTTAACGAGGGTTGTCCAGTCTTCATCTGTAATATATTCCACCTGAGATGTTTGGGCGATTTCATTGTTAGACTTGCCTTCAAAGTGAGATTTTCTAAGGTGGTACCGATACTGTCGCAGAGCAGACTGAAAAACATGAGTGCATGCTTGTTTAGTTGCATCATCTTTCGGATCCAACTTGAACCTCATCTGTTGAAAAAAGAATGTGAGTCTTATTAGGAGGAAGCTAGAAAGTATGGGACAGAGCAAGACAATATTACTAATTGCGATGAATAACATTACTTACGGATAAATGGTCAAGGAAGGTGTTAAACTGGGTATTGTCTTTCTCATTCCTGTACTAGATCCACGTTGGGAGGATACGCGCATGACACCTAACGGCAACGGCTGCCTCTGATACTAACTTGGCTGACTCTATAGCATCATGTGGGCTTTTTAAACCTGACTCAAAATGGATCTCCATTCTTCCTCCTTTAGATTTTGTTAATCTATCAAGCATTATCCCTGATGTTTGTTCCCGCTTGCGCCGTGGTGCTAGTTCAACAACGAATATGGAAAGTGTTAGTGTATATCAAACTGTGAGAGTACATATAAAGGAGCATGCAACTGCAACTTGACTCGGTCAGGTACCATCTTGGTGTTGATGCTCATGGGGTTCATCTGATCTTGCCAAGTCTTGTTGTGTCAGCAGTGCTTCGGAAGTAGTGTTAGGTGTGAAGGCAGCTTGGGAACTGGTCAGTTCCGGAGCAAACGAATGAGTAACTGGTTGAGATGCTAGTACAGTTGAAGCGGATGCTACAGCTGGTGGAGCAGGTGATACTGTGTTTGTAGATTTAGCCGGTGGACTTGGACCTTCTACTGCACTATAAGTACTAGCAGAATCTCAACTGCAGAACCTTTTCCGTTTCACCCAACGAGTAACAACACTCCCTACTATATTATTTTCCTTGCTCTTTTTTGACTTTGCCATGTCAAGCTGTACCCACAACACAAAAGAATAAAATCACTCTTCAGAACTCATTGATGCATGATACAGACAAGCAATACTTTGATGTAAGACAACCGTATGAGGGTGGAATATGTAAGAAAAACAGGACGGCATGACATATTCACAGCTACGATGTGCAAACTATGCAGAAGGATTTTCAAGAAAATAGAAGTAATGCAAGCTAGACACCATATGAAAGATGCAACCAATATTACTCTGCCAAGTTAAAAGTGTCTTGTCATAAGTGGCAATTCAAAAAATTAGAAGCAGTACAACGTAGAAATCAATGCAAGATGCAACCACTATCAAACTGCCATGTTAAAAGCGTCCAATCATGAGTTACTGATGCGGGATACACAACAACAGTACTTTGATGTAAGAACATGGTATGATACATAGATGTAGTGTATTCTAGACACAGAAAGCCATGCCATATGCACATGTATAACGTATAAACTCAGCAGGTGGAATTTAATCAAAATAGAAGAAATACAGGCTAGACAACATATGCAACATGAAACCAATTATCACACTGTCAACTGAGAGCAAGCACCTGCGATGGTGGAATGAGGGAGATGAACTCATCATGTAGACTTGGGACTTCAACTTCATTAGCAGTAGAAGTGGCAAATCTAGAGAGTCTCTGTTTGCATCGGTGCGGAGTACCACCAACATCCCCTAACTTACACTTTTCCTTCCTATTTTCTGATATTGCCTTATGAAGTCAAAACCACAAGAAGTTGAATAAAATTAGCTCTGCATAACTGGTTGATGCATGATACAGACGAACACTACTTTGATGTAAGGCAAGCGCAGGATAGGATGATGGAATATATACAAAAAAAGACAGCGTTTCATATTCACACGTACGATAGGAGGTTGGGATATGTATGAAAAAACAGTAAGCGGAAGGCATTTCAACAAAATTAGAAGAAATGAAACCTAGGCACCATATGAACATGCAACCAATATCACTCTATCAGGTAAAAAGTGTCTCGTCGTAAGTGCCATTTCAAGAAATTATAAGCAGTACAAGCTAGAAGACAATGCAAGATGCAACCTACATCACAGTCCCAAGTTAAATGTGTCTTATGGGTAAGTGATCGTTGCAGGTAAAAGTTGTAAGCTACGCAGATGCTATTCTATATAATCAGAAGCAATACAAACTAGACATCATACGGAAAACACAACCACGTATAACAGTTCCAAGTAAGAGCAAGCACCTGTGATGGTGGAGTAGGGGAGATGTGCTCATCATGTACACGTATGTTCTAGAAACAGGAACACATGTCATATTCACAGGCATTATGTGTAAAGTAAGCAGATGCAATTCAAGTTAGAAGCAATACAAGCTAGACATCATACGCAACATGCAACCACATATAATAGTGTCAAGTTAGAGCAAGCACCTGTGATGGTGGAGTAGGGGAGATGTGCTCATCATCTACACAGCTACGTTGACTGTCCACCTTGTGTTGTCATGCGAATCCTGTTGGGAGGATGGCGGAGTAGAATCTTTAGAGACCCCCTGTTTGAGTTGTTCCGAAGGACCACCATCATCCACTCCCAGACTAATTTCCTTAAGCTGTAATGATTTTGCATTGTGAAGTCAAACCGATAAGAAAAAGGAATAAAATTCTCTCTTCAGAACTCATTCATGCATGACACTGATGAACACTACTCGGATGAAAGGCAAACACATGATGCGAGGATGGAATATGTATGAAAAATGGACGGCTTGACATATTCACACCTATGATGTGGTAACTAAGTAGAAGGCACTTCAAGAAATTAGAAACACTACAAGAAACCATATGGAAGGTGCAATCAATATCACTCTGCCAAGTTAAAACTGTCTCGTCATAGGTGGCGTTCATCAAACTAGAAGCAATACATGCTAGAAATCATATTCAAGACGCAAACCAATATCACACTGCCAACTTAAAGGTGTCCCATCATAAGTGACTGATGCAGGATACACAAGAAGAGTAGTTTCATGTAAGAACATGGTGTGACAGACAGATATAGTATGTACCAAAACTAGGAAAGCGTGTCATATTCACATGTATCATGTGTAAGCTAAGCAGATGCAATTTACACTAATTAGGAGCAATACGAGCTAGACACCATATGCAACATGCAACCAGATATCACATTGCCAAGTTAGAGCAAGCACCTTGGATGGTGGAGTAGGGGAGCGGAGACTTGGACCATGTAATGCACTATCAGTACAAGGAGAATCGGTACAGATGCTTCGTTTACATTGCTACAAAGGACCACCATCATCGCCTTCCTTACACTTTTCCTTCCTCTTTCTCGATTTTGCATTGTCAAGTCAAACCCACAAGAAAAAGGAATAAAATTTGCTCTTCAGAACTTATTGATGCATGATACTGACGAATACTACTTTCATATAAGGCAGCTGCATGATAGGAGGATGGAATATGTATGAAAAACAGGATGGCATGACATATTGACATCTATGATGTATAAAGTGTAAACTAAGCACAAGGTGCTTGAACTTGTTAGAATCGATGCAAGCTAGAAACCATATGAAAGATGAAACCAATATCACTCTGCCAAATTAAATGGGTGCCCTAACAAATGTATTTGACCAAATTAGAAGCAATACATGGCAACAGGCTAGAAATAATATGCAATATGCAACGAATAAAGGTGACTCATTGTAAGTGGTTGATGCAGGATACAGAAGAGAGGTAGTTTCATGTAAGAACAAGGTTAACACATAGATGTAGTGTGTACCAAAAATAGGAAGGCATGTCATATTCACAGGTATAGTGTGTAAACTAAGCAGATGCAATTTACCCTAATTAGAAGCATTAGAATCTAGACACCGTATGCAGCATGCAACCACATATCACACTGCGAAGTTGGAACAAGCACCTGTGATGGTGGTGTAGGGGAAGTGCTGTCTTCAGGTACAAAGCAACATTCAATATCTTCATTTAGGCTTGTTGTTTCTTGAGAATCATGTGGAGAGGATGAAATTGCATTCTTTATAAGAGTATTGCGTCTCATATTAACCCACACACGTGACTGTCTCATCATAAGCGATAGACGCAGGATACACAAGAACAGTAGTTTGATGTAAGAACATGGTGTGATAGGTAGATGAAGTATGTACCAAAAACAGGAAGGCGTGTCATATTCACATGTATAATGTGTAAGCTAAGGAGATGCAATTTAACAAATTAGGAGCATGGATGAGGGATACACAAGAAAAGTAGTTTGATGTAAGAACATGGTTAATAGAAAGACGTAGTATGTACCAAAAATAGGAAGGCATGTCATATTCACAGGTATAATGTGTTAACTAAGCAGATGCAATTTACCCTAATTAGAAGCATTACAAGGTAGACACCATATGCAACATGCAACCACATATCACACTGCCAAGTAAGAGCAAGCACCTGCGATGGTGGTGTGGGGGAATTGCGGTGATCAACTAGAGAGATACGTTGACTATCTTCATTTAGCCTTGCTGTTTCTTGAGAATCATGTGGGGAGGATGACACTGCATTCTTTAAACGAGTAGGGCATCTCACAGTAACCCACCCGGGTGACTGTCTCATCATAAGTGATTGACAAGGGATACAAAATAGCATTAGTTTGATGTATGAACATGGTTAATAGACATATGTAGTATGTGTCAAAAACAGGAAGGCATGTCACTATCAAAGGTATAATGTGTAAAGTAAGCAGATGCAATTTAACCAAATTGGAAGCAATACAAGCAAGACACCATATGCAACATGCAACCACATTTGACAGCGCGAAGTTAAAGCAAGCACCTGGGATGGTTGTGTGTGGCAATGGAGATCATCAACTGCAGAGCTACGTTTACTGTCTCCAACTGCTGACACTGCACCCATTAGAGCGATGAAACGCTTAGTGCTTATCTTCGAATTACACTGGAGCGACTTCTAACTTTTCTTTTCTGCATTCATCAACATTGCGTCGGAGTCCGAAATACCCATGCATAAAAAAACAATAGTGTGAGTATGGGTGAAATGTGTGCACAATTAGTATAGTGTAAAGGTAGCAGATAGCAGGTCGGTGAGAAATAAATGACGGGAGACATATGATAGCTCTACAACATGCATGGCACACTCAATTACTACATGATTCTATGAAAATAACAGTCGACTGAAAGCAAATAGGTCAGTCCATTTTTTCTGCACCGTCCGATGTACAAAGAACGGGCAGATCGCCTTCATCTACCTCCAGCCAGTCAGTGTTGATGATCTTCCTCGAAACGCTAGCAACCACCGGCCCACTATTCCTCCCCTGCCTGCGCCCTCCCTTCGACCTCACCGCACCGCTGTGCTTGGCACCGCCCCCACGGCCATCCATTCAAGCCCCGCCGACCTCCAAATCGGGCACAAGCACCTCCTGCGCCCCACACCCCTATGATAGACACTGATGCGCCCCTTCCTCGGGGAACAGGCGGACTAGGTGCTCCGCGCGCCTAAGCGGGTGCTGGTTGTTTTAATTGCGGTTCGACTGACCCTGAATTGAAATCCAGACGGGTTACTGACCTCTAGCAAAGGTGAAATAGTAAAAGGGAGGAAACCTTGTGCATTTCGTATCACAAAGAAGATTCAGTAAGCAGCGCTCAACTAGTTTGTTTCGTGGGATGAATACTTTGTGAACGGAGACGTAAGATTTGCACGAATAAGGGAAGAGGAGTACCTCTTTCTGCTGGCAGTGCTGTGTCCTCCTTCTGTTTTTCCGACGATCTTGTTGTACGCCGGAAACCAGAAGTTGTTGAGGACGGTGCAGCCTTGGACGAACCCATGGCCAAGTTGTTGAGTGTGGTGCGGTGGTCGTCTGTCGGCGGCGGGGAAGCAGATCCGAGGCGGCGAACGACGGCGTTGCGAGAACAGCTCCGGTGCGGTGGACGGTTGCGACAGTGGAGCCACAGCAGTGAGGCGCAGGACGGCGTGGTCGGAGTGGTTCTAGTATGAAGCACGTCGGCGTCGGCATCGTGGAGGCAGCTCTGCCTCGGCTTCAGCTGCTAAGTCCTTAAGGGCGTTGCGGTTGCGGTTGCATTGGACGACGATGTCGGGGTACCGGCTCCGGCACGATGGAGGAGGGCGGCGGTGGATTGGCCGCTATGGGGTGGAGGACGGAGGAGGCTGGGGTTTCGCGGCTGGTGGAGAGGGCGTTTTCGCGCCCATGGAGTATGAATGGGGAAACGGAGGGAGGCGGGGAACTAAGGGGGAACAATGTTTTGGTTTGAGACGCGCTTCTTTGAAATTTGGGGAAAGTTACAAACTTTGCCCCCATCTAAAATTTCGGACATATTGCGGGTTGGGGGTAGGATAGTCATGTCAGGTGTCCCAAATGTGGGCGGAATAGATTTCAGCCGAGCGCATGGGTGTTTACGCGCCCATGGCGTATGAATGCTTATTGGAGGCGGTTGAAACTGGCGTCTTGGTGAAGTTACAAACCTACCCCGGTTTAGACCTTTCGACATCGGGCCGATAGGCTCCACAGGCAAGAGTTAGGACAGTAATTCCCTACCACCAAAACATTAGTCTCGCACGGTTTCGGGTGACCAGAGGCCTATTTGGTGCTTCGTTCAATATTTGGGAGCAGAAGCATTAACGTTTTTCGATTCTCTTGAATTGAACTTTCAGGATTTGTCAAACTTCACAAATCTTTACTATTGAAAATCCTAAAGCTATGATTATTTTGGAATGGAGGGGGTACATTTTAATATACATTGTACACGAGTATATATTAAAAAATATGCAACTTACCTCAGTTCATGCATGGTTCCAGGTATAATCTCCTTGGATGCAAAAAAAAGTTAGATATGCGTATGAATATATATAGCATGTTCAAACTCGCAACAAAGATTGATGCCCCCTTTTACATCTGATTTACAAATGGCATTATCTCGGGTTCAAATAGATGAATGCACTTCCTATGAATTTGAATATTCGAAACCCCCTTTATGTTGAATTCGACATGTATTTTATTTCGTAGCTAGCAATTTGGAATGTATCCATGCAAGTGACAAATGTATAAAGTGCTTCACACTAACAACATGGAGTGCACTAATTAATGTTTATATATTAATTGCAAAAGCATCCATTGCCTGCATTTCAAACTGCTCTCACTCTATGGATCGATAATATGAAATAAACACATGCACATGCTAGAATTCAATAGAGTATGGGTGTCTGATAGACCGATTTTCGTCCATACGCAAATTTGCAAAATTCATGATCTCATCCAAATATAATAATGCCATTTATATTTTAATTTAATGCGTAGAACCACCTTTTACACATAGATGCACTATGCCTCCCCCCGTTCTCACAAATGCATTATATATCTCTCTATCTAACGCATAAGTGCAGACACTTTATATGCGTCGGCATTTCTCTTTTCCACATGCTCACAATATCTCTCAGGGTGTCGGGTGTCTCATGCACATGCTCTCTCTGTTTCTCTCTCTCTCTTTCTGACTACTATGTACCACTCTTTTCACTAATCTCAGTTGGAGAACACTATTTCTCTCACATGCATATATACACATGCACGGTCTCTACTAGCCCTCTATACGCACATATATGTGCCTACGTGTCTCCCGCATGCACATTATCTTTAGGCCTCTCTCACACGCATTCCCCCCCCCCCCCGACACACCTCTCTAATAGTAGTTGGCAGATATGATTTCATCATATCATTCGGTAGGATATCCCTGGCTGTTAGGCTAGATGGTAATACGAGGCAAAGTTTTACCCTAGTTCGGATCGGACCCTTGCAGTTGAAGAAAGAGCCTACTCCTGGTACTGTATATTAGTGATAAGGGTGTGTACAAAGTACACATGAATACCAGGCATTGAGCGTGTGTGTATACTATCGACGAACTAGCCCCCAAGCTTGTATAACATACTAAGGGCCTAGGGTTACAAATCATATATAGTCGGCTTATCACCAGTGGGGATAGAGTCCTCCGCGACTCTGGTAGCTTCGTGTTGTATGCCGAGTCCTCCACATGGGTCTCCGTATAACACGTCTCGGTCCAATCTATATGTGGCGCAGGATGGAACCGACCCATGAGTCTTCATGTTGACCCACCACAACTAGAAATGATGTGCCCACCACACCACACACGCAATCGTCCACTAAGAAAATAAGCATATACAATAGTACAATGGTATCTAGCTTAGGATACGTCTCCTTATTTTTTTGATGACACTGGCGGACTTTGCATTTGATGCGTGCTCCGTATTTTGCTGACGACACTTACGGTCATTGTATTTGAAGCGAAAGCACGATATGGTCACTAGACTTCAGAATAAGCTCATCATGGTCACCACATACATTTTGTCGTGCTAACCAGCATGTGGTTGGATGGTTAGAGGATAGTGGTTTCTTGAGCCCACCAAGGTTAAAGTCCCGGTGCTCGCATTTATCTTGTGTTAATTTCAGTATTTTCCGACGATGTACGTTCAGTGGGAGGAGACGTTCCACTCGACTACGAGGCACCTATGGTGACTTCGTAAAATCTCAAGATCATATATGCTGGCCCACTCTCTCGAAGGTGCTCATAGGGGTATGGTTCGCGCGTGTGCGCCTATAGTGGTGAGTGCTTGCGCGTATATATGAGCCCTTGCGTCTGTACCATGTTAAACAAATACATGTCATGATTATACTGTCACTGGCTCACTCGTACAACTCCGTATTTTGTAGATGACACAATCAGTTGACCAGTAAAACGGCACAACTAGTGTTGCACCATCGGGGCGCGTAACCATGGGGCCCACCTGTCAGCCCGTATATGAAAGAAAGAAATGGTAGTTTGAGTTTGTACTGTGTTAATAAAATAGGACTACATTTTAGGGTGATCATACGGTCACTGGCTCACCATACAGCTCCGTAATTTGTTGATAACACGATCAATTGACCAGTCAAATGGTCCACATTCAGTAGCGCATATTACCATAGGGCTCACCCGTCAGCGCGTATATGAAGGACGAAAATGGTAATAAACTAGTGGTCGGTGGGTATTCGAAGTCGTGAGACCTCCGGTTCGTAGTTATCGGCGGTTGGGTGGGCGTTCATTGCGCGCTGGGGTGGGGATC
>NC_041393.1:111695173-111718919 GCF_002162155.2 Triticum dicoccoides
GTGGGGAGTGGTTTCGGGCAGGGTGGGCCGGCCACGGGCGGCGGGGGCGGGCGGTTCGGCCAGTGGTGGCTGGCGGCTCAGGCGGTGTGGAGTTTGATGATAAACTAGAGGGCCTTGATTTCGTATCCAATGGCTGGAAAATCTAATGACAAGAGATGAAAAATTCAGTCGACTGACATGTAGCCTCACCCCGCACGTACACATGCACGCACGCAAGACAAGCACGCATGTAGGTGTGCAAAACTGACACGTACACATAACGTACACACGCACGCATGCTGGCGTGCAGCATTGACACGTAGACATGCACTCACGAACACACGCACGTACGCACCCATGCATGCAACACTGAAATGCACCCTTGCACGCATGCAACACTCGGACGCTTGCATGCACACGGCACACAATGCAAGACACACGCTCAACCTATACGGGCATGCACCCTTTGTTAAGGACATGGATTGTTATGGGTATTAATCAATCTTATCTGTGATAAGCAGAACATTGATGTTTGCTTCGGTCTTTATGAATAACAACGTATCGAACGGGCTATCAACATAGTAGGCTTAACTACATGAAAAAGATGATGTCACACTCAATGAACAATCATCGGTGTATGAAATGCCCACTTCTGACCTCCCTGGCCCACCAAAGGTTCCTCTACTGTGCGCTGCCTGTGTTGGGTCACTGACATGCAGGCCATGCACCCAAAGAGCCCACACATCAGTGGAAGAATGGCGCGGTGTCCTAGGTCAGAGTCGAGGGCGCCACTTGTGGGACGCCCGGCTGAACACGCCTCCATGCCGCATTCAAACGCCTCCATGAAACCCGCCCGTGTGGAAGCCGAGAAACCCACACTGGACACACGTCCGTTCATGACCGGGCCGACGTTAAACGCAACGCCGGCCGAGCTCCTCCCGTCCGCCATCTATTTAATCTTCTATTTAAACGAGGCCAAACGCCAGCCACGAATCGCACACCTCCGCCGCTCCCCTATCTCCTCCACCATTTGGTCCACTCTTACAATGGCTTACGAAGAGTAGTTATTCCGCATCCAAGCCGGCTAGGTAGCCCGCCGGATACGAGCTATGCAGCTCGCTGATCCACCTCCCTCCCCTCGCTCGACAGAACCAGGTTCCGCCCCAAGCCGGCGCGCGGTTCAACAACTCGCCGCTCCAGGCCAGCTCGACGATGAGCGGCGCACGGGCGCGTTGCTGCCGTCCACGCCGCCGCCTCATACCGCGTCTCCCGTTTCTGTGGCCGAGACTCCCATGCTGGCGGCCGCGCCATGCAAGCAGCGACAGAAGCCGGGTGCACGGAGATCGACGAGTCGGTGGCTAGCGCCTCCGTGTCCGCCGCCATCATCGAGGAGAAGTAGAACATGGGAGGCCGCCGCTGCCTGGGTCCCATGAAGGCCACCGCGGAGGCGACGCCAGCGTACAGGAGGTGTCTTGCAGGATCCTTTTGTTGCGAGGACCTTCATCGACCCCGCATGGATCCACTAAAGAGGGGAATGTTAGGATGAACTCGAGCCGGTGCCGGCCATGGCGAAGTAGTGGCCGGTGATGAACTCGAACCGGTGTCAGCCACCATCATCTTTGGCACTAGCCAATGATATCAGTTGGGCAGTGGGGAAGCAAACCGTCCTTTGCGCTGAAGCATATACCTCCGGGGCTCCCAGCAGTCCGGTGATCGTGCTGCCGGACATGAGGAACACAAATCAATCGACGGGCGACCATTTAGGCCAGCTATTATATACATGTGTTGTCCAGAACTAGCACCGCTTAGTTCATTTGAATGTAATGAAATCCGTCATGTTTGTGTGAAAATCCAGTATTTTATATGATTTCCGTCATTGTTTATATGAAATATCAGTTTGTCTACGTGTTTGCCTGGATTTCGTCCGGTTGGTTGAGTTGCTGTCATAATGTGTGCGGCTACGGTTCGATGGCGTAATTTGCGGGTCGCTGGTCGGTCTGCGGGCGGCTCGGGCGGTGTTGTGGGACAAAAAAACACAGCTCGTGCGAGATCGTCTCCAACGTGTGCGCTGGAGGATGCATGACAACATGAGCACCCGAGCCATTCCTCGTTCATCGGTGGCAAAGGCACCGGTGGACAAAAGGGTCGCCAATATTTTGGCTACCCCGGGCAAGATCCAAACGGCCCCTCCCAACAGATTCATATCCCTCGTTCACCGTGGAATTTTTCCATGTGTTGTTTTCATGGACTAGCAAGATGCCTGTGCATTGCACGGAACATCAAGATGCAATTTTTTTACAAACTCCCGCATGCATGCAAGGGATAATTAATGTCCTCCTTTGCTAGTACCAGGAGGCAAACACCATTAATGTTGCATCGATTAGTGTTAGTGGCCTTGTATATCTGCAAATTGTAATTTTGATAGCGGCCCCTTGTATATAAAAATGGAGGGAGAAATATGAGAGATAAGGTGAGGAGGAGTGGCGCGTGGTGCCGTGGTGGTGACTGGTGGTCGGACTGGCGGAGGCATGGGGATGGACGGCGCATTATGTCTAGGTTTGTATCTCTCTCACACACACCCACATAGGTGGGAGACGTGCACGAAGAGAAGAGGTGCACGCACGGCGCACATACTCCCATCTCTTTCCCAACCACACCCGCGCGGGTACTCGGTGGAGCTCATTTCTGTACGAAAAAGGAAGCCCACGTGGTAATTTGGCACATGTACTAGTTGTCCACTTGGTGGAGGGAGGATCGTCTACCATGGGTGAACAAACAAATTGCGACTTGACACATTATGTTAAATTAAAAAAAAGAGGCAAACCATGTGGGGCCTACCTTAGAGGCAAGGCTCTATACACTGGATTACTTTTGAGGTGTCCTGTCAACTCGCAGAACGAGGAGAAACTTGCTTAGTACACCGTCTTCCCCGCCCACGGGCGCAGTGGCTCGCAGGATGAGGTGAAGCTTACTACTACTGTATGCCTTTACGCCCGCTCCCTCGCCCACGCGCGCGGTGGCTCGCAGCACGAGGAGAAAATTTTACTACTCCCTCGGTTTACTCCTCGTCCCTACTACGTATGTACTTTGGTTAGTACTCCCTCCATTTACTTATACAAGGCCACTATAAAAAAAATACATTTTGCATCTATACAAGGCCACAAATAGTAATCGAGCCTTTCCAGTTTATGGCTCAATTCCAAAATCTCTCCAATCAAGGTAGACGGTGAGTGGTCGAATTAATTTCATAATTTGCACAGTACGCTCATTTTTCTCAAGAAGTTATGTTTACGGAGGCATTAATTAGAACAAATGCATGAATGACCATTAAATTTCCATGAACTTGTACCTGCATTGGTTAGTTTCCTCTTGACACTGCTTGCGTCAGGTGATCTAACGCACCTTGAAATCCAACATGTAATGGTACTACTACTAGTATAGTAGAACTGAGACTTATCAAACGGAAACACGAATGCTTTTTAGATGAGCCCTATAAACCCTAGTGGGTACATACTCCATAAAAACATCTTTTTCCAAAACTAAGTCGCTCCCTTTCATGAATTCTGTAGTATACTCCTCCATCGATGCTCCCTTTCATGAATTCTGTACTTCCTGTCGCTGACATGTGGGACATATAGCAACCGGGTCGACGTGTCAAGCACCAAATAACAGTGCAGAACAGCAGGGGGGACACACCCCACTCGTGCCGGCCCAGTAGTAGAAATGAGCAATGAGATGTCAAATCACAATGCCGCACCTTCCCAGACGGACGGAGCAACCATTATTTCACACTTCGGTTCGACATCATCTCAAACCACGTACTAGTATTGCTTCTGCCTCAAGAGGGACACGCGCATCGCCTTGGTACATCATGACAAGTGGGACCGCATGACAGGCCATGCTCCCCCGCCGATCGCTCGGTAAAATCACCTCATTTTTACTATACTTCCTCCGGATCGATTTACTACATGGCATGCACGTCTTTCTAGGTTGAGAATTTAACTGGCTATATATATATATATGTGATGAATAGTATGCTAGCCTTTTAAAAAATGTATACTTTTGTAAAGTAGTACTACCTCCGTCCTGGTTTATTAATCCCCTATGTAGTTTGTGCTAAATTTTGACCAAAGATTTAACTGACAAAATGTTAGTGCATGTTAACAAAAATTGTAACGCTGGGTTCATATTCGAACATAGTTTTCAAATATATAATTTTTTGTGACATGTATGAGCATTCTGTTAGTTAAATTTATGGTCAAAATTTGGCACAGATTACAATGAGGACCAATAAACCAGGATGGAGGTAGTACTCCACTATCGATGGATTGCGCCATGGAGCAAAAATTGAAATTTAAAAAAAGGTGGTACATATAGAGAGCGCTCGTCGCCAAATTATGCATATAGTACTATTAAAAAAGCTAGTACGTGCTTAATTGGGGTGCTAAATTCTATTAAAGAAATACTAGTACTAGTATGTACATACTAAAGAGTTAAAGTAATGAGAAGAAACATAACATAGTTTTGCTGGGGGCTCAGCACAATACACCCCTCAAATTAAACTAAGCACACCTGAAATTAAACTATGCAACTAATCCGGTAGACACTGCATTAGAAGTTTAGAACCACCATGAGCAACGATACTGCCACCTTACCCGGAGTCCTCGTCCACGTCCTCGACTTCGTCCTTGTCCCTCTTCCTCTTGGCCGATACTTCTTTGCTTGAACCGCCAACTTGGCTGTTGCTCTTCATACAACCCTTATAGATATTGAAACAAAGGTAGCCTTCCATTGCAGCGTACTGGATGTGGTCTATATCTAGTACATTCCGCTGCCATGCATGACGATGAAACGAGTATGGAGGTTTCTCTAGTTTACCGTACGAAGGATGAACCACGGCTCCTGCCAGGGTCAGCATTAAAGGCTGACGAGAGGGCACCAGCCGATTCTTCTGGAGGTTGAAGGGGTTGCCTACAACGAGGCCTATCCGACGCAGGACTTCTTTGTCGTTCTTAAAGTCTATAGTAAAAAATTTGACTGTTTTGTCCTCGAGGAAGTTCTTAAAATCCTGGCACTCAACGTCGGCATGGCATATGTTGTAGACCAAGCAAATGTTATGTACGCAAACCTGGATCACGGCGGGCTTCTTGCTCTCTTCGTCCTTTGGATCCTTCTATCGTCCCATGACTGTGGTGTACTCAACATCTAGCCTAGCGACCCACTCATCATGTGAGTTTTCGAACATGCGTCTGAAGCGAGAAAGGCATCCTTTCACCGTCGCGGAACTACGGGTGTAGATGACGTCGAACTCATCGCCGGTGATGATTTTAACCTTGTACTCACTGCCGATCAGGGAGATTTGGGACGCCATGGATTTGGGAGGAGGGTTAGGATTAGTGGAACTGCCGTAATGTGAATGGACGGGACGACTAGGAGCGAACCGACGTAGTATTAAAGGACATGCGGGGGCGAGTATGAGCATACTGCTAGCGTGCGAACGACAGGGTAGTGGCTGTCCATTCTCCCATGATACGGGCTTTCGAGATCCCTTGGATCTGAGATCGAACGGTTGCATGGCATGATTCTAGACCTATGGGTGAATATCCTATCCCGAAGGGTTACTCTTAAATTTTTTAGCAACTTAGCATGCGACCGTTTGATCTCAGATCCAAGGGCTGCCAGCGGCCCGTATCATGGTCGCGCCTACCACGACCGTCACGTCGCTCGCGCGGTCGCGCCCTTGGAGATTTAACATGGTGCATTAGGCTATCTTATGTTGGCATGTTATACATAGTCATCACTTAGTCACTCATACTACAACAAGGTTGGCTATAAGTGTTTTTTTACTCCTCTCTATCTCTTTCTTCGTACTCCCTCCGTCCCATAATATAAGAACGTTTTTGACACTAGTGTAGTGTCAAAAACGTTCTTATATAATGGGACACAGGGAGTACTAGTATTTATTGCATTTTCCAAGGAGTGACCTCTTCCAGTGAAATGGTGTTGCTAAGTTTGCTTCATTTAATTAGCTATAGACTCAAAATTGTCTTTTCACCTAGGTACATGCGCTTAGCACCGTTTCTTCCTTGGGTCACCAAACTAGACTCTCTCTTCTTGATTAACTTGCCACATCAGAATTTATGCCTATATGGCAAGCTTAAGCACCTGTAGGAGCAAGTAAGTACAATAGTGCGCTTTACATGGCATTTTTGCATATGGGGAGGAAAGAGAGGCAAGGAAAAAGTGGAGAAGTGGGCTCTCATGCAAGAGCCAGCCTCTACTACTAGATGGTGGAGCATTGGGAGAGGCACCTATATGGAGGTGGTCAGGAATCGGGAGACTCATGCTGGTCGTAGCGCCGCAGTTAAAATGATAATGGCAAGTCAAATCACGGGGCCCCACATGTCTAGCAGTAACTCGCTGTCAAATCACACAGCCCTACGTCTGCAGCAGCCTACACCCTCGTCTTCTCGCGTCTCTATCGAACCGACTAGGTGGAACTGCCCCACCTACCGCGCAGGAAAAGCCCCGCCCTCGACTTTTAAATACAACTACTCCCTCCGTCTAGGTGAGTAAGTCATCTTACGAAAACCAAATAATCCCAAAATACTAAGGCGCGGTGCATTAACTTCTACCTCATTTCTTGTTTCTTCAGATATCAACTAATAAGAATCCAATGATATACTTTTTGTGACATAGTAACTCATATTTAGTTAGTCAAATGGATGACCTAGAACTACGTGCAGGCCCTATAAACCGAGACGCCTACAAATAAAAAACTGAGACGGCGAGGGTAGTTCAGCACGTATCTTTTTAGATCAATATAGTCGGGATTCACCAAGTAGCAAAACCATGTGGTAGGCTGCTCCTGTCGTGTTCACATAGCAACTCAAGCAGGGTCAGTCCGCACACGAAATGGCGACACACTTAATAGGACCCCTTTGGCAGACATGTGGCTCATCCACTGTCTTGTTCCACGTGCAATGCACCAAATTACAGTTCGGAGCAGTGGTTGGAATTTGAGGCACCCCGGTCGTAGCGCCGCAGTAGTAGAAAATTAGCGATGAGGGGTCAAATCACAAAGCCCCACCTTTCCCGCATTAAGCTGGACGGACGAAGCAACCATCATTTCACTCTAGCACGCAAGAGCATAAAGAAAAGAGAAAACAATGATGCGTGCGGTAGCTACCTAGGGCACCCTAGGGTAGGTGTCTCCACTACAGATCCTTTTTTTAAAGCGCCTCCACTACAAATCTGCTTCTCCCTCGTCCTCTTGAAGAAAACCGATGATGAGTGCGGCGGTAGGGTTTGTCGGAGTAGTACGGCGTGCGGGGCCACGTTGTAGTAAACGGGTTCGAGTCGACGCCTTAAATATGTGTGGGCCGCTTGGTTTTACGGGAATGAGGCAGCATTTTGGGTTCGGGGACCAGTGGAAATATAGCACGTACAAAAAATTGTGGATGTAGGTTCGACTCAAAGGCAATGATGCATGGGCCCTGCATTTTGATATACCCGGGGCCGCGTGAAATTTGCTACTCTACTCAAAACTAGTAAGGTACACATGTATTGAACACATGAGATTTCGAAACCAACTTATGAATAAATACACACTATAGCATGTAAAGCTTTGAGTCATATATGCATGATGTAGATGTTTGTTTAGTTCTTATAGTTCATCTCTTTCAAAATCAATTAGTTTTATAAAAATGTTAAGATTCATGGGGTTGTGCATTGTAAATCATGAAGTAAAAAACAAATCATGGCAATTCATTTAGAAAAAAATAATCAATTATTATACAGAAGATTCTAGAACAAAGGAGAAGTGCTTGTGTTTTGAGGTTTGGGCATTATTCTTAAGTTCAACCATGGACTCTTCTAAATTGTACATGTGGCAGATCTGGTGGAATGTTGATGATATCCAACGGCCAGTAGTGCTTGGATTTTCCCATCTCTGCACTATCAGGTTAGCTTCATCCAGCGATCATCTTTCAAAGTTATTGGCACACTATATAGTTCTTGTGCCATAGTTGCATGTCTTGGAAAAAAGCTACTAGTGGGTTGTACTATCTATTTAGGAATAGAAGATGTATACATGGAGGTTGTAGGGAAAGAGATGACATGGAGGATCTCAATTCCTATGAGTAGGGATTGGAAAAGAGATGTCATTTGGTTCACATCATAGGAACTTTTCTATTGAATCTAGAGATGACATGTATCTCAATTCCTATGAGGAGGGATTAGTAAAGAGATGTAGTTTGGTTCGTATCATCGGAACTTTTCTATTGAATATACGCTAATGTTTATTTTCCATTGAAATTAAGGGAGTATAGGAATCCATTCATATGAACCAAGTGGCTCTAAAGCTATAGAAATGATATCATGTTTATTTCCTTTGAAATGTAGAGTATATGAATCTATTCCTATGACCCAATTGGCTCTAAAGGAAAAAAATCATATAAAAATCATATCATATAGAGTTCCTATGATATTCCTCGACACTAAAGGATGGTTGAAATTGTTGCGGGTGATACGATGGTCTTTCTTTGTAGACTCCTCACCCATCTTTATAGTTGCCTCTCGAACATGAATGAAATGATATATACAGGGTATTCTACATGTGCAATTTGGTACACGAAAACTCGGTATAAGTTTGCGAGGTTCTAATTTTCAATAAAGCTATATGCACTGCATTTCGGAACGGAGGGAGCATACGGCAGTTGCTAATACTCACGTGGAAGATTTGTGTGTAGGAGGAGTGGCTGTTCTGTTAAATGACATGGCAAAACTGACACTGTCGGATGCCGATCTAACAGTTCTTATGGAGTTCGTCAGGAAAAGGCTTGTGGCGAACGTTTGAAGGATAATGATTTACGGACACATGCATTGCACTGATATGTGGCCCCCTCTCTCTCACGCACACGCACCCTCAGGAGTCACAACTCTCCCAAGTCCTCTCACAGACTCGCACGTGGCACCCATCGTCTATCTGTAGGTAGACGTCACGCACATATGTGCTCTTCACACCCTACCCTCAGAACTTATAAAAAAAAGGATGGCGCGCACATTTTATTTTAGCTCACACGTCACACACTTATATTATTACTCTTGCGGCGAACGTTCTTTGGGCATAGTATATATTGTAATCTCACGAAGAGAAGCGGTGCACGCACGCAATAGTTCTCTCACACCCACTCGCGGGTACATGTAGGAGCGCATTTTTTTGAAGTCGGTACAACAAAATCACTCCACTATATATCAAAGCAGCAGCCTTAGCGCTTGCTTTAGTAGGGTTCCTCTCGTTCACTCTCTCATGCTCTCCAGATCTAAGCAAGACATAGGTGGCCACACTCTCTCTCTCAGCTCACGGCTGGTCACAAATCCGGCTGGACAACCTCGACCAGGGCAGTAGGTGTAGGTGCATCGTTCACGCTATTGTCGGCGGCGAGGGAGGAGACCAACGGCTGCCCACGTGTCCCGATCGGCGGCTGTGCCATTCTCTCCGAGAGAGCACCGGCTCGGGAGGGCCTCTGACCCCTTCTTCCTCCCTGCGGTATTGTGGCCAAGATGCGGCCTCCCAACACCGTCTTTGCCACATGCCGACGACCCTCAGGTATATATTCCTTCAAAACCTACCTTGCTCTACTGCCCAGCTCTTCCCCCTTCGTGTGGATCCTTTTCTACTTCTGTCCGCTGTTCCAAAGCCACCTAGACTTCTACTATTATTAGAAGTAAAGCTAGTTCATACAGTCAACTCAAAGCGTTGGTTCAAACGGGGAAGAAAGTGGGAAAGCTGTAGCATGAATCTAGGACTTGGTTCTAAGAGGAAACGGGGGAAAGTAGTAATATCTATCACTATTTAAATAACCGTATTTCGTATTTGCGCAAACAGGGATGTCTGTCTCCATATCATTTCAGGATGTCTGTCTCCGTATCATTTCTATCCGCGCAATCAAAAGCACACACCTTAGTTTTAGTACAACTGCGCAAAATGAGATGGCTATCCCTCGTTGTCGTCGTCTAACCTCCAGTTTTCAAGGGTTCCTACATTGGTAGTAACTAAGGTAGAATGACCAATGCAATCTAAAAGAAGCTGATTCGTACGTTTTACTTCCTGATTGCAGTGCAGGGACGAGCAAAAACAACTGCATCCTAGTCCAGAATGCACTTTCTACCAGTTTTTCCATGGACCGAGGACTAGGTGGCATGGCTACACGGTGATTTTTTGGATAGGTGCACGGACAAGAGGCATTGTGGTCTGCTTATTTCTGCAAATAACGGTGCTTAAATTTAGTGAAATGCACAAGCATTTCAACTGGTCAGTACACTGCATGGTTCAGTTTAGCATTCCAGCTGAGACCACAATTATAATTGGTTATTCTGGAATGAGAGAACCTAACCCGGGATGGTGGCAACAAGAAAAAACCAGAGTGAACTCCAGGAAATTTAAGCCTGCCGGGAGGCCCTTTGCTCAGATAAGCCTTGCTTGTTTTTTCCTGATTTGTAAACCTTCTCACAACTTTGTCTTTTGTTGTGAACTAGTATATGCTTGTTATGTTCTATGAATCATTGAGATGTATAAAACTTCTTAACTTGTGTTTTTCAAGATTTTTATGAAAACGAGTTTAATGTGAGTGTTCCACATGAGCGATGGACTAGCGTTGAACGTTTGGAATTTATTACATTGTGGCCTCAATTAACTGCACGAATCACTGTAACAAGATACATAGTTGCTTATATGTCAGACAGCAGATTGTTGATTGTTAGCTGGTCGATAGCCTAGTGTTGAAGCGAGCTGAGCCAATGTGCCGTGTTTTGCACAACTGCTTACAAGTGGGGTAGCACCAACAGTGTTCAGAAGTACTCCCTCGGTCCCATAATATAAGAACGTTTTTGGCACTATACTAGTGTCAAAAACGTTCTTATATTATGGGACGGAGGGAGTACTTATGTATACATCAGCGCACAGTTCTCTAACGAGTGCTCTATTTCATCAAAACACACACTGCTCGTATGATAAACCTTGACAACTTATGTCTTACCATGCCATATTCATGAAAAAACTAGTGAGGACGCATCTGTTTTGGCAACAATTACGATGGTTCTCACATTATTCACGGGCACACAAAAGTAGCAGCAGTTCCCATAGACGGATTCAAACAGAGTACTAGCCCCAAAGGGGTCGATAACTGACAAGGTTCGGATAAATAGACACAATCCAAACTACTATTAAACACTACCTGGGGCAACTATTTCATGCCTCGATCTAATTTGGGCTGGACACAAGACGGACCTTGCCATGAACATCATCGAGGACGTCCCGCAGCAGCTCAATCCTGTGAACCTTCATGAAGACAACCTTGTGGCCTTGCCACTGATAAACTTGTTTGTGGAGGCATGCCACGTCATCTTCCTGCGTAAGCTTGACAAGAACAGTATGCCACACAAACGAAGGAGTAGCTTTGAACTTCTTGTGCTTCAGTACACCCTGGACAACACGCCTGACAACAGTGAGGCTAGAATACACCTCTTCATTGGTATAACCGCAAATGGCTTCCAGGATCCAATATCCTAAGAACTCTGTTTTCCCAGTGCGTATATTCAGGTCGTCCGCCTCATAGCGAGTGACATGCACAACCACACAATCCTTGTCTGCATCAGTGGTCTAATTAAAATAGAAACAAATTCTGAATTACTTTTCAGTATAAGAAACACAAGTTATTTAAACCACTACGTATAGCATGGCATCGAAGCTAATAAAACTTTGCATTATTAATCACCACATACTTCCTTTTCTAAAAAAAATCAGCACATACTTAGATGAAAAACCACAATGGAGATCGGCAAAGAAAGAAATCACCTTGGGCAACTCAGCAGGGGGGGGACACATCCTCGAAGGGGGAAAACTGCTCCTGCAGTGCCACGGGGGCTGTAACCTCAAATGGGGCGTTGACCATCTCGGTAGTGGCCGTGAGCATATCTGGGGTCGGCTCGATGGTTGCCTCCATCTTCTTGGAGCTCTCTGTCTCGTGGGGATCAACCTCCCGTGTTAGCTCCAATATCGGCAGATCTTTGCCTGGTCCTCCTTGGTCCATCATGAAACTGACGAATACTAGGAGACCACTGAAAGGAAAACACAATTGCAATGACAATGAAACAAAAAAGAGAGTGAGGATCGGTTACTGCTTTGCAAAAGTTCTTTTTTTTCTCTGAACGAAAATATACCAACATCATGGATCCGCTTACCTTCCCTTCGTTGGGAGAGAAGGACAGTGGCAGATGCGAGTGTTGACTTTCTTGAAGACGGTGAGGGAGAAGGGGATTCAGCGAAGATTGAAATGATGGTTGCCTCATCCGTCAAACTTAGACTGCGGGGAGGTGGGGTTTTGTGATACGACGGCTCGTTACTGCCGCGCTACGACCGGGTTGACTCTCCGCCTGCATACTGCCTTCTAATTTGGTGGATGGCATTTGGGCCCACGTGCTGCATGGCCCGCATGTCAATGAACAAAAGTATAACGGCATTCAGTAAAGGGAGACGTTTCAATGACCTAGGAGGAGCCAGAAGCGGTAGAGTGTCTCCACTGTACTAGTAGTAATTGTTTTTCTGGGTAGCTGTAGAGTGTCTCCACTGTACTAGTAGTAATTGTTTCTCTGGGCCCAAGACAAAACAGCCAATCCACACTAGTAAATGTAAAATCAATTCAAAAGGCGCTACCCACACCCAGCACACCCCCCCCCAAAAAAAACCTGGGTGCTCTTCTTCCTCCTCGCTCCCACCCACCTCACGTCAGCTCGCTCCACTCGTACCCCAAAATTCCTCACCTCACTCCTACAGAAAACCCCAGCTCCCCTTCTTCCTCACTCCTACAGAAAACCCCCAGCTCCCCTTCTTCTTCGCTTGCACTACAACTAGGCTCGTCATTCGTTACTCTGCTCAAATCCATGAGCGCGACGCGCCGCCCTTGAGGAAAATGGAGTCAACTGACCCCAGCGCCAAGAAGATGAGGCTCCCGCCAGCACCGACGCCTGTTGTAGATCCCGCACCCAGCAGTGCAGGGAGAAGCGGCAACCCCGCCCCCACCGGATCCCAGGAACCCGTAGAATCTCGGGTGGACCGCATCAGCGATCTCCTAGATGCCGTCCTTGGGGAGATCATCTCGCTTCTCCCCACCAAGGATTGCTGCCGCACCCAAGTCCTGTCAATTCGGTGGCGCCCTCTATGGCACGTCTTGCCCCTTAATCTCGACTGTCGTCATCTATCTCTCTTCAATGATTTTGAAATCCCTAGAGCCATCATCTCCTCCCACCTGGGCTCCGTTCAAAGCCTCTGCATCCCGTCATGCTACCTAAGCAAGCATACCATGCCCTGCGCGGTGGACGCCTGGCTGAAATCCCCTGAATTCACAGAACTATAGCTGCTTGAGTTCTACTATTCCCCTGGAAATCACATACCACATATCGAACGCCATGAACTTGTGCCCTCAGCACCGATGTCCATCTCGCGGTTTTCCTCCTCTCTCCACACCACCACCTTTGCGCTGTGCTACCTACCAGATAATCTAGTACTAAACCTTCGACTTCCATTTCTCAAGAAACTTTCACTTATATCGGAGGCCTCATTGCACAGAATCATCCACTCCAGTTGCCCTGCGCTGAAGTGCTTGGTGCTTATTTTCATAGTTAGAATCGGTTTTCTCCAAATAAAGTCGCCTAACCCTTGTAACAATTGGAATTTCTTTTGATGGAAGGCAGCTCATCATCCAAGATGCCCCTTCACTTCAAAGCTTGATCCTTGATTCTAGTTATTCACCGTTGCAAATAACCGTCCTCTCTGCGCCTAAACTGGAGACCTTAGGTGTAATACATGATCTCTGTGCTCATTTCAATATGGTGTTTGGCTCCACAGTTCTTCAGGTACTTTATATTATCATCTACACTTGTAACCATAAGCTGCATTTTAAATTTCTGCGCATAATTTATATATCATCTTCGAGTACACATTTTCTACTAATATTATGTTCTATGCTCGATGAAGAGTTTCTCCATGGATGGCCTATCAATGGTGCTGGATTCTGTCAAGATCTTATATATCCAAATGAATAGTTTTGATCTGAACAAGATTATTGGCTTGCTGCAATGCTTTCCATGTCTGGAGAAGTTGTATATAAAGGTGATAATTTCACGCACATTGGAAGTCCGCATATAGTGTACTAGAATTAACCGTTTAGTTGTGGCTCTTTCGACACTCTTCTTTTAGACCTTAACTGTTTTCAATCTTCATGTCTATTTAGGCAACAGGATGGGGTAAGAAAGTTATAACCAATCGGTGGATTCGTAAGCATCGAGATTTTCTCACTTCTCATGAGATTCGATTGAAGACAATAACGCTAGAATGATATGTTGCCAACCGTGCAAACACAAGATTTGTCACATTCTTCCTGCTGAATGCGAGGTTACTATTGTCCATCAGGCTTAAGTTTATCAGCGGCATGGTGTTGGCACATGGGTATGTCGAAGAGCAAAAAAAGGAGTTTCAGGTGGGCAAAAGAGCTTTTGAACATGCCGGGCTTCTATTTACAACATATCGTGGTCATAATCCAGTAAATTTTACGACCCAGGATGTTCATTCTATGGACCTGACCGATGCATTTGACTGTGACTGCCGAAAACAGTGCTGGAGTTAGATGTTGTTGCCCTTTTCAATCTGGTTTTTTTTGTAAACCTGATGAACAATCAACCCTCATGCTTTTGAACAGTTTGTAAGCTGGAGTTAGATGTTCCTGCCCTTTTCAACTCGGCTGAGACTGTCATATTTTCTTTGAAACAAGGAAAATGGCTTGCCATTCGTTTAATTTAGAGTGAAATATTGTAAAAAATCACAACCAAGGGAAATAACATCACTCACGCTGGCTGCTTGAGCTTACTGTGCATTACAGAAGCCAAGTGATTAGCCCCCACCAGCACCCACAAACTTATTTCGAACTAGCACATCAAATGGGCTATAAATTTTCATAGGAAAGGTTGCATGACCGTGACAGATTTGGATTCTGACATTTGGGACCCGCGAGGAAATAGCCTATCCAAGGTGGTGTCGACTTACTAGCCAGCCAACAAACGATTCTGCCTACCACGCGTTGGATTGACATCCAACATCTATCGTGTATCATCTATCTCTTGTCTTCTTCTTCCTCCAGCCGCCCAAACCAAACCACCCCATCGTCTCCGCCTACTCCCTCCTCCCATGGCTGGCTGCGCCTCCGCCACCCTACCGTATGTACCCTCCAACGTTTGCCAGTTCCTCCCTCTATTCCCCCACACGTCATGTTATTCTCCGGCGACATCAGCCCCAACACGCACCTGTGCCCGAACCAGTCAACCCTCGTACTCCCCTCCGCCTGCGACTGGACCGGCGCATCTTCAACGGCTCCTGTTCGTTCCGTCTGAGGCCTCGCTGTCAACAACCGAGAGGAACAAGGAGATGACTGTACGTGGAGAGGATGACAGTAGGGACCCACCAGCGTCATGGCAGTACGCAAGCAAGTGCCTCTATAGTACAAGCCCAAAAATATGGTTCCTCCTAGTCCTAATGGTTGGACATCTGGGGCTCACGCCATTGTCAACGTAGTCAATAAACGAGAGAATTACACTACGAGTAGCTGACACCAGGGATTTTTTTTGAGGAACAAGCAGTTGTTATTTATACTAGTTTTAGCGACGGACGAGGGTAACAACGGGGCCATGCGGGGGCTGTGGCCGTCTAGCCAGGGTTTTATTTATGTTTACCACATCATGAGCCCAGTTGTGTTTTTTTCTTGCTGAAAATGGCTAGCCCGGTTCTATTTTTTTAATGAAATACCCAAACAAGGCCTACTTGCTTTATCAACCCTGCTGGGCTGCAAATCTTTCAAGACGATGAGAGTTTCATTCGGTTTACCCAGGAATGGCCTGTACATTTTTAAAACGCATCAAAGCGGGAATTAATTTCAATTTTTTTTCATTACAAGATCTTAAATTCCATTGATTTTTATGCGTGGACAATTATTTGGATTTTATATTTTTATAAATTATTTTTCAAAATAGTTTGAATGTGAATCGATATTTCTGGATTAAAAACAGTTGACCGCACCGAAATATGCAGAATTTCGTATACTTTTTAACCGTGGCCACAATATGGGGTGTAATGCTAACAAAAAGAAGATGGGCTCCAAAAAAAATCTTAAGAATTAGCAAATGGGCTGTACATTATTAGAAATAATGGCAGATGGGATGTATGCTGTTTTCCACAGATTTGAGGCTGACTTGTGCGCCTACTACAGGTTGACGCGTATGCTTTCATAAAAAAAAGGTTGACGCACACACAACGCCCTGTCAACTTAGTCAACACACGAGAGTAGTGACTGTTGGATGTCCATCCAACGACTGTCGTGCTTCTTCAATCTCTGCTCTTCATGCTCCAGCCGCTCAAACAAGCACCGGCGGGAGTGCTTGCTCCCTCCTCCCACGGCTGGCTATGCTGCCGCACAGGCCTCACGGCCCCACCGTACTCCCATTGCTGGCCTAGCCATCCCTCTACTCACCCACACATGCTGTTATTCTCCGACGATGGCAGACGAACCAGTAAACCCTCGTACTCCTCCGCGTGGGAAACAACTGCTGAGTATTCCCTGGCTCCGTGTCGTTCCCTTCCTAGGCATCGCCATCGTCCACCGCCCTGGTGCTCTCGGTGCAGCCTGGTCAACGTGGTCAATGAACGACATCCATCGGAAGTGGACTGTACGTGGAGAGGCTGACAGCTGGGTCCACGGCCGCACGCAAGGAAATGCCTCCTTATTACGCGCAAAATAATGATTCCTCCACCTGACAGCTAGGACCCACAGGAAGGGCCTTTGTATTTCGTGAAAAAACGTTCCCCCCGCTGATAGGTCGGACTCACCAGCTATATCTTCGCACGCAAGGAAGTGCCTCCTTATTACGCCCAAAAAAATGAATACCCCCTGCTAGCTGGGACCCACCATATTGTCGGGCTGGCTTGTGGGCCTACTAAGTTGACGGGGACGGAGGGCTTTGTCAACTTAGTCAATACTCCAGTGACCGTATGATGTCCATCCAACGGCCATAGTGCTTCTTCAACCTCTGGTCTTCTTGCTCCAGCCGCCCAAAGCAGCGCCGGTCGTGCCGCTTGCTCCTGCCTCCCGTGGTCGGCTGTAGTACCGCCTGCTCCTGCCTCCCGTGGCCCGGCTCAGCGTCGTCCCCTTCCTAGGCCTCTCCGTCGTCCACCACCGTGGTGCTCTCGGCGCTGCGTGGTCAATGTGGTCAACGACCGACTTCCATCGGAAGAGTACTGTACATGGAGAGGCTGACAGCTAGGTCCACGGCATCCGCAAGGAAGTGCCTCCTTATTACGCGGAAAATAATTATTCCTCAAACTGACAGCGGGGACCCACCAGACGGGCCACCAGTATTTTGCGAAAAAATCGTTTCCCCTGACTGCTGGGACCCACCGGATGGGCCACCATATTTCGTGAAAAAAAACATTCCCCCCGCTGTCAGCTCGGACCCACCGGAAGTGCCTCCTTATTATGCACAAAAAATGAATACTCCCTTGGCTAGCTGGGACCCACCTTGGTGGGAGGCTGTCTTGTGGGCCTAATAAGTTGACGGGGACGAAGGGGTTTCTCAACTTAGTCAATATGAACGATTCTAGCTCCAGTGACCGTACGATGTCCATCCAACGGCCATAGTGCTTCTTCAACCTCTGGTCTTCTTGCTCTAGTCGCCCAAAGCAGCGCCGATCGTGCTGCATGCTCCTGCCTCCCGTGGCCGGCTGTGCTGCCGTGGAGGCCTCACCGCTACCTACTATTCCCACCACTGGCCAGGCCCTGCGGCGACGGTAGCCTCACACCGCAGCCGAACCAGTGAACCCTCGTACTCCTCTCCGCACGGGCTTCCACTGCCGCGTCTTCCCCGGCTCCGTGTCGTCCCCTTCCTAGGCCTCGTCATCGTCCACCGCCATGGTGCTCTCTGCACGGCGTGGTCAACGTGGTCAAGGAACGACTTCCATCGGAAGAGTACTGTACATGGAGAGGATGACAGCTGGGTCCACGGCCACAGCCTAGTTTTTTTGTGATTTGCCAAGTAAGTCTCTTTGTCAGGCCTGTTGGGCTGTCAATCTTTCAAGACGAGGAGAGCTTTCATTCGGCTGGCCGAGAAAATGGCCCATCAGTAATGAGAAATGGGTTGTACATTTTTAAAACACATCAAACCGGCAATTAGTTTCAAATATATTTTTTTCATTTCAAGATTTTAAATTACATTAATTTTTATGCGAGGAGAATTTGCTGGATTTATATTGATATACATTTATTTTTAAATTCAGTTTGAATGTGAATCGAAATTTCAGGATTAAAAACAGTTCGGACCGCACCGAAATATACAAAAATTCGTATAATTTTTTAACCGTGGCCACAATATGCACTGTAATGCTAACAAAAAGAATATGGGCTCCAAAAAAAACCTTAAGAATGAGCAAATGGGCTGTAAATTATTAGAAATAATGGTAGATGGGATGTATGATGTTTTCCACACAATTGAGGCTTTCCTAAAAAAAGGTTGACGCACAAGCAGTGACGGTTGGATGTCCATCCAAGGGCCGTCATGCTTCTTCATTCTCTGCTCTTCCTGCTCCAGCCGCTCAAACAAGCGTCGGCGGGACTGCCTGCTCCTTCCTCCCTGTGGCCGGCTGTGCTGTCGCGCAGGCCTCACCGCCCCACCGTACTCCCATTGCTGGCCTAGCCATCTCTCTACTCACCCACACCTGCTGTTATTCTCCGGCGACGGCAGACGAACCAGTAAACCCTCGTATAGTCGTACTCCCCTCCGCATGGGAAACAACTGCCGAGTCTTCCCTACCTCCGTGTCATCCCCTTCCTAGGCCTCACCATCGTCCACCGCTGTGGTGCTCTCGGCACGGAGTGGTCAATGTGGTCAATGACGGACTTCCATCGGAAGAGTACTGTCACTTCTAGGAAAAAGCTTATAGACAGAGCAATAGCAGCAGCGTGGGAATGGAAGCCGCGCTACTACTATTTAGTAGTAGCGTGGGTAAAAGAAGTGCGCTACTACTAAAAAATAGTAGTAGCGCGGGTCTACCATTTCCACGCTACTACTAAATATCCCCCCATGACAGCTTATAGTAGCAGCGAGGGATATAAAAGCCCCGTTACTACTATTTTCTAGTAGTAGCGCGTGCTGCAATTCCCATGCTACTACTATAAATTGACCGAATCAACTAATGTACCCCACTTTAGTAGCAGCAAAGCACCCGTGACCCGCGCTACAACTAGTGGCACCGCACCGCAACCTTATCTCCCCTGTCCCTTGCCCCTCCCCCTCCATCGCCCCTCCCCCAACCAATCTTGCCCACACCGCAGATGCCTGCTCCGCCCCCCAAATGACGGTGACAAGGACGCTGGCAACCCGTGTCTCCTTCCACCGCCCCCAGCTCGTCTTCTCGCCGGCCGCTTTGCAGGAGCCTCCTTTTGCGCGCCCCCATGGTCGGGTTGTGGCGACCACCAGAGGTCCGCCGCCGGTAGGAGCTCCCTCCTTCTCCACTACGAGGAACCAGCAGAGGGGGACGACTCCTCCTTGCATCCCTAGCCGCGGCGTCCAACCTCTAACACCGCTTGAAACCCTATCCCGAATCCGGCAGAAGTGCAGCAGCACGGGATCCCCTCCAAAAGTAGCATCTTCTTCTTCCTCTGGTTCTTCTTCTTCTTCCCCGGGTCTGATGCATGTGTGTGTTCGCGTGGTCGTCTGCAGGGAGTTGAAGGAAGGGGTGGGCCATGGAGAAGCTGCTAGGTGTGGGCCTGAAGCCATGGATGGATAGTGGACGGTGAGGAGGTACTGAACAGAGCAGTGGGCAAGGACGAAGTGAAGCTGCGTGCATCGTCGTCATATCCCTCCTCCACCTGCTGTTACTGATAGCAAGCGCAGTACCATCTCATCTCATTCACAAGGTGAGCTCCCGTCCACATTCCCGTGAGCTGCTTGTGTTTACGCCCATATCGTTTTTCTGTTCACGACACCCCCATGGCTGCCTACAGCCTCTGCCCACCTACAATCCTCATTTTTTAATTAGTGCTTACTAACCCACATTGAACGATCCCAGTCGATGAATGAATGCATCTGGTCCAGCAAAAGGGGAGGACAGAGCAGAGTAGGGCATACAATGCATTTCTTTCTCATATACTTTTGCCTGCTTCAAGTACTAGCATACGTATGATTATCATTAGAGGCTAATCTCCTTTTTGCCGGGTCATTGGATGCTAATCATAGTTTAAGACGTTGGTCGGTCAAGTCAAGCAAAACTAGTACGTATGTAGTGACATGTGATTCATCGGTCAAGTCAAGCAAGACACAACTATACTCACTCTTAAGTGACTCTGCTCTCCCCGTTCGGCCCTCGCATCCGCCACCTGCTGCTCAGCCTCGCCGGCCGGCAACACAGTGTTTCGTCCTGCACTATATTTCTTGCTCAATTGTTGTTAGTGCTTAGGTTGTGCTAGTAGCAGCAGCACAAGTACAAGAAGGGTCTCAGATTTCTCACTTGTGCAAAGAATAAGTTCAGTCAATCTAATATACATACTTACACTGTAAATCCCTATGTACTTCCAGTGAATTCCCTTTGTAATGGTAGTGTTTGCAATGTAAAATTGCATTTTAAGGTAGACTAATAAAAGACAAAAACTACAGTCCAAATAATTGTTACTTAACTGAAAATATTTAGATTGAAAATATGCACTGTAATTTAGTGTGCATTTTTGTCCAGTAATGTGTATTCCTTCTCTTTTTGGTTGCCTGAATTTAAAGTGGTTTTGGACTGTAATTTTCAGTAATGTGTCACTTCTAGTTTACTTGAATATTTTTGTATTCTTATCAGTTTTGTGCCCCATTCTAAAGAAGTTCAGTAAATGTGTGCGTCCCATTCTGTAAATACAATATTTTACAAACCATTTAGATACAACAACCTGATCTTTGTTTTCTTTTTCACAAGAGCTATTTTTGGCTTACATGAAGGGATGCATGCTCTTCATCTTGCAGGTATGACTCATCCTCGCATTCTTACTTCGCCTTTGTTTCCTTCAGCTTCTAGATTCTGAAATTTTAAGATAAATTGTAAGTACTCAGTATCATGTTCTTAAGCAAAGCTACTGTTTTTTGCTTGAATTACAGTGTTTTGTCTGACCTATGTATAGTGTCAATAAAATCTAAATTTCAAGATGGAGATACATTTTTTGGTGGCATCTTACATCACAGTAATTTACAACCAAGATAGGTTTCCAATGTTTTTTTGATCGCAACTATAATGCATAGCTTCAGATTTTGTCGAACACACATGTATATTTCTATGCATGACAGATACTGGGGTCAAATAGAATAACAAGTAAATCATTCATTTTGTCTTCATATTTACTTGAAGGACTGCATGTTCTTCATTTTTGTATGCCCCATGTATTTGCTTGTATGCTTCAGTAGTGTTATCTATCTAGTATGATTTATATACTCTTGGTAATTCTTTCATCTAGGATGCTTATGCCGTCTCGAAACTGTCAACCTGACTCATAGAATGATCTTTTTATTTAGGATTCATGGTTATTTTTTATTTTTCTTGATATTATGCGTTACTATGAGTTCATTGTATTAACATTCCTTACAACTTTAGGCACCTGATCTATTTACACAAGGAGGGGACCCAGCCTTCTTCAACGCTCGTGACATTGTCTCCCATTGATTCGTTCGTGCGACAAGGAGGGGACTCGCCATTCTTCACGTCTCGTCCAACAAGTAAGGACCATCCTCTGGCTATACTATTGATTCGTGGGCATGTGCTAAAAAGTAAGAAAATACCCTACTGGATTGGACACTGACGAGCACTAACAAGTTTTCACTTTCCCGACGTGGCCACAGGGGTGATCGACGCGGACTACCGCGGCCTGGTGGGCGTCGTGCTCTTCAACCACTCCGAGGTGGACTTCACCGTGAAGCCCGGCGACCGCGTCGCACAGATGATCGTCCACGTGATCGTGACGCCCGAGGTCGCCGAGGTGGAGGACCTCAATACCATCGTTTGGGGGGAGGGAGGATTGGGGTCCACCAGCATCTGAACTCCGAGCCTTGGTAGATACATCTAGAGAAGTGGTATGTTTAGGCTGCTGGTGGAACACTAGGAAAGGTACGCACCTTTGGTTGTGTGCATTTATTGTTAAATGGAATCACGTGATCTCTTGCAGTTGAGATGTTCAATGTTGCATCCATGAATGGTGCAAGTGTTAAGATGGTCCTGTGACCTTAATTTATTTTGCACTGAGGGTGTCTCTCATCTTCATCCATGAATGCTGCATCTAATTTTTATTTTTTTAATTCTTAATTTGTTAGTAGTAGCGTGGGGGAAAATGTGTGCTACTACTATTCTGTTATTAGTAGCGTGGGTATAATAGTTGCGCTACTACTATTAGCGTGTGGTATAATAGTTGCGCTACTACTATTCTGTTATTAGTAGCGCGGGTTTCAAATAGTAGTAGCGTGGGAGGCATCCGCGCTACTACTAACTTTTTAGTAGTAGCGCGGGTTGCACCCACACTACTACTAACTTTTAGCTGTAGCGCGATACTAGTAGCGCGAGTACCCTCCCTACTAGTAGCCAATTTACCCGCGCTGCTAGTAGCCTTTTCCCTAGTAGTGTGTGCGTGGAGAGGCTAACCGTTGGGTCCATGGCCGCAGCAAGGAAGTGCCTCCTTATTACGCGCAAAATAATTATTCCTCCACCTGACAGCGGGGACCCACTGGACGGGCCACCGTATTTCGCGAAAAAAACATTTCCCCCCCTGACTGCTGGGACCCACCAGCTACACCTTCGCACGCAAGGAAGTGCGTCCGGGCAAAAAAATGTTTCACCCCCCTGACTGCTGGGACCCACCAGCTACATCTTCGCACGGAAGGAAGTGCGTCCGGGCAAAAAAAAAATCTCCCCCTGACTGCTGGGACCCACCAACTACATCTTCGCAGGCAAGGAAGTGCCTGACAGTCGGGACCCACCTGGTCGAAGCATACGTAGCGTTGTCATTCTGGGCGCGAACGTGTACGTGCATATATACTGGTGGATGTAGAGGCGCGCACGTGTCGTAGTAGAGGCGCGCACGTAGCATGTACAGGTACGTACAGCGGCCAGGGTACAAGAAAGAAAATACGGCCACGTATGTGTACATATGGGTGGGGTCTCGAACGCCTACTCGCGCATACGTACGGCGAGGGCTCGTGTACATGGCTGGGTCGGAACGGAGAAACAACGTCATCGTCGTGTTCATGGGGAGGCAACGGAATGCATCATGTTCATCAGGAGGCAACGAAACGCGTGTGACCCAACCGGCTGGGTCGAAACGGAATGCGTGGTTGTGTTCATCGAGAGGGCTTGGACGGAACAAGCAGTGGAAACGATGCCTGGCATACCGCAGAACGGAGGAAACGGACCTCCTACGTTCGGAACGGGGTCATGTTGATCGGGAGGGGTGTGGCGTACCACAAAACGGAGGAAACGGACCGCCTACGGTCGAAACGGGGGTCCTGTTGATCGGGAGGGGTGTGGCGTACCGCAAAACGGACGAAACGGACCTCCTATGGTCGAAACGGGGGTCCTGTTGATCGGGAGGGGTGTGGCGTACCGCAAAACGGACGAAACGGACCTCCTACGGTTGAAACGGGGGTCCTGTTC
>NC_041393.1:111719242-111749450 GCF_002162155.2 Triticum dicoccoides
CGATCGACTTAAGTTAGCAGTAGTAGAAAAGGAATCGCTCCATCTGGTTCAGTTAACAGCCATCGATCGATCGCTCGGGTTTAGTAACACGTAGCCTGCAGTGCAATCGCTCGGGTTCAGTTTGAGCCCAACGCCTCGCTCGAGTTTAGTTAGAGTCAACGCCTCGCACACACGCGCGTACGTGTACGAGAGACACGCGCATGGATCGGCCCCCAACCTCCCACCGTAACCGGAAACTTCCCGAAATTTTCCTCCCCCTCGCTTCTACCACAGGTTTTTCCGTCATGGACGGCCCAAAGAATGTCATGCAGCTGCGTCTCCAGCCCGCCCAGGACGAAAAGCCCATTTTTTGTCATAGAAGTAGGAGCCCACCACATCTATGATGATACCGGGTTTTGTCACAATTATCGTCATAGAAGTGTCATATGTATGACATAAAATTTTTCGTTCGGCCCAAAATGTCACGGATGTGTCTTTTTTTGTAGTGATCGAGCATGGATCGATTATTATGAGAAAGCCTAGCATAAAAATTCTGAATAATAATTTCTCTTGAGAGCTCATGATTGGGGCATGAATATAATATTGACTATAGCAATACATTCTCCTTCACAACGCCAAACATTATATATATAATTCCGATCACGATGAACTACATGCATAGGATAAATTTTCTGAAGGAATTCCAATTTCAACTAATTCCAATTCCAAGACCCAATATCATTACATATCCTATACCATGACAATGCTTTTCCCTTCAAAGATAAAGGGAAAACCTTCTTCTTAGCTTCATCTCTAGGTAAACCTGCAAGCTTAAATAACTCACAAACTTCATCCACATATACTAAGTGCATATCAGGATGTTCGGTTCCATATCCTGCATAAGGATTAGCTAGCATTTGTTCTATCATACCCAAAGGAATTTCATATTCAATATTTTCAGTAGGTGCAGTAGGTTGAGGGGTAACTAATTGTAGTTCCGATCAAGGTGAGGATACCCTGAAAAAACCCCTCAAAGGATTGTTCTCCATAGTAACAAGTGACAATAAATTTCAGCACATAGCAATAATTTTTTCCTTACCGATTTCCACTTACCAAGAGCGCTTCACTCCCCGGCAACTGTGCCAAAAAAGAGGCTTTATGACCCACAATTATAGGGGATCAATCGTAGTCCTTTTGATAAGTTAGAGTGTCGAACCCAACGAGGAGCAGAAGGAAATGATAAGCGGTTTTCAGCAATGTATTGTCTGCAAGAACTGAAATTCTAAGTAACGAGTAGTTTGATAGCAAGATAATTTGTGACGAGCAAGTAATCCCTTTGAGGCAAAGGACAGGCCAAAATGGTGTCTTATGATAAGCAAAGTGTTCTTGAGGGCACACAGGAATTTCATCTAGTCACTTTCATCATGTTGGTTTGATTTGTGTTTGCCACTTTGATAATTTGATATGTGGGTGGACTGGTGCTTAGGTGATGTTCTACTTTACCAAACCTCCTACTTAGGATTAACCCCCTAGCAAGCATCCACAACTACCAGAAGTTTAAGAATAAATTCGAACCATAGCATTAAACTTTTGGATCCAAATCAGTCCCTTACGAAATAGCACATAAACTAGGGTTTAAGCTTTTGTCACTCTAACAACCCATCATCTAATAACTACTCCACAATGCATTCCCTTAGTCCCAAATATGGTGAAGTGTCATGTAGTCGACGTTCACATGACACCACTAAGGGAATCACAACGTACATACCAACAAAATATCGAACACATATAAAATTCACATGATTACTTGCAACAAGATTTCTCCCGTGACCTCAAGAACAAAAGTTACTACTCACAAATTATAATCATGCTCAAGATCAGAGGGGTATTAAATATCATAATGGAGTTTAACATATAGGCTTCCACCAAATAAACCATATAGTAATCAACTACAAGATGTAATAAACACTACTAGTCACCCACAAGCACCAATCTATAGTTCTGGTACAAAGATTGAGCACAAGAGATGAATTAGGGTTTGAGAGGAGATGGTGTTGTTGAAGATGTTGATGGAGATTGCCCTCCCCAAGATGGGAGAGTTGTTGTTGATGATGATGATGATGATTCCCCCTCCGGGAGGGAAGTTCCCCAGCAGAATCGCTCCACCGGAGGGCAAAAGTGCTCCTGCCCAAGTTCTTCCTAGAGACGGTGGCGCTCCGTCCCGAAAGTCTTATCTTTATTTTTTCTAGGTGAAAATGACTTATATACCAGAAGATGGGCACCGGAGGTGGGCTGGGCTAAGCACAACCCACCAGGGCGCGCTTGGGGGGCCTGGTGCGCCCTGGTGTCTTGCGCTCACCAGGTGGCCCCCCTCCAGTAGTTATTTGCTCCATTATTTCTTATTTATTCCATAAAAATTCCTTGTGAAGTTTCAGCTCATTTGGAGTTGTGCAGAATAGGTGGTGTACCATAGCTTTTTTAGGTTCAGATTTCCAGCTGCCGGAATTCTCCCTCTTTGTGTGAACCTTGCATATTATGAGAGAAAAGGCACTAGAATTACACCAAAAATCATTATTATGCATAAAAACAATATAAATAATAGTAGGTAAACATGATGCAAAATGGACGTATCATTAATTAATATAGGCGGCTCTTGCAGTGGCACATCATTTAGAGCAAGTACTCTCTTCGTAGGAGCTTAAACACTAGAATAGGAAAAATAAAGGATTGGAGTGGCATGTCCACTTGAATCCCATAGCATTAACACGATGTTCCCCTAAAAAACCAGAGTGTTTCACACAGGAAAATCAAAGGAAGTGAAAAAAAGTTGGAGTGGATGCTAGATTGCCAATTAACACATGATTTCATAGGAAAAAAAATCCTACAGCATTCTATCCTATGAATCAAACGACCTAAGTAGGAAAATTATGAGGGGGGGTCCCTCCAGCAGTGTTCCTAGCTTGCACCTAAGCATCGCGGTGGTCAGACTTGGAGTCATTCATTTGGTACACATGACGTCTCAGATCTGGACACAAGGTGTACACTGTCAAGGTCCAAGGATAATGTTGTCCTCAAAGACGGACGTACACGGTCAAGGTCCACGGTCAAGGGGGTCAGGCGGACGCGAACTCTCACTATGTCCGCCATTTGAAGCAGCGCGCTAGTCGAGGGCACCGCCCACTACACTCCCAGCTGTAACCGGCTCCTCGCCACATTCAAAAACCTACATTTAAACCCGCATGGGATGCAAGAAACCCACTCCAGCCACACACATCCGTTCAAGAGTAGGACACTGGCCAAGCTCCTCCTTCCACCATCTCCTCCACTCTTTTGGCGGCATCCGACGAGTAGGAAAAGCAGTTCTCCGGCATAAAAGCCATCTTGGTGGCCCGCGTAGCCTGGCAGTTACGAGCGAGGCAGCTCGTTGCTCCACCTACCTCGCCTAGCCCGTCGGAGGCAGTTACCGCACTAAGCCAACGCGTGGTTCTGCAACTGGCCGCTCCAATATAGCTCGAGGAAGAGTGCCGACTTGCTCCATGTCGGCTTGTCGGGGAGCACGGCGGCATGGGCATCATCGCTGCCCTTGATGCTGCCGCATCATACAAGGCCTCTAGTGCCTATGACTGCGCCATCCATCATTGATGCGCGCGTAGACACGCCATGCAGGCAGAGAAAGAAGCCGCCGCGGATGTCGACAAGGTGACGCGGCTACGCGGATATCGACGAGGTGATGGCCAGCATGTCCCCGCCCGCCGCCATCATCGAGGAGAAGTAGACCACGGGAGGACGCAACCGATTGTATCCCATGAAGGCAACCGCCGAGGCGACGACAGTTAAGTCAGTCGGTATCTTGCATGATTCTTCTTCAGCCGGATGCTGGAGGAGGACAAGAGATCGGGCGGCGACCATTTAGATTAGGTATTAATTCTACCAGGCTTGTTGTAATGGGAGTATCATAAGTAGTATCATGCGTGCCAACTAGGAAAATTTGATGAGGTGGCGTAGAATTAAATGAAGAAAGAGAGGCTTGAGTATCATAGAATTAAGTTACTCCCACTTTGGTTAGTGTTAGGCCTTGTTCGGTTCAACCTCCTCCCAAGGGGTTTGGAGAGGAATGGAGGGGAATTTGGCTTGTACTTGATTTAATCACCCACAATCCCTGTTAATCCCCGTTAAAACCCCTTGAACCGCACATTCCCTTAGGGTTAAAAATGACTGGGATTACAAAGGACAGGGTACAAACTTCAAGGATTTAAATGTGACGGTTTGTTTCCGACTAGCTCTACAACCTCAAGGTTTATTAATCGTACTTCACTCTCCCCTCACGCACATGCTCGGGTAGACTCACGGTGGAGCGCCTTTGCACACTAAAAGGCAGGTAACATGACAATTTGAGACATGTAGTCATCCACTTAATGTGGGGTCTGGGACCAAATGTCAGCCATACCAAGTGTGACCTAAATGGGGTAGCGTGGTTATTGATCGAGTTTCCTTTTACTGGTATGTTAAATGAAAAAATTATGGTTGTGTGTGAGGGAGTCCTAGATTAAGGGGTCCTCGGACAGCCGGACTATATGCTTATGCCGGACTATTGGGCTATGAAGATACAAGATAGAAGACTTCATCCTGTGTCCGGATGGGACTCTCCTTTGTGTGGAAGGCAAGCTTGGCGATTCAGATATGAAGATTCCTTTCTCTGTAACCGACTCTGTGTAACCCTAGCCCCCTCCAGTATCTATATAAACCGGAGGGTTTAGTCCGTAGGACAACAACAATCATAATCGTAGGGTAGCTTATATGGTTTAGTCTCTACAATCTATCAACTCTTGTAATAGTCATATCATCAAGATCAATCAAGCAGGAAGTAGGGTATTACCTCCATTGAGAGGGCCCAAACCTGGGTAAACATTGTGTCCCCCGCCTCTTGTTACCATTAGCCTTAGACGCACAGTTCGGGACCCCCTACTCGAGATCCGCCGGTTTCGACACCGACATTGGTGCTTTCATTGAGAGTTCCACTGTGTAATCACCATAAGGCTCGATGGCTCCTTCAATCATCCACAACAACGCAGTCCAGGGTGAGATTTTTCTCCCCGGACAGATTTTCATATTTGGCGGCTTCGCATTGCGGGCCAACTCGCTTGGCCATCTGGAGCAGATCGACAACTACGCCCCTAGCCACTAGGTCAGGTTTGGAAGCTTGAACTACACTGCCGATATCCGAGGAGACTTGATCTTCGACGGATTCGAGCCCATGATAGTTGCACCTTGCCACCATGATGAACATGACCTAAATCTGTCATCGGACCGTGCTCAAGGGATAGCACCTGTAATCGCTCTAGCCCTAGAGCTTGAGCAGAGCGCGCCATCCGAGGATGGGAAGCTCAACCTCGCCACGGAGGCCGCAGACTCAGCGGCGCTAGAGCCGAACGCAGATCCGACCTCCGATGAGACCTGCGTTATCGGAGCCTCGGACTCGTCTCCGGCCATAGGCTCCAAACAGCGTGTATCCGCACCCATCGAATCTGACTGGGCACCGATCCTGGAGTTCAGCTTCGCAGACATCTTCCAACACTCACCCTTGGGTGATGTGTTAAACTCATTAAAATCCCTCTCCTTGTCAGGAGATTCTTGGCCGAACTATGTCCGGCTTGAGTGGGAAGCGGAGGACGAAGAGCTTCGTTGCCCACCACCACCCACTTGATAGGCACTGTCGATGATTTGACCGACATGCTTGATTTCGACTCCAAGGACATCGATGGTATGGACGACGATGCCGGAGAAGAACAGGAACCACTGCCCACGGGGCGCTGGACAGCCACCTCCTCATACGATATATACATGGTGGATACACCCAAAGAAGACAATGGCAAGAATAAAAAGCATCTAGTTGAGGATAAGCCTCCTGAGAAGCAGCCAAAGTGTCACGTCAGCGCCGCTGCTCTAAATCACGCCATGGTAAAAATAGCGATACCGGCACCAGAGACAACAGCACTCTGGACAACGCTGAAAACAACGAAGACCCCACCAAGCCAAGTTTTGATCAGGCTGAACAGGAAGATGGGCGAGCTGTCCCTGATGAACAGGCCATGAACGATGACTCAGAGGACAGCAATTACATGCCTCTATCCGAGGACGAGGTGACCCTCGGTGACAAAGAATTTATCGTGCTGGAGGATCCCGGCGAGCAGGAGTGTTTTAAGCGCCGGCTAATAGCCACTGCAAAGAGCCTGAAGAAGAAGCAGCAGCAGCTCCAAGCTGATCAAGATCTGCTCACTGATAGATGGAATGAGGTCCTGGCTGCCGAGGAATATGGACTCGAATGCCCAACGAAAAGTTACCCGAAGCGCAAATTTCTACCCCAATTCGATGAGAGGCATCGGAGCCAGCACTACCAACGCATAATACGGCTGACCGACCATGGCGTGGACTAGACAAAACTGCAACTCAGCTCGAACACCAGCCCGCGCTGCCTCGCCGAACAAATAGAAACACAAAAGCTCGGGGATACACGCATGACCTGCGGTACCACTTGGAGAACAGAGCAGGACACCCAGATCGATCTATGGATCGTGGGGGTGCACCCCAATGCGCAACGACGGCCACCATGCCGGATATGACAAATACACACCTACTCGGGCCCACTACCACAAACCGGCTCCATCGGAGCTATGTCCCGACATAGCCCGACATAGAGGCGCCGCACACCCCCTATGCTTCACTGATGAAGTAATGGAACATGAATTCCCAGAAGGGTTTAAACCTGTAAACATTGAATCATATGATGGGACAACAGACCCCACAGTATGGGTCGAGGACTTCCTTCTCCATATACATATGGCCCCATGCCATCAAGTTTCTCTCGCTAAAACTCAAGGGACCAGCTCACCACTGGTTGAACAGTCTGCCCGAAAACTCCATTGGCAGTTGGGAGAACTTGGAAGATGCATTCCTGGACAACTTCCAGGGCACTTAGGTCCGACATCCGGATGCCGATGACTTAAGTCAAATAATCCAACATCCCGGAGAGTCGGCCAGGAAATTTTGGACTCGGTTCTTAACTAAAAAGAACCAAATCATCGTCTGTCCAGATGCCAAAGCCCTAGCGTCCTTTAAGCATAACATCCATGATGAGTGGCTCGCCCGACACCTCGGCCAAGAGAAGCCAAAGTCCATGGTAGCCCTTACGACGCTCATGACCCACTTTTGTGCGGGCGAGGATAGCTGGCTAGCTCGTAGCAACAACACCTCAAGTAAACATGGCACTTCCTATGCCAGAGATAGCAACGGCAAGCCCCGACGCAACAAACACAAGCTTCAAAATAATGGAGATCACGCAGAAGACACGATCGTCAATGTCGGATTCAGTGGCTCCAAGTCCGGTCAGCAGAACAAGCCATTTAAGAGAAACAATCTGGGCCGTCCAGTCTGGACCGTATTCTCGATCATCAATGTCAAATCCCCAGTACCCCCGATAAACCAACCAATCATACCAACAGAGAATGTTGGGTTTTCAAACAGGCCGACAAGTTAAATGCCAAAAACAAGGAAAAGGTTTCGCGAAGCGATGGGACCCCGACTCAATGCCACATCGATCTAGCATGTAACACCTCATATCACTTTGCGGCCTCACGCACGGTATTCCCACGGGTGTCGCCTTACCTTTGCCCGGGACCGTTTGCGTCTTTTGGCACACGTATATGATAGTGTCGCTAGCATCCATATGATAAGGAGCCCGGGCTGACATGGCTAGTCGTAAACCCAAAGTGGCACTAACTTATAGGGACAGGCATCCATGACCCAGCTTCGAACGTGTCGGTCATCAGCGAGTGAATCCAGGCTGTAGCACTGGGCTAGCAGGACTCCGGTGAACCGGGCTGTAGCGGGCTAACAGGACTCCGGTATTCATCGCGTGACATTTCCCCCAAGGGACAGACACAGGAACGAAGAAGGACACATGCCGGCCAGCCTAAGTGTTCCGGAGCAGTAGCAAGCTACCATGGCTCGGTGGAAACACTAGGAGACATTTCCCGGTAAGAGAGGCTACTAAAGATAAACAACTAGATAGTCAGATCCCACACATACCAAGCATTTCAATAACATACACACAATATGCTCGATATGTGCAATACAACATGGCATCACAAAATGACTCTACGACTCAAGTAATTATTCAATAGGCTCCGAGGAGCGAGATATTACAAACAGGGGTCTCACGACCCAACATTCAGAGCATACAAGTCAAAGCACAAGCGGAAGCTATCATGTCTGAGTACATACATCTATAAATGAAAAAGGCTGAGAAGCCTGACTATCTACCAAATCCTGCCGAGGGCACAAGATCGTAGCTGAGGTAACAAGCTAAACGTCGAAGTCCACGTGGAACTACTAGTGAGACTGAAGTCTCTCTGCAAAAACATAAATTAAGCAACGTGAGTACAAATGTACCCAGCAAGACTTACATCAGAACTATCTACATATGCATCATTATCAACAAAGGGGATGGTGGGGTTTAACTGCAGCAAGCCAGCTTTGACTCGGTGGCTATCCTGAACTACGACGGCAATGTAACTCTTTGAGGTGGCGCACACGAGTCCACATATTCACCATATCAATACACCACTATGGATCCGCTCCCGTCTCCCTACGAGAACGCCATCCATAGCACTCACGCTTATCTTGCGTATTTTAGAGTATCCACTTTCACTTGTCTATGAACTGATATAAGCAACCCAGAAGTCCTTTTCCACGGACACGGCTATTCGAATAGATAATGTTAACCCTGCAGGGGTGTACTTCTTCACACACACTCTCACCACTTACCGCCGTTTACACGACATGTACTCGGCAACCTTCAAGCGGAAGCCCAACGTGGGTGTCGGCCACGACCTACCTAATCACCTAAGTCTCTAGTCCAGGTTTATCGCCTATTCGGGTTCCATGCATGAGGAGATCCGGCCGAGGTTTCGCTCACAGCCCCAAACGACGTGAACAGGGTTCCCGAGATACCTAACGGGTATTCGGTACACCGTGCCACGTACCTACCGCATCACAGCCCACCCCTACGGTCAGCGCTGTCCACGGCCTCCAGTAGGCTACAAACACCAGAAACTACTTGCAACTCCTGGACAGAGAACTAGGGTGAATAAGAAGTCGAGAGGGTCCATTGGTTTCGGGCCCAATGCGTGGTAGTAGCTGAATCATGGATCACAAACACAGAACTCAGTTCCTGAGGACGGCTGCAATGAGACAACCCACCATGTACTCCCACATGGCCTCTCACCGCTACCTTTACCAAATCGTGTTCACACGCTTAGCTCACACACCGTAGGACATGTTCACACACCTCTGATTCATCCCGGATGAATCAGACCTGACTCAACTCTAAGCAGTAGCAGGCATGACAAACAAACATGAATGAGTAGGCACAACAGGGCTCAAACAACTCCTACTCATGCTAGTGGGTTCCATCTATTTACTGTGGCAATGACAGGTCATGCAAAGGATAAAGGGGTTCAGCTACCGCAGCAAGTAACAGATGAATCGGTGTTGTCCTAATGCATTAAAAGAGAGCAGGAGCGAGAGACTAGGATTGTATCGGAATGAACAAGGAGGTTTTGCTTGCCTGGCACTTCTGAAGATAACATTGAGCCTTCATCAGTGTCAACGATCACATCATCAGTATCACGTCTATCGAGAGGGGACAAATACCGGCAACATAGAAGGGAACACAATCAATGCAATGCACAATATGATGCATGATCATGACATGGCAAAATGAATGTGTTTTGGGCTAATGCATCTAGCAACAAGTTAAATGGGGTTGGTTTGAATACAAGATTCAAATTCAAACTCCATATGTGATTATTTAAATGCCATTCACTTCATTTGTCCTAAACAGTAGTGATAAGTTGTTCTAACATGCATGGAAATGGTACAGATGGATTCCTTGAATTTTTCTGATAATTTTTCATATATAATTTATTTAATTTGGAGTTACGGTTGAATTTCTATGAATTTTAGAAGTTTATACAATTTTCTGGAATTTCCTGAATTATTTTAAAACCAGAAAATGATTTATTGCGTCAGCACTAGGTCATGCTGATGTCAGCAGGTCAACTAGGCGGGTCCAGGTCAAACCTGATAGTGGGTCCCGCGTGTCAGTGACTCAGTTGGTTAACCGGGTTGATTAGGGTTAAACTAATACTAACGAAAATGTCAGCAGGGCTGGGCCCACATGTCTGTGGCTTAAATAATTAACTAAAGTAATTAGCGTTAACTAATCTAACACCTAAACTAATTAACAGGGGCTGGCCCCAGCTGTCATCGACCCAGGGGGGGTTCCGCCGTGGTCAGGTAAAACTACAATTGTCTATGATTTATTGAAGTTTTAGCTATTTTCTGGAATTTCCTGATTATTTTTAAATCCAGAAAATACTTATTGCGTCATTTAGTTAATTAGTTTAGGTGTTAGATTAGTTAACGCTAATTAATTTAGTTAATTATTTAAGCCACAGACATGTGGGCCCAGCCCTGCTGACATTTTCGTTAGTATTAGTTTAACCCTAATCAACCCGGTTAACCAACTGAGTCACTGACACGCGGGACCCACTGTCAGGTTTGACCTGGACCCGCCTAGTTGACCTGCTGACATCAGCATGACCTAGTGCTGACGCAATAAATCATTTTCTGGTTTTAAAATAATTCAGGAAATTCCAGAAAATTGTATAAACTTCTAAAATTCATAGAAATTCAACCGTAACTCCAAATTAAATAAATTATATATGAAAAATTATCAGAAAAATTCAAGGAATCCATCTGTACCATTTCCATGCATGTTAGAACAACTTATCACTACTGTTTAGGACAAATGAAGTGAATGGCATTTAAATAATCACATATGGAGTTTGAATTTGAATCTTGTATTCAAACCAACCCCATTTAACTTGTTGCTAGATGCATTAGCCCAAAACACATTCATTTTGCCATGTCATGATCATGCATCATATTGTGCATTGCATTGATTGTGTTCCCTTCTGTGTTGCCGGTATTTGTCCCCTCTCGATAGACGTGATACCGATGATGTGATCGTTGACACTGATGAAGGCTCAATGTTATCTTCAGAAGTGCCAGGCAAGCAAAACCCCCTTGTTCATTCCGATAAAATCCCACTCTCTCGCTCCTGCTCTCTTTTACTGCATTAGGACAACATCGATTCATCTGGTACTTGCTGCGGTAGCTGAACCCCTTTATCCTTTGCATGACCTGTCATTGCCATAGTAAATAGATGAAACCCACTAGCATGAGTAGGAGTTGTTTGAGCCCTGTTGTGCCTACTCATTTATGTTTGTTGTCATGCCTGCTACTGCTTAGAGTTGAGTCAGGTCTGATTCATCGGGAATGAATCAGAGGCGTGTGAACATGTCCTACTGTGTGTGAGCTAAGTGTGTGAACACGATTTGGTAAAGGTAGCGGTGAGAGGCCATGTAGGAGTACATGGTGGGTTGTCTCATTGCAGCCGTCCTCAGGAACTGAGTTCTGTGTTTGTGATCCATGATTCAGCTACTACCACGCATTGGGCCCAAAACCAATGGACCCTCTCGGCTTCTTGATCACCCTTGTCCTCTGTCCAGGAGTTGCAAGTAGTTTCTGGTGTTTGTAGTATGCTGGAGGCCGTGCGCAGCGCTGACCGTAGGGGTGGGCTGTGATGCGGTAGGCACGTGGCACGGTGTACCGGGCGCCCGTTTGGTGTCTCGGGAACCCTGTTCACATCGTTTGGGGCTGTGAGCGAAATTCCGGCCGGATCTCCTCATGGATGGAACCCGAATAGGCGATAAACCTGGACTAGAGACTTGAGTGTTTAGGTAGGCCGTGGCCGACACCCACGTTGGGCTTCCGCTTGAAGGTTGCGGAGTACATGTCGTGTAAACGGCGATAAGTGGTGAGAGCGTGTGTGAAGAAGTACACCCCTGCAGGGTTAACATCATCTATTCGAATAGCCGTGTCCGCGGAAAAGGACTTCTGGGTTGCTTATATCAGTTCATAGACAAGTGAAAGTGGATACTCTAAAATACGCAAGATAAGCGTGAGTGCTATGGATGGCGTCCTCGTAGGGAGACGGGAGCGGATACATAGTGGTGTATTGATATGGTGAATATGTGGACTCGTGTGCGCCACCTCAAAAGAGTTACTTGCAGTCGTAGTTCAGGATAGCCACCGAGTCAAAGCTGGCTTGCTGCAGTTAAACCCCACCATCCCTTTGTTGATAATGATGCATATGTAGATAGTTCTGATGTAAGTCTTGCTGGGTACATTTGTACTCACATTTGCCTATTTATGTTTTTGCAGAGAGACTTCAGTCTCACTAGTATTTCCGCGTGGTCTTCGACGTTTAGCTTGTTACCTCAGCTACGATCTTGTGCCTCGGCAGGATCTGGTAGATAGTCAGGCTTCTCAGCCTTTTTCATTTATAGATGTCTGTACCCAGACATGATAGCTTCCGCTTGTGCTTTGACTTGTATACTCTGAGTGTTGGGTCATGAGACCATGTTTGTAATATCTCGCTCCTCGGAGCCTATTGATAAAATACCTGAGTTATAGAGTCATGTTGTGATGCTTTGTTGTATTTGCACATATCGAGCATATTGTGTGTATGATTGAAATGCTTGGTATGTGTGGGATCTGACTATCTAGTTGTTTATCTTTAGTAGCCTCTCTTACCGGGAAATGTCTCCTAGTGTTACCGCTGAGCCATGGTAGCTTGCTACTGCTCTGGAACACTTAGGCTGGCCGGCATGTGTCCTTCTTCGTTCCTGTGTCTGTCCCTTCGGGGAAATGTCACGCATTGAGTATCGGAGGCCTGTTAGCCCGCTACAGCCCGGTTTACCGGAGTCCTGCTAGCCCAGTGCTACAGCCCGGACCCACTTGCTGATGACCGACACGTTCGATGCTGGGTCATGGATGCCTGTCCCTGTAAGTCTGTGCCACTTTGGGTTTACGACTAGTCATGTCAGCCCGGGCTCCTTATCATATGGATGCTAGCGACACTATCATATACGTGAGCCGAAAGGCGCAAACGGTCCCGGGCAAAGGTAAGGCGACACCCGTGGGGATACCGTGCGTGAGGCCGCAAAGTGATATGAGGTGTTACCGGCTAGATCAATGTGACATCGATTCGGGGTCCTGACAGCGTTGGTATCAGAGCTTGACTGCCTGTAGGATTACCAAGCCAAACTGGTCGAAGTTGAGTCTAGAAATTCTTTAGTTATATGTAGGGGAATTGATTGTGGGATGGAACGTAAGGCTCTTTTACTCCTTATACCTCATGGCCTTCTGATCTGAGTCATCATCTTCTCTTCTACGGGGATTAAGAACTAGGCTATCTCTTCTTTCTATTAGGATCACGTGTTACTAATCAGTGGACTTATAAGATTGTTGGATTTAAGTCTCAGTTCGGTTCCTGCTACTTCCGTATGTTAATTGTTGATCTCGAAACCTTGATATTGTGCTTCTGAGTGGTTATGCCACCATTTTTGTGAATGTCTCAAATATTTTCTGAGCATTTACAGCCGTTATGCTGTCCGAGTCTTCCCAGGTTTCTAAGTAGTCTGATGCATTTGCAAATCCTTTCTTCCCGTTTCAATATTCCCATGGGCCAGATTAACCACACTAATCAGCGAGTTGAGGTACTCTGTTACCTTGACATATATGTTGGAGATATTATTATGACCCTAGGTGTCTTAGGGGATCATCTAGTAATTTAGCCATGATTTGTGTTCCCAGTGTGATAATTCTGGCCATCATTCTCGAAAGCATCCCGTGATGCTACTTAGTAATAGGTATTCTGTTCCTGGGTTCTTGAACCCGAGATTCACTCTACCTACTTCATGTTGATAGTAATTGCTAGTGCCTTTAGGATATTAGTAACCTTTGCGATAGTCCTTGAAGTCCGTGGTATCTTCTTCTTTCAAATACCATGAACTACTTATGGCAGAAGTTCCTCGTTGAACTGAAATATCACAACAGGATTATTCTTGATGAGTTCTCCATTATATATTGTGGCTCTGCCAGTTCTACCTTTCTGCATGGGTTATCCGGAAGAGATATGTTGAACTTGGTTCGACATACTAATCTATGCATCCACAACTTAGAAAATTATATGTTCCTTTGAGTTGTTCTCTTTAGTTGCATTCCGACCCTCGTCTATCAATTGATAGTCAAGAGTATGCGTGCATTCATTCATCGATGCCTGTTACTCTTGTGGTCCGTCAAGCCATTCTATTCCAGAGAGTGACTTGGAGAAAACAAACTCCAGTACCTCATCCATATTTAGGATTGGGTCAAAGTAGTTGTGTTCCGCAGATCAAGTTACAATCCAGCTTCTGGTCTGCTCTACCCTGAAGTATTACCTTCTTTATAACAGGAATTTCATGAGAATTGCACCACCTTTGGTGAATTCTTGATATAGTGATACTTCACGCCATCCTTTTTCATTCCTCGGTTCCGTGTTGTTGCAGCCGGAGTGCCGACAAGTGAATCATGATGTGTGAAATCAATACTCCTAGCAACTCCGTTGCTTGGTAGTTAAATGGACAATAACGTCATCCTTAGCGAGTTGACTATTGAATCATCACCCTAAGGTTGATTGTGCTACCTAGTCCATTTTCCTGGTGCACTCCTCGATTGATGAGATAGGATTTGTTAAGTCCTCGCTCATTTGATCATATTGTCTTGCCCTCAAAAGCGAGATTGTTCTCGAGCTTAGTAACATATCGGTGGTTCGTGATTTTCCAAATATCTTCTCGGAAGTATCACCAGGTCGTCACCTGACCGTTATGTTGAGCTCGTGATCAAGTTGGTTTCTTATGAACCACCTTCTCTCCAAGAATCGGTGTTAGATATCCCTGAGCTAGTTGGTTAAGCTAGACAACAACTTGGAGAGTTGGAAGATAAAAGCTTGCCTGACTTAGTTCGTTCCAAAGGGATATTCTTGTGTAGTGTGTGTTGAAGAAAGATGATATCTTCATCGATTGGTCCTTGTGATCAGTTGCTGGACCTATTGTCTTATCAATCCTTTGATTTGAGTGTGGGCTATTGTCAAATCAAATCAGTACCAACGATGCTCGTAATGTTGTCTTATTCGTGGTTGATCCCTCGAGCATACACCATTACATCTTTGGTCTGACCAATGCTATCACCGCGTTCACTTAACTATGGAATGCCTTTTAAAAGGAAACCCGGATGAATTGTTGTTGAGCCCATTGACAACATCCTTATCTCCTCCATGATTTTGTTGAACATTAAGCTAGTGTTGGAATCTCTTGAAAGCATTTGTTTATGCTAGTTCATGAAGCATATGTTCGGATGTAAGTAGTGACTTCCTTTAATTCATGTGCATCTGATGCAAGTTGCCGCCGTGGATTCGAGAAAGTCAATGTTGCTTTCTTTGGAATCATTCCAAATCAGTCATGCACACGTGCGAAGAATGTTGTGGTTTGAAGACTTGCAACCTTCAATCTATATGTATCCCTAGCACACCAAGCCACTGATTGATTTGTTCAAGGAGAAGGAGTTCCTTCATAAGAGCTAATCCGGACTTATGAAAGAACTTCGATATCCTCGCTGATGGTTCCCAACCAGAACTCGTTAGTGTTTTATCGTAAGACTACCATGTGGGCATGCTTGTCTGGGACAACGTGTTCACATATTTGTAGCAGAACCAGCTCATGTTTTGGACCTTGCTATCGTAGTTCATCTCCCGAGAATCCCGCAACGTCATCTCGTCGATTTGTGTTGCAAACTTTCGTTTTTCTTCCTAGACTCGATGAGTCTGGAATATCTTGACACCAACCAGATCTGAATCTCAAGCAGATGTGATGGTTGGAATATTTACCAAGAATTATAATATTGGTCGCGCGATAACCGGTAAAGTGGATGTCGTGGCCAACACACCCAGCCGAAAGACCTGTTATTATAATATCTTGATTGATGAAGTTGGCCACCTTCCCATAAGGACTTCGTAGGATTTACTCTCTAGTTGTGCCTTATGATTTGTTGTGTTCCCGAAGTCCGACCTTTTACTTGATGTTCTAGTTATCAAACCGTATCTATGAATGGGATACACTAGCACATCAAGGAGAACATTAGAAGCGGAGTGCTAAATGTCTCTCGGTCGATCATCCAGATTTTATTTCCTTGGCCCCGCCAAGGGTGAAATCTGAGAAGGTGTTATCTTCCTTTGCATCTGCATCCTCCATCACCATTCATCATGGTAGTAAGTTGTGTTGCCAGGATCCTTGACACGGATATTGGTAGAATCTTGATGAATATGGAAATGCTCAAGTTCTTGAGAGCACGCACAAGCACTACGAGTTATCATCGGCACTAACTGGGATTCCTCTCAGTTTCCTCGGCAATGCTATGACCTTTTCAGACAGTGAATTCACTCCCTATTGTTGGGTTCTTCCCCAGTTACCAGAATCATTCCAGCATTTGCATTTTGTTCCCCAGCTTGCACCGCCAATGTGCTATTCAACCATGGGTCCCTTCCATTTCCGGTGATAAGCAAATTCATCCATTACGTTGTCTTCAACAAGGTAATCCACATCATCCAAGTCCAAGTATGCCATTCTACCGACCCCCGCCAATCGATTGCTGTGATTTGCCTTAGGCTGATATAGAGAGTCTCAATGATCTCTATATCAAAGGTAATTCTTTTTGCCACTTAAGGGGATATTTCTATGAGTCACCCTCCCTAAGGTGCATCATTATGGTGTCATGGCAACTCAACTCCTCGCTACGTGACAATCGTTTACCACATTCTTGAGTTTGGAATTGTTGTCTACCTAGTGAACCTTTGTCATCTGCTTCACTCCAATTCCTATGGAGGTGTACTTCGTCTCTCAGCTCGAGAGATGTTGTTATGTCCCATTCCGTGAGTTAATCCTGAGTTGTTCGACCTTCGAGAAGAACGATTCTTTTAGGGTCTTTCCTCTCCTCTCGTTGTCATGTTAGTTGGAGTTCTCAAGGCAAGACTTCGAGACAATGATGCTGATCGAAACAACGTTCCAATAAAGTGCAACCTGGATCGTGAAGATTGTGCTAGTTTGCGCTCCCCCTTCACCTTACCCTACGCTTGAATCTCGGGACGAGATTTTTGTTTAGTGGGGGTGAGCTGTCACAGCCCCAGATCAGCCCTTGTTTGTTTTTGTTTTAGCATCTATGCAACATGTTTAAATTTTATGAAATTTGAAATGGGGATGACCAAGCCCTAGCACCAAAGCATTGCAAATAGGTTCAACTTCAAAATATTTTCACAGAACCCAAATTGGTTTGCAAAAATGTTCATGATTATTGGAAAAGGGTGAAAACCATATCCAGAGATGATGGATATTTTTCCAAGACATTTTTGGATTTTTGAATAAACCATATTGTATTTGACTTTGGGCATTTAAATACTATAAATAATTTAAATGTTCAAATAAATGTTGGAAATTGTTAAGGGTCACTGAAATAATTCAGAAAGCACCCATAATTATTTCCAGGATTTTATAAAATGATTTGATATTTTAAATCAAATCAAAAACAAATTGCAGAAATAGAAAAGAGAAACAGAACAGAAATAAAAGAGAGAAGGACTACCTGACGCTCACCTGGTAGCCCACCTGGCCCAGCAGCACGGCCCAGCCCATCTCCACCCCCCCTGTCGTCTTCCTCCCTGCCAGGAGGACAGACACCGCGACGCCGCCGCGCGCGCCACCTCCTGCTTCCCCTGGCCACCTCCTGCTTCCTCCCCGAGCCCTCTAGCGACGCCACGGAGTCGTCCCCGACCGCTATCCCTCTCTCTGCTCGCTCTGGCTCTCTCCCTCTCTCGATTTGGAGCACCACCGAGAGCCACCGGAGGGCGCCGCCATCGCATCCATAGCCACCGGCCACCCCTCGCCCTTCCGATGAGCTCAGGAGCTCCGTTCCGACCCCATGAAGCTCCACCACGACGCATGCGACGCCGGGTGCCCTGTAGCCACGCCATCACCGCCATCTTCTTCGTCACGGCCGGCAATCACCGCCGTTCGATTCGCCGCCGACAGGACGTCCCCGAGCCCACTTAGCGTCTCGTCTGACTCCCCGTGAGCTCCTCTTCTCTTCCCCTCACTCCGCGCACTTGATTTCGTCCCCTAGCTCCATCCTCCACCACGGCCGAAGCTCGCCGCCGCCGTGCCTCATCGCCGTCGTGGCCACAGCCACCCCAGCTCGTATCCGAGCCCACTGACGGGCTCACCGCGATCTCAGGAGTCCGTAGCACGCCCCAGCTCCTCCTGCCGTGCTCCCTAACCCCGACCCCGAGCTCGCCCGAGCTCCGGCCGCCGCCGAGGTCGACGCCGTGCTCAACTCCGGCCACCTCGCGGCCTCCCGTCCGTCCCTTTGGATGCGTAGGAGCAAGAGCTTCTCCCTAGTGCCCTCAGCGCGCCAAACCACCGCTCGTAGCGCCAAACCCGCCACCACCTGAACTCCGGCCGCCGTCGTCGTCATGATTGCCGTCGCCTCCGGCCACCCTAGCTTCTCCCGTTGGCCCTGTTAGATGCGCGCGGGCCTGGGCATCCCGTAGAGCCCCTCCGCCGCTCTTTTGGTCATCGGGGGGCGAATCCCGACGCTCTCCGCCGTCCGTGGCCTCGCCGGCGACGAGCCTCGGGTCAACTCCGGCGAGTTGACCCGGGTTTGACCCCCCTGGGTCGATGACAGGTGGGGCCAGCCCCCCCTGTTAATTAGTTTAGTTTATTTTAATTTATTTAGCCACTGTTTCACTGCCATGTGGGCCCGAGGCCCTGCTAATTTGGTTTAGGTACTAATTAAATTTTAGCTAACCCACTGACCCGCTGACTGTGGGCCCCAGCCCTTCTAATTACGTTAGTTAAGAATTAACTAAACCCTGTTTAGTTCCTGTGTCACTGACGTGTGGTCCCCACACGTCAGGTTTGACCGGACCAGCCCAGTTGACCCTGCTGACGTCACTGTGACGTGGGGCTGACGCAATAAGTATTTTCTGGATTTAAAAATAATAAGGAAATTCCAGAAAATAGCTAAAACTTCAATAAATCATAGAAATTCAACCGTAACTCCAAATTAAATAATTTATATATGAAAATTTATCAGAAAAATTCAAAGAATCCATCTGTACCATTTTCATGCATGTTAGAACAACTTATAGCTGCTGTTTAGCACAACTCAATTAAATGGCATTTGAATAATCACATATGGAGTTTGAATTTGAATCTTGTATTCAAACCAACTTCATTTAATCTGTTGCTAGTTGCATTAGCCCAAAACACATTCATTTTGCCATGTCATGATCATGCATCATATTGTGCATTGCATTGATTGTGTTCCCTTCTGTGTTGCCGGTATTTGTCCCCTCTCGATAGACGTGATACCGATGATGTGATCGTTGACACTGATGAAGACTCAATGTTATCTTCAGAAGTGCCAGGCAAGCAAAACCCCCTTGTTCATTCCGATAAAATCCCACTCTCTCGCTCCTGCTCTCTTTTACTGCATTAGGACAACATCGATTCATCTGTTACTTGCTGCGGTAGCTGAACCCCTTTATCCTTTGCATGACCTGTCATTGCCACAGTAAATAGATGAAACCCACTAGCATGAGTAGGAGTTGTTTGAGCCCTGATGTGCCTACTCATTTATGTTTGTTGTCATGCCTGCTACTGCTTAGAGTTGAGTCAGGTCTAATTCATCGGGAATGAATCAGAGGCGTGTGAACATGTCCTACTGTGTGTGAGCTAAGTGTGTGAACACGATTTGGTAAAGGTAGCGGTGAGAGGCCATGTAGGAGTACATGGTGGGTTGTCTCATTGCAGCCGTCCTCAGGAACTGAGTTCTGTGTTTGTGATCCATGATTCAGCTACTACCACGCATTGGGCCCGAAACCAATGGACCCTCTCGGCTTCTTGATCACCCTTGTCCTTTGTCCAGGAGTTGCAAGTAGTTTCTGGTGTTTGTAGTATGCTGGAGGTCGTGCGCAGCGCTGACCGTAGGGGTGGGCTGTGATGTGGTAGCCACGTGGCATGGTGTACCGGGCGCCCGTTTGGTGTCTCGAGAACCCTGTTCACATCGTTTGGGGCTGTGAGCGAAATTCCGGCCGGATCTCCTCATGGATGGAACCCGAATAGGCGATAAACCTGGACTAGAGACTTGAGTGTTTAGGTAGGCCGTGGCCGACACCCACGTTGGGCTTCCGCTTGAAGGTTGCCGAGTACATGTCGTGTAAATGGCGGTAAGTGGTGAGAGCGTGTGTGAAGAAGTACACCCCTGCAGGGTTAACATCATCTATTCGAATAGCCGTGTCCGCGGAAAAGGACTTCTGGGTTGCTTATATCAGTTCATAGACAAGTGAAAGTGGATACTCTAAAATACGCAAGATAAGCGTGAGTGCTATGGATGGCGTCCTCGTAGGGAGACGGGAGCGGATCCATAGTGGTGTATTGATATGGTGAATATGTGGACTCGTGTGCGCCACCTCAAAAGAGTTACTTGCAGTCGTAGTTCAGGATAGCCACCGAGTCAAAGCTGGCTTGCTGCAGTTAAACCCCACCATCCCTTTGTTGATAATGATGCATATGTAGATAGTTCTGATGTAAGTCTTGCTGGGTACATTTGTACTCACGTTTGCCTATTTATGTTTTTGCAGAGAGACTTCAGTCTCACTAGTATTTCCATGTGGTCTTCGACGTTTAGCTTGTTACCTCAGCTACGATCTTGTGCCTCGGCAGGATCTGGTAGATAGTCAGGCTTCTCAGCCTTTTTCATTTATAGATGTCTGTACCCAGACATGATAGCTTCCGCTTGTGCTTTGACTTGTATACTCTGAGTGTTGGGTCATGAGACCATGTTTGTAATATCTCGCTCCTCGGAGCCTATTGATAAAATACCTGAGTTATAGAGTCATGTTGTGATGCTTCGTTGTATTTGCACATATCGAGCATATTGTGTGTATGATTGAAATGCTTGGTATGTGTGGGATCTGACTATCTAGTTGTTTATCTTTAGTAGCCTCTCTTACCGGGAAATGTCTCCTAGTGTTACCGCTGAGCCATGGTAGCTTGCTACTGCTCTGGAACACTTAGGCTGGCCGACATGTGTCCTTCTTCGTTCCTGTGTCTGTCCCTTCGGGGAAATGTCACGCATTGAGTATCGGAGGCCTGTTAGCCCGCTACAGCCCGGTTTACCGGAGTCCTGCTAGCCCAGTGCTACAGCCCGGACCCACTTGCTGATGACCGACACGTTCGATGCTGGGTCATGGATGCCTATCCCTGTAAGTCTGTGCCACTTTGGGTTTACGACTAGTCATGTCAGCCCGGGCTCCTTATCATATGGATGCTAGCGACACTATCATATACGTGAGCCGAAAGGCGCAAACGGTCCCGGGCAAAGGTAAGGAGACACCCGTGGGGATACCGTGCGTGAGGCCGCAAAGTGATATGAGGTGTTACCGGCTAGATCAATGTGACATCGAGACGGGGTCCTGACAGCGTTGGTATCAGAGCTTGACTGCCTGTAGGATTACCAAGCCAAACTGGTCGAAGTTGAGTCTAGAAATTCTTTAGTTATATGTAGGGGAATTGATTGTGGGATGGAACGTAAGGCTCTTTTACTCCTTATACCTCATGGCCTTCTGATCTGAGTCATCATCTTCTCTTCTACGGGGATTAAGAACTAGGCTATCTCTTCTTTCTATTAGGATCACGTGTTACTAATCAGTGGACTTATAAGATTGTTGGATTTAAGTCTCAGTTCGGTTCCTGCTACTTCCGTATGTTAATTGTTGATCTCGAAACCTTGATATTGTGCTTCCGAGTGGTTATGCCACCATTTTTGTGAATGTCTCAAATCTTTTCTGAGCATTTACAGCCGTTATGCTGTCCGAGTCTTCCCAGGTTTCTAAGTAGTCTGATGCATTTGCAAATCCTTTCTTCCCGTTTCAATATTCCCATGGGCCAGATTAACCACACTAATCAGCGAGTTGAGGTACTCCGTTACCTTGACATATATGTTGGAGATATTATTATGACCCTAGGTGTCTTAGGGGATCATCTAGTAATTTAGCCATGATTTGTGTTCCCAGTGTGATGATTCTGGCCATCATTCTCGAAAGCATCCCGTGATGCTACTTAGTAATAGGTATTCTGTTCCTGGGTTCTTGAACCCGAGATTCACTCTACCTACTTCATGTTGATAGTAATTGCTAGTGCCTTTAGGATATTAGTAACCTTTGCGATAGTCCTTGAAGTCCGTGGTATCTTCTTCTTTCAAATACCATGAACTACTTATGGCAGAAGTTCCTCGTTGAACTGAAATATCACAACAGGATTATTCTTGATGAGTTCTCCATTATATATTGTGGCTCTGCCAGTTCTACCTTTCTGCATGGGTTATCCGGAAGAGATATGTTGAACTTGGTTCGACATACTAATCTATGCATCCACAACTTAGAAAATTATATGTTCCTTTGAGTTGTTCTCTTTAGTTGCATTCCGACCCTCGTCTATCAATTGATAGTCAAGAGTATGCGTGCATTCATTCATCGATGCCTGTTACTCTTGTGGTCCGTCAAGCCATTCTATTCCAGAGAGTGACTTGGAGAAAACAAACTCCAGTACCTCATCCATATTTAGGATTGGGTCAAAGTAGTTGTGTTCCGCAGATCAAGTTACAATCCAGCTTCTGGTCTGCTCTACCCTGAAGTATTACCTTCTTTATAACAGGAATTTCATGAGACTTGCACCACCTTTGGTGAATTCTTGATATAGTGATACTTCACGCCATCCTTTTTCATTCCTCGGTTCCGTGTTGTTGCAGCCGGAGTGCCGACAAGTGAATCATGATGTGTGAAATCAATACTCCTAGCAACTCCGTTGCTTGGTAGTTAAATGGACAATAACGTCATCCTTAGCGAGTTGACTATTGAATCATCACCCTAAGGTTGATTGTGCTACCTAGTCCATTTTCCTGGTGCACTCCTCGATTGATGAGATAGGATTTGTTAAGTCCTCGCTCATTTGATCATATCGTCTTGCCCTCAAAAGCGAGATTGTTCTCGAGCTTAGTAACATATCGGTGGTTCGTGATTTTCCAAATATCTTCTCGGAAGTATCACCAGGTCGTCACCTGACCGTTATGTTGAGCTCGTGATCAAGTTGGTTTCTTATGAACCACCTTCTCTCCAAGAATCGGTGTTAGATATCCCTGAGCTAGTTGGTTAAGCTAGACAACAACTTGGAGAGTTGGAAGATAAAAGCTTGCCTGACTTAGTTCGTTCCAAAGGGATATTCTTGTGTAGTGTGTGTTGAAGAAAGATGATATCTTCATCGATTGGTCCTTGTGATCAGTTGCTGGACCTATTGTCTTATCAATCCTTTGATTTGAGTGTGGGCTATTGTCAAATCAAATCAGTACCAACGATGCTCGTAATGTTGTCTTATTCGTGGTTGATCCCTTGAGCATACACCATTACATCTTTGGTCTGACCAATGCTATCACCGCGTTCACTTAACTATGGAATGCCTTTTAAAAGGAAACCCGGATGAATTTTTGTTGAGCCCATTGACAACATCCTTATCTCCTCCATGATTTTGTTGAACATTAAGCTAGTGTTGGAAACTTTTGAAAGCATTTGTTCATGCTAGTTCATGAAGCATATGTTCGGAATTAAGTAGTGACTTCCTTTAATTCATGTGCATCTGATGCAAGTTGCCGCCGTGGATTCGAGGAAGTCAATGTTGCTTTCTTTGGAATCATTCCAAATCAGTCATGCACACGTGCGAAGAATGCTGTGGTTTGAAGACTTGCAACCTTCAATCTATATGTATCCCTAGCACACCAAGCCACTGATTGATTTGTTCAAGGAGAAGGAGTTCCTTCATAAGAGCTAATCCGGACTTATGAAAGAACTTCGATATCCTCGCTGATGGTTCCCAACCAGAACTCGTTAGTGTTTTATCGTAAGACTACCATGTGGGCATGCTTGTCTAGGACAACGTGTTCACATATTTGTAGCAGAACCAGCTCATGTTTTGGAGCTTGCTATCGTAGTTCATCTCCCGAGAATCCCGCAACGTCATCTCGTCGATTTGTGTTGCAAACTTTCATTTTTCTTCCTAGACTCGATGAGACTGGAATATCCTGACACCAACCAGATCTGAATCTCAAGCAGATGTGATGGTTGGAATATTTCCCAAGAATTATAATATTGGTCGCGTGATAACCGGTAAAGTGGATGTCGTGGCCAACACACCCAGCCGAAAGACCTGTTATTATAATATCTTGATTGATGAAGTTGGCCACCTTCCCATAAGGACTTCGTAGGATTTACTCTCTAGTTGTGCCTTATGATTTGTTGTGTTCCCGAAGTCCGACCTTTTACTTGATTTTCTAGTTATCAAACCGTATCTATGAATGGGATACACTAGCACATCAAGGAGAACATTAGAAGCGGAGTGCTAAATGTCTCTCGGTCGATCATCCAGATTTTATTTCCTTGGCCCCGCCAAGGGTGAAATCTGAGAAGGTGTTATCTTCCTTTGCATCTGCATCCTCCATCACCATTCATCATGGTAGTAAGTTGTGTTGCCAGGATCCTTGATACGGATATTGGTAGAATCTTGATGAATATGGAAATGCTCAAGTTCTTGAGAGCACGCACAAGCACTATGAGTTATCATCAGCACTAACTGGGATTCCTCTCAGTTTCCTCGGCAATGCTATGACCTTTTCAGACAGTGAATTCACTCCCTATTGTTGGGTTCTTCCCCAGTTACCAGAATCATTCCAGCATTTGCATTTTGTTCCCCAGCTTGCACCGCCAATGTGCTATTCAACCATGGGTCCCTTCCATTTCCGGTGATAAGAAAATTCATCCATTACGTTGTCTTCAACAAGGTAATCCACATCATCCAAGTCCAAGTATGCCATTCTACCGACCCCCGCCAATCGATTGCTGTGATTTGCCTTAGGCTGATATAGAGAGTCTCAATGATCTCTATATCAAAGGTAATTCTTTTTGCCACTTAAGGGGATATTTCTATGAGTCACCCTCCCTAAGGTGCATCATTATGGTGTCATGGCAACTCAACTCCTCACTACGTGACAATCGTTTACCACATTCTTGAGTCTGGAATTGTTGTCTACCTAGTGAACCTTTGTCATCTGCTTCACTCCAATTCCTATGGAGGTGTACTTCGTCTCTCAGCTCGAGAGATGTTGTTATGTCCCATTCCGTGAGTTAATCCTGAGTTGTTCGACCTTCGAGAAGAACGATTCTTTTAGGGTCTTTCCTCTCCTCTCGTTGTCATGTTAGTTGGAGTTCTCAAGGAAAGACTTCGAGACAATGATGGTGATCGAAACAACGTTCCTATAAAGTGCAACCTGGACCGTGAAGATTGTGCTAGTTTGCGCTCCCCCTTCACCTTACCCTACGCTTGAATCTCGGGACGAGATTTTTGTTTAGTGGGGGTGAGCTGTCACAGCCCCAGATCAGCCCTTGTTTGTTTTTGTTTTAGCATCTATGCAACATGTTTAAATTTTATGAAATTTGAAATGGGGATGACCAAGCCCTAGCACCAAAGCATTGCAAATAGGTTCAACTTCAAAATATTTTCACAGAACCCAAATTGGTTTGCAAAAATGTTCATGATTACTGGAAAAGGGTGAAAACCATATCCAGAGATGATGGGTATTTTTCCAAGACATTTTTGGATTTTTGAATAAACCATATTGTATTTGACTTTGGGCATTTAAATACTATAAATAATTTAAATGTTCAAATAAATGTTGGAAATTGTTAAGGGTCACTGAAATAATTCAGAAAGCACCCATAATTATTTCCAGGATTTTATAAAATGATTTGATATTTTAAATCAAATCAAAAACAAATTGCAGAAATAGAAAAGAGAAACAGAACAGAAATAAAAGAGAGAAGGACTACCTGACGCTCACCTGGTAGCCCACCTGGCCCAGCAGCACGGCCCAGCCCATCTCCACCCCCCCCCTGTCGTCTTCCTCCCTGCCAGGAGGACAGACACCGCGACACCGCCGCGCGCGCCACCTCCTGCTTCCCCTGGCCACCTCCTGCTTCCTCCCCGAGCCCTCTAGCGACGCCACGGAGTCGTCCCCGACCGCTATCCCTCTCTCTGCTCGCTCTGGCTCTCTCCCTCTCTCGATTTGGACCACCACCGAGAGCCACCGGAGGGCGCCGCCATCGCATCCATAGCCACCGGCCACCCCTCGCCCTTCCGATGAGCTCAGGAGCTCCGTTCCGACCCCATGAAGCTCCACCACGACGCATGCGACGCCGGGTGCCCTGTAGCCACGCCATCACCGCCATCTTCTTCGTCACGGCCGGCAATCACCGCCGTTCGATTCGCCGCCGACAGGACGTCCCTGAGCCCACTTAGCGTCTCGTCCGACTCCCCGTGAGCTCCTCTTCTCTTCCCCTCACTCCGCGCACTTGATTTCGTCCCCTAGCTCCATCCTCCACCACGGCCGAAGCTCGCCGCCGCCGTGCCTCGTCGCCGTCGTGGCCACAGCCACCCCAGCTCGTATCCGAGCCCACTGACGGGCTCACCGCGATCTCAGGAGTCCGTAGCACGCCCCAGCTCCTCCTGCCGTGCTCCCTAACCCCGACCCCGAGCTCGCCCGAGCTCCGGCCGCCGCCGAGGTCGACGCCGTGCTCAACTCCGGCCACCTCGCGGCCTCCCGTCCGTTCCTTTGGATGCGTAGGAGCAAGAGCTTCTCCCTAGTGCCCTCAGCGCGCCAAACCACCGCTCGTAGCGCCAAACCCGCCACCACCCGAACTCCGGCCGCCGTCATCGTCATGATTGCCGTCGCCTCCGGCCACCCTAGCTTCTCCCGTTGGCCCTGTTAGATGCGCGCGGGCCTGGGCATCCCGTAGAGCCCCTCCGCCGCTCTTTTGGTCATCGGGGGGCGAATCCCGACGCTCTCCACCGTCCCTGGCCTCGCCGGCGACGAGCCTCGGGTCAACTCCGGCGAGTTGACCCGGGTTTGACCCCCCCCCCTGGGTCGATGACGGGTGGGGCCAGCCCCCCCTGTTAGTTAGTTTAGTTTATTTTAATTTATTTAGCCACTGTTTCACTGCCATGTGGGCCCGAGGCCCTGCTAATTTGGTTTAGGTACTAATTAAATTTTAGCTAACCCACTGACCCGCTGACTGTGGGCCCCAGCCCTTCTAATTACGTTAGTTAAGAATTAACTAAACCCTGTTTAGTTCCTGTGTCACTGACGTGTGGTCCCCACACGTCAGGTTTGACCGGACCAGCCCAGTTGACCCTGCTGACGTCACTGTGACGTGGGGCTGACGCAATAAGTATTTTCTGGATTTAAAAATAATCAGGAAATTCTAAAAAATAGCTAAAACTTCAATAAATCATAGAAATTCAACCGTAACTCCAAATTAAATAATTTATATATGAAAAATTATCAGAAAAATTCAAGGAATCCATCTGTACCATTTTCATGCATGTTAGAACAACTTATAGCTGCTGTTTAGCACAAATCAATTAAATGGCATTTGAATAATCACATATGGAGTTTGAATTTGAATCTTGTATTCAAACCAACTTCATTTAATCTGTTGCTAGTTGCATTAGCCCAAAACACATTCATTTTGCCATGTCATGATCATGCATCATATTGTGCATTGCATTGATTGTGTTCCCTTCTGTGTTGCCGGTATTTGTCCCCTCTCGATAGACGTGATACCGATGATGTGATCGTTGACACTGATGAAGACTCAATGTTATCTTCAGAAGTGCCAGGCAAGCAAAACCCCCTTGTTCATTCCGATAAAATCCCACTCTCTCGCTCCTGCTCTCTTTTACTGCATTAGGACAACATCGATTCATCTGTTACTTGCTGCGGTAGCTGAACCCCTTTATCCTTTGCATGACCTGTCATTGCCACAGTAAATAGATGAAACCCACTAGCATGAGTAGGAGTTGTTTGAGCCCTGATGTGCCTACTCATTTATGTTTGTTGTCATGCCTGCTACTGCTTAGAGTTGAGTCAGGTCTGATTCATCGGGAATGAATCAGAGGCGTGTGAACATGTCCTACTGTGTGTGAGCTAAGTGTGTGAACACGATTTGGTAAAGGTAGCGGTGAGAGGCCATGTAGGAGTACATGGTGGGTTGTCTCATTGCAGCCGTCCTCAGGAACTGAGTTGTGTGTTTGTGATCCATGATTCAGCTACTACCACGCATTGGGCCTGAAACCAATGGACCCTCTCGGCTTCTTGATCACCCTTGTCCTCTGTCCAGGAGTTGCAAGTAGTTTATGGTGTTTGTAGTATGCTGGAGGCCGTGCGCAGCGCTGACCGTAGGGGTGGGCTGTGATGCGGTAGGCACGTGGCACGGTGTACCGGGCGCCCGTTTGGTGTCTCGGGAACCCTGTTCACATCGTTTGGGGCTGTGAGCGAAATTCCGGCCGGATCTCCTCATGGATGGAACCCGAATAGGCGATAAACCTGGACTAGAGACTTGAGTGTTTAGGTAGGTCGTGGCCGACACCCACGTTGGGCTTCCGCTTGAAGGTTGCCGAGTACATGTCGTGTAAACGGCGGTAAGTGGTGAGAGCGTGTGTGAAGAAGTACACCCCTGCAGGGTTAACATCATCTATTCGAATAGCCGTGTCCGCGGAAAAGGACTTCTGGGTTGCTTATATCAGTTCATAGACAAGTGAAAGTGGATACTCTAAAATACGCAAGATAAGCGTGAGTGCTATGGATGGCGTCCTCGTAGGGAGACGGGAGCGGATCCATAGTGGTGTATTGATATGGTGAATATGTGGACTCGTGTGCGCCACCTCAAAAGAGTTACTTGCAGTCGTAGTTCAGGATAGCCACCGAGTCAAAGCTGGCTTGCTGCAGTTAAACCCCACCATCCCTTTGTTGATAATGATGCATATGTAGATAGTTCTGATGTAAGTCTTGCTGGGTACATTTGTACTCACGTTTGCCTATTTATGTTTTTGCAAAGAGACTTCAGTCTCACTAGTATTTCCGCGTGGTCTTCGACGTTTAGCTTGTTACCTCAGCTACGATCTTGTGCCTCGGCAGGATCTGGTAGATAGTCAGGCTTCTCAGCCTTTTTCATTTATAGATGTCTGTACCCAGACATGATAGCTTCCGCTTGTGCTTTGACTTGTATACTCTGAGTGTTGGGTCATGAGACCATGTTTGTAATATCTCGCTCCTTGGAGCCTATTGATAAAATACCTGAGTTATAGAGTCATGTTGTGATGCTTCGTTGTATTTGCACATATCGAGCATATTGTGTGTATGATTGAAATGCTTGGTATGTGTGGGATCTGACTATCTAGTTGTTTATCTTTAGTAGCCTCTCTTACCGGGAAATGTCTCCTAGTGTTACCGCTGAGCCATGGTAGCTTGCTACTGCTCTGGAACACTTAGGCTGGCCGGCATGTGTCCTTCTTCGTTCATGTGTCTGTCCCTACGGGGAAATGTCACGCATTGAGTATCGGAGGCCTGTTAGCCCGCTACAGCCCGGTTTACCGGAGTCCTGCTAGCCCAGTGCTACAGCCCGGACCCACTTGCTGATGACCGACACGTTCGATGCTGGGTCATGGATGTCTGTCCCTGTAAGTCTGTGCCACTTTGGGTTTACGACTAGTCATGTCAGCCCGGGCTCCTTATCATATGGATGCTAGCGACACTATCATATACGTGAGCCGAAAGGCGCAAACGGTCCCGGGCAAAGGTAAGGCGACACCCGTGGGGATACCGTGCGTGAGGCCGCAAAGTGATATGAGGTGTTACCGGCTAGATCAATGTGACATCGAGTCGGGGTCCTGACAGACGGTGTCCGGCGGCCGTGCGTGGAGAAGACAGGTCGCTGGCGAGGCATCAGGGCATCCGACGACGCGTGTCTCAACGGAGAGGTAGCAGGGGACTAGGCGGAGCCGATGGACTCTCTAGTAGGGCGAAACGACGGCGGTGGCTGCGGTGGTAGTGGACGGCAGCGGCAGCGGTCGGGCGAGAGAGGGAGAGATCCAGGGAAGGGGGTGAGAGCGCGGGAGAGTGAGGGAGAGAGGCAGGGAGGTGAGTGGCGCCATCTAGACGCGTCGGGGCGCCTCGGTGGCAAGCAGGAGGTGGCCAGGGCGGCGTCGGCGCCCGCCACCGAGCTGCTTCG
>NC_041393.1:111749723-111757850 GCF_002162155.2 Triticum dicoccoides
GGCTGGGCCGTGCTGCTGGGCCAGGTGGGCTACCAGGTGAGCGCCAGGTAAGATCTTCTGCTCTCTCTCTCTCTTATTTCTATTTAATTATGTTTTCTATTTTCTGTAGTTTGTTTTGATTTGATTTTAGACACTAAACCATTTTATAAAATCCTAAAAATAGTTATGTGGCTAGGACTAAAATATACCAAACCACATAAGATGTTCTAGTAATTATTGGACATATATTATTTGTATATCAAATATATATATCCAATGCAAATAGTTATTTATTTAATTCAAAGGCCCAAAATAATTAACTCTGAGATACAAAAAATATTGTTTTGAGTTTTACCTCTTTGCAATATTTTCAGAGACTAAGAGGAACATTTTCTTGGACTTCTTTGAGAAGATTTTAATGTTGATCATTTTTAGAAGGTTTTTGAGGCTTTGAAAATCCCTCAATTCAAATTTCATTTGAATTAAAACATGATGCTCACATGAGGCCTAGCCTAGTGCATAACAGGACCAGGGATGTGACAACTCACCCCCACTAAACAAAATCTCGTCCCGAGATTCAAGCGTAGGGTAGGGTGAAGGGGGAATGCAAACTAGCACAATCTTCATGATCCAGGGTGCACTTTATCAAAGCGTTGATTCGATCACCATCTTTGTCCCGTCGTCTTGCTCTGAGAACTCCAACTAGCATGACGAGAAGAGGAAAGGAAAACTCTAGAAGAATCTATCTTCTCGAATATCAATCAACCTAGGATCAGCTCACAAAGTGAGTCGTAGCAACATCTCTTGAGCTGGGACGCGAAGCATACATCTGAAGAGATGGAGTGAGACAGATGACGAGGGTCACTACGTAGACAACAATTCCACACTTAAGAAGGTGGTAAACGATTGTCAACGTAGCGAGGAGTTGAGTTGCCATGATACCACAACGAGGCACCTTAGGGATGGTGACTCGTAGAAATATCCCCTTAAGTGGCAAAAAGAATTACCTTTGATTCAAAGATCATTGAAACTCTTTAAACCAGCCTAAGGCAATTCTCGAGCGATCGTTTGGAGGGGGTCGGTAGAATGGCATACTCAGACTTGAATGATGTGGATTACCTTGTTGAAGACAACGTAATGGATGAATTTGCTTATCACCGGAAATGGAAGAGACCCATGGTAGAATGGCCCATTGGCGGTGCAAGCTGGGAACAAAATGCAAATGCTGGGAATGATTCTAGTAACTGGGGAAGAACCCAACAATAGAGAGTGAATTCACTGTTTGAAAGTTATAGCATAATCGAGGGAACTGAGAGCAATCCCAGTTAGTACCGATGATAACACGTAGCGCTTGTGCGTGTTCTCAAGAACTTGAGCATTTCCATAATCATCAAGGTTTTACCAACAACCGCGTCAAGGGTGCTGACAACACAACATACTACCATGATGAATAGCGATGGACGATGCAGATGCAAAGGAGGATAACACTTTCTCAGATTTCACCTTAGCGAGGCCAAGGGAACGAAATCTGGATGATCGACCGAGAGACATTTAGCACTCCGCTTCTAATGTTCTCCTTGATGTGCTAGCGTAATCCACCCATAGATATGGTTTGATATCTAGAACATCAAGTAAAAAGTCGGACTTCGGGAGCACAAAAATTCATAAGGAACAACTACTAGAATAAGTCCCACGAGATCCTTATGGGGAGGTGGCCAACTTCCTCAATCAAGATATTATAATAACAGGTATTCCGGCTGGGTGTGTTGGCCATGACATCTACTTTCCCGGTTATCGCGAGACCAATATTATAGTTGTTGGGAAATGTTCCAACCATCACATCTGCTTGAGATTCAGATCTGGTTGGTGTCAGGATATTCCAGACTCATCGAGTCTAGGAAGAAAAACGAAAGTTTGCAACACAAATCGACGAGATGACGTTGCGAGATTCTCGGGGAATGAACTACGATAGTAAGCTCCAAAACATGAGCTGGTTCTGCTACAAACATGTGAACACGTTGTCCCAGACAAGCATGGCCATGTAGTAGTCTTATAATTAAACACTACCGAGTTCAGGTGGGGAACCATCATCGGGGGTATCAGAGTCCTGTGCATTACCATGGATTAACGCTTAACTCCTTTTCCTGAACAAATCAATCAGTGGCTTGGTGTGCTAGGGATACATATAGAATGAAGGTTGCAAGTCTACAAACCACAGAATTCTTCGCACGTGTGCATGACTGATTTGGAATGATTCCAAAGAAAGCAACATTGACTTTCTCGAATCCACGGCGGCAACTTGCATCAGATGCACATGAATTAAAGGAAGTCACTACCTTCATCCAAACATATGCTTCATGAACGAAACACGAAGAAATGCTTACACAAGTTTCCAACACTAGGTTGATGTTCAACATGACTCATGGGAGAGACAAAATGCTGCTGATGGGCTCAACAACAATTCATCGAGATTTCCATGTAAATGGAATTCCATAATTATGTGAACAAGTGATAGCATTGGTCAGACCCAAAAGATATAATGGTGTATGCTCGAGGGATCAACCACGAGTAAGACAACATTACGAGCATCGTTGGTACTGATTTGACTTGACGATGGCCCACACTCAAATCAAAGGATTGATAAGACAATAGGTCCAACAACTGATCACAGGGACCAATCGATGAAGATATCATCTTTCTTCAACACACATACAAGACATCCCTTAAAATGAACTAAGTCGGACAAGCTTCCATCTCCCAACTCTCCAAGTTGTTGTTTAGCTTAACCAACTAGCTCAGGGATATCTTACACCGATTCTTGGAGAGAAGGTGGTTCACAAGAAACCAACTTGATCACGAGCTCAACATAATAGTCAGGGGACAACCTGGCAATACTTCCGAGAAGATATTCGGAAAATCACGAACCACCGATATGTTACTAAGCTCGAGAACAATCTTGCTTTTCAGGGCAAGACGATATAATCAAATGAGCGAGGACTTGACAGAATCCTAACTCATCAATCGAAATGTGCACCAGGAAGATGAACAAGATAGCACGATCAATCTTAGAATGATGATTCAAGAACCAACACGTTAAGAATGAGGTTATCGTCCATTTAACTACCAAGGAATGGAGTTGCTAGCAGTATTGATTTCACACACCACGATTCACTTGTCGGCATTCCGGTTACAATAACACAGGAACCGAGGAATGAACAATGATGGCAAGAAGTATCACTGTACCAAGAGTTCATAGGATGGTGTGCAATTCCTATAACAATCCCGATATAAAGATGGTAATACTCCAAGGTAGAGCAGAGCAAAAGCTGGATTAGCAATTTGATCTGCGGAGCACAACTTCTTTGACCCAATCCTGGATATGGAAGAGGTACTGGAGTTTGTTTCTCCTAGTCATTCCGCGATAGAATGGCTTAACGGACCACAAGAGTAATAGGCATCGATAAACGAACGCACGCATACTCTTGACTATCAATTGATAGACGAAGGTCAGTAGACAACTAAAGAGGGACAACTCAAAGGAACATATAACTTTCTGAGTTGTGGATGCATAGATTAGTCTGTCGAACCAGGTTCAACAGGTTTCTTTCGGATAACCCATGCAGAAAGGTTGAGCTGGCAGAGTCATAATATAGCATGGAGAACTCTTCGAGAGCACTCTTGTTGTCATCTTTTGGTTCAGAAGAACTTCTGCCAAGAATGGTTCATGGTAATTGGAAGAAGGATGTACCACGAACCTCGAGGACTAACGCAAAGGTTACTAATATCCTAAAGGAACTAGCAAACCCTATCAACATGAAGTAAGTAGAGTGAATCTCGGGTTCAAAACCCAAGGAGTAGAATACCTACTACTAAGTGGCATCACGGGATGCTTTCGAGAATAAAAGCCAAAATCATCACACTGGGACACAAAACATGGATAGACTACTAGATGATTCCCTGAGACACCTAGGGTCATAACAATAACTCCAACATAAAGGTCGAGGCAGTAGAGTACCTCAACTCAACAATTTGTGTGATTAACCTGGCCTAAAAGACATTGAAACCAGAGGAAAAGGATTTGCAAATGCATCAGACTCTTTGGAAACCTGGGATGACTCGGACAGCATAACGGCTGTAAATGCTCAGAAAAGATTTGAGACATTCACAAAAATGGTGGCATAACCACTCAGAAGCACAATATCAAGGTCTCGAGATCAATAATTAACATACAGAGGTAGAAACTGAACTGAGGCTTAATCCAACAATCTTATAAGTCTACGGATTAGTAACACGTGATCCTGATGGAAAGAGGAGATAGCCTAGTTCTTAATCCCCGTAGAAGAGAAGATGATGACTCAGATCAGAAGGCCATGAGGTATAAGGAGTAAAAAGAGCCTTATGTTCCATCCACAATCAATTCCCTTATATAACTAAAGAATCTCTAGACTCAACTTCGACCAGTTTGGCTTGGTAATCCTACAGGCAGTCAAGCTCTGATACCAACGCTGTCAGGACCCTGACTCAATGCCACATCGATCTAGCATGTAACACCTCATATCACTTTGCGGCCTCACGCACGGTATTCCCACGGGTGTTGCCTTGCCTTTGCCCGGGACCGTTTGCGTCTTTTGGCACACGTATATGATAGTGTCGCTAGCATCCATATGATAAGGAGCCCGGGCTGACATGGCTAGTCGTAAACCCAAAGTGGCACTAACTTACAGGGACAGGCATCCATGACCCAGCATCGAACGTGTCGGTCATCAGCGAGTGAATCCAGGCTGTAGCACTGGGCTAGCAGGACTCCGGTGAACCGGGCTGTAGCGGGCTAACAGGACTCCGGTATTCATCGTGTGACATTTCCCGCAAGGGACAGACACAGGAACGAAGAAGGACACATGCCGGCCATCCTAAGTGTTCTGGAGCAGTAGCAAGCTACCATGGCTCGGTGGAAACACTAGGAGACATTTCCCGGTAAGAGAGGCTACTAAAGATAAACAACTAGATAGTCAGATCCCACACATACCAAGCATTTCAATAACATACACACAATATGCTCGATATGTGCAATACAACATGGCATCACAAAATGACTCTACGACTCAAGTAATTATTCAATAGGCTCCGAGGAGCGAGATATTACAAACAGGGGTCTCACGACCCAACATTCAGAGCATACAAGTCAAAGCACAAGCGGAAGCTATCATGTCTGAGTACAGACATCTATAAATGAAAAAGGCTGAGAAGCCTGACTATCTACCAAATCCTGCCGAGGGCACAAGATTGTAGCTGAGGTAACAAGCTAAACGTAGAAGTCCACGTGGAACTACTAGTGAGACTGAATACTCTCTGCAAAAACATAAATTAAGCAACGTGAGTACAAATGTACCCAGCAAGACTTACATCAGAACTATCTACATATGCATCATTATCAACAAAGGGGATGGTGGGGTTTAACTGCAGCAAGCCAGCTTTGACTCGGTGGCTATCCTGAACTACGACGGCAATGTAACTCTTTGAGGTGGCGCACACGAGTCCACATATTCACCATATCAATACACCACTATGGATCCGCTCCCGTCTCCCTACGAGAACGCCATCCATAGCACTCACGCTTATCTTGCGTATTTTAGAGTATCCACTTTCACTTGTCTATGAACTGATATAAGCAACCCAGAAGTCCTTTTCCGCGGACACGGCTATTCGAATAGATAATGTTAACCCTGCAGGGGTGTACTTCTCCACACACGCTCTCACCACTTACCGCCGTTTACACGACATGTACTCGGCAACCTTCAAGCGGAAGCCCAACGTGGGTGTCGGCCACGACCTACCTAATCACCTAAGTCTCTAGTCCAGGTTTATCGCCTATTCGGGTTCCATCCATGAGGAGATCCGGTCGAGGTTTCGCTCACAGCCCCAAACGATGTGAACAGGGTTCCCGAGATACCTAACGGGTATCGGTACACCGTGCCACGTACCTACCGCATCACAGCCCACCCCTACGGTCAGCGCTGTCCACGGCCTCCAGTAGGCTACAAACACCAGAAACTACTTGCAACTCCTGGACAGAGAACTAGGGTGAATAAGAAGTCGAGAGGGTCCGTTGGTTTCGGGCCCAATGCGTGGTAGTAGCTGAATCATGGATCACAAACACAGAACTCAGTTCCTGAGGACGGCTGCAATGAGACAACCCACCATGTACTCCTACATGGCCTCTCACCGCTACCTTTACCAAATCGTGTTCACACGCTTAGCTCACACACCGTAGGACATGTTCACACACCTCTGATTCATCCCGGATGAATCAGACCTGACTCAACTCTAAGCAGTAGCAGGCATGAAAAACAAACATGAATGAGTAGGCACAACAGGGCTCAAACAACTCCTACTCATGCTAGTGGGTTTCATCTAATTACTGTGGCAATGACAGGTCATGCAAAGGATAAAGGGGTTTAGCTACCGCAGCAAGTAACAGATGAATCGGTGTTGTCCTAATGCATTAAAAGAGAGCAGGAGCGAGAGAGTAGGATTGTATCGGAATGAACAAGGAGGTTTTGCTTGCCTGGCACTTCTGAAGATAACATTGAGTCTTCATCAGTGTCAACGATCACATCATCGGTATCACGTCTATCGAGAGGGGACAAATACCGGCAACACAGAAGGGAACACAATCAATGCAATGCACAATATGATGCATGATCATGACATGGCAAAATGAATGTGTTTTGGGCTAATGCATCTAGCAACAAGTTAAATGGGGTTGGTTTGAATACAAGATTCAAATTCAAACTCCATATGTGATTATTTAAATGCCATTCACTTCATTTGTCCTAAACAGTAGTGATAAGTTGTTCTAACATGCATGGAAATGGTACAGATGGATTCCTTGAATTTTTCTGATAATTTTTCATATATAATTTATTTAATTTGGAGTTACGGTTGAATTTCTATGAATTTTAGAAGTTTATACAATTTTCTGGAATTTCCTGAATTATTTTAAAACCAGAAAATGATTTATTGCGTCAGCACTAGGTCATGCTGATGTCAGCAGGTCAACCAGGCGGGTCCAGGTCAAACCTGACAGTGGGTCCCGCGTGTCAGTGACTCAGTTGGTTAACCGGGTTGATTAGGGTTAAACTAATACTAACGAAAATGTCAGCAGGGCTGGGCCCACATGTCTGTGGCTTAAATAATTAACTAAATTAATTAGCGTTAACTAATCTAACACCTAAACTAATTAACAGGGGCTGGCCCCACCTGTCATCGACCCAGGGGGGGTTCCGCCGTGGTCAAGTGGGTCAACCCCACCGGTGACATGACGCCGGCGAGGCCAAGTGCGGCGGCGGGCTTCGGAAATCGCCCTCAGGGCATCATTTCGAGCGTGGTTAGTTGCATTCAAACGCACGCAGTGGCGCGCGTCGAACGGTGGTGGTGGCCGGACCTATGGTGGCCGGAGCCGACGACGGCGAGCTCCAAGGCGGCGGCCGGAGTTCGGGTGGCCACGGGTTAGCTGCTGCGGCAGGCAAACGGGAGGGGGCTTGCGCTAGGAATGCTCTACGGAACGCTGCGAACGCGTTAGGCTCGCCGGGTTGACCAAATGGTCACCGGAGCTATGTCGACGACGAGCTCGGGCGGCGGCGTGCTACGGGCATCCAGGGGCGATGCCTACGGCGATCAAAAGAAGCGGGGAAGAGGGGGAAACGGTGGAGGAGCTCACGGGGGGTCGGTTGGAGCAGACGGCGAGCTCGAGGAGGCGGCGAAGACGGCGAATCGACAGACGGTGTCCGGCGGCCGTGCGTGGAGAAGACGGGTCGCTGGCGAGGCAGCAGGGCATCCGACGACGCGTGTCTCAACGGAGAGGTAGCAGGGGACTAGGCGGAGCCGATGGACTCTCTAGTAGGGCGAAACGACGGCGGTGGCTGCGGTGGTAGTGGACGGCGGCGGCGGCAGCGGTCGGGCGAGAGAGGGAGAGATCCAGGGAAGGGGGTGAGAGCGCGGGAGAGTGAGGGAGAGAGGCAGGGAGGTGAGTGGCGCCATCTAGACGCGTCGGGGCGCCTCGGTGGCAAGCAGGAGGTGGCCAGGGCGGCGTCGGCGCCCGCCACCGAGCTGCTTCGGTGCGAGGGGAGGAAGACGACAGGGGGGGGG
>NC_041393.1:111758382-111800745 GCF_002162155.2 Triticum dicoccoides
GGTGGTAGTGGACGGCGGCGGCGGCAGCGGTCGGGCGAGAGAGGGAGAGATCCAGGGAAGGGGGTGAGAGCGCGGGAGAGTGAGGGAGAGAGGCAGGGAGGTGAGTGGCGCCATCTAGACGCGTCAGGGCGCCTCGGTGGCAAGCAGGAGGTGGCCAGGGCGGCGTCGGCGCCCGCCACCGAGCTGCTTCGGTGCGAGGGGAGGAAGACGACAGGGGGGGGGGTAGCAGTGGCGGGCTGGGCCGTGCTGCTGGGCCAGGTGGGCTACCAGGTGAGCGCCAGGTAAGATCTTCTGCTCTCTCTCTCTCTCTTATTTCTATTTAATTCTGTTTTCTATTTTCTGTAGTCTGTTTTGATTTGATTTTAGACACTAAACCATTTTATAAAATCCTGAAAATAGTTATGTGGCTAGGACTAAAATATACCAAACCACATAAGATGTTCCAGTAATTATTGGACATATATTATTTATATATCAAATATATATATCCAATGCAAATAGTTATTTATTTAATTCAAAGGCCCAAAATAATTAACTCTGAGATACCAAAAATATTGTTTTGAGTTTTACCTCTTTGCAATATTTTTAGAGATTAAGAGGAACATTTTCTTGGACTTCTTTGAGAAGATTTTAATGTTGATCATTTTTAGAAGGTTTCTGAGGCTTTGAAAATCCCTCAATTCAAATTTCATTTGAATTAAAACATGATGCTCACATGAGGCCTAGCCTAGTGCATAACAGGACCAGGGATGTGACACAATGATGACGAGGAACCCCGGCCAACGAACATAGGGGGACAGAAGAAGTTTCCTCCCCAAGTTAAAATGGTGAACATGATATATGCCACCCATATCCCAAAAAGGGAGCGGAAGCGCGCACTAAGGGCCATCTACAAAATTGAGCCAGTCGCCCCAAAGTTCAAACCATGGTCCTCTTGTCCGATTACCTTCGATCGCAGGGACCATTCGACCAGTATCCGTCATGGCGGTTCAGCCGCACTGGTCCTTGACCCCATTATCGATGGATTCCACCTCACACGAGTCCTGATGGATGGTGGTAGTATTGATCCCTCAAGGATCAAGCCCACCAAAACCACCTTTAAAGGTGTCATACCAGGTGTAGAGGCCTGTTGTACGGGCTCAATAACACTGGAAGTACTCTTCGGATCCCCGTATAATTTCCGAAGCGAATAGTTAATCTTCGACATCGTCCCCTTCCGCAGTGGTTATCATGCACTACTCGGATGAACCGCATTTGCTTGATTCAATGCAGGGCTGCACTATGCCTACCTCAAGCTCAAAATGCCTGGACCTCGCGGTCTTATAACAGTCAATGGAAATACGGAGCGCTCCCTCCGTACTGAGGAGCACATCGCGACCCTATCAGCCGAAGTACAGAGCAGCCTTCTCAGGCAGAACCTCAATTTGGCAATAAAGCTCCCAGACACCGTCAAGCGAGTCCAAAATACTCTGCAGTAGGACCGTCCGGCTCATCTAGAGCTCAACTAGCAATTCGGCCACCGTCCTAGTCCTAATCAAGCAGTGAAATTCATGCCGCACATACATAATTACGAACTTAAAATACCACGGGCATACACGGAGGCACAGTTAGACTGCGGTCCACAAAGCAACTCAACCGCCCTTGGATCCGCATACCTTCACTTTTTCTTTTCCTTTCAGGTTTTTTCTCTGCTTGAGGCTTTTCTGATAACCTGATCATCGGACCCATCGCGGCAGGATACACCAAGAAAGGCAAGAGGCTTTGACGTACAAGGGAATTCCCAGGTGGTCTCTGCTAACGATCATTATTCCTATTTTACATACCCGCATGCAGCCCGCTCTTGGTCATGGCATGTCAAATAGCCTTATTTGCTTATCGCACTACTTTTACACCTACGCCTCAACGTATTACAATGGAAAATAATTTGCAGCTTCCGCCTATTACTTAAATTTTTCCTTGTCTTTGTATTTACTGCATTCGTACATTCTGGTACGCCTTAATTCGTTAGGGGCTTCAGTGTACCCCATAACACGGCAAGAAAGTCCGAACACTTTTATAGTACAGTTTGGCACCCTGAACTTATAGCATTATATGCATTGGCTTCGAATCATGTCTTGGGTCAATAATTGGGTTGCCCGGCTCCTGTGCTTGCTACCTTACGTTCCGCTATATCGGCTAGGGTAGTAAAGGGAGAACTACTGCAATTGTGTCCCGGTTCTTCCGGACGAGCACCTCAGTAGAGAAAGCCAAAAACTGACTGTCATGATGCGGCGAGAGCTGGTCGCTATTCAAGAGGTTTCAAATCGCTAGAGATTTTTTTCGCTTTATGCGAGGAATTGGTTTTTTTCCGATTAGGCTTGTATAGCGCCCCAACTACGACCTTCCGAATACCAGGGGCTACGCCAATATTTAAAATTATAGAACTCCTATGGCTAATTGAGGGTGATAAAGCTGTATAGTCCAATTTCCTTGTTCGTTGCGCTAAACACCTCCTTAAAGGACCAAAAACTTGGATAAATAGTGTTTAGATTTATCCCGAACACCCCAGTACTAGTTATGTGGGGGTAGAAGCCGACGACTGACCAACTCGCAGATTTTATAAACAACCGCATAGGAGGTAAAATTTTAAATAAACAAGCATTATATTGCATAACGAACTTGTTTCATATTACAGAACAAGATAAAGTGAATGCATTCATTCAAAGATTACATCCTTTGCACATTGCTCCGCCACAAGGCGGGATCCCTCCAGGACGCCGTCATAGTATAGTTTGGGTCGGCAGTGCTCCTTGCCCTTAGGCCGCCCCTCGGTCATCATCTTCTTCGCGTTCATCTTCGCCCAATGCATCTTAGCGCGGGCAAAGGCCATCCGCGCACCTTAAAATCAAACCGACCACTTTATGACTTCAAGCCGTGGGCAGGCGCTAACAAGCCGCTTCATGAATCCAAAGTAGCTACTAGGCATGGGCTCGGAAGGCCATAGCCGGACTATTAGGTCCTTCATGGCCAGTTCGGCCGCCTTGTGCAGCTCAACCAGTTGTTTCAGCTGGTCTCTAAAGGGCACCGGATGTTTTGGTCCGAGGTATTGGAACCAAAACAGCTTCTCCGTAGAGCTCCCTTCTTCGGCTCGGTAGAACTCTGCAGCATCTGATATGCTGGGCGGCAAATCCGCAAACGCTCCTGGAGAACTCCAAATTCGGTTAAGTAAAAAGAATGCCTCCTTCACATTCTTGCTTTGCATATTAAAAGCCTTACCTACCGCAATCTTCTTGGCCACCTAGATATCCTGGAGGCCCCCCTGGGCTTCGGCTCTGGCGTCTTGCATGCTCTGGAGGGCCTTGGCAAGCTCGGAATCTTGAGTCCTAGAGTCACGTTCCGAGGACACGTACTTCTTAACGGTGTCCTGGAGCTCTTGCTAGACCTCGCTGACCCGAGCCTCCTGCTTCTCGCGCGCGGCGCGTTCCTTGGCCGCTTTGTCCTCGGCCTCAGCTAACGCCTTCTTGAGGGCCACCACCTCGGTCGTGGCCCCTAACAAAGTTCATGACGCTTTACTTAGCACGAACCATTCATCCTTCATAAATATACATACAGGGTACCACATACCTGGCTTTCTTCCAGCTGCCTATTCACGAGGCCATGCTCTCCCTCGGCCCGCTCAGGTCTTGCTTCAGTCCAGAGACCTCCATAGTATGGGCGGCAGCAGCGAGCAGCGAATCTTGCCTATTCACACAGACATCTTATGTTAGACTCTTGTGAATATTACTTGATCCTCTGTTCGGCTTTTCTTTATTCTTTCACAATTTTATTACTTACCTCAAAGCCTGTTAGAAGGCTAGTGCAGGCTTCGGCCAGTCCGCTCTTGGCCAACGGGATCTTCTCGATCACCATACTCATAAGAGTACGGTGTTCTTCAACAATTGAAGCGCCTCGAAGCGCTTCCAGTAATCTGTCCGGTGCCTCAGGATGGACAGAGGTCACCGGTGGAGGCGGCTCACCCCCCTCGTTCGGGAGAGGCTGCCTGCCTGAATCCAGAGCCACTTGGGTCTCTGGAGCTGCATTTGGCTGGGGGCAAAACTGGATGCGGCTCCCATCGTCGGTGTCCATGGGGGTATTTCCCCCCATGAGTTCGGCGACCGGGGTTTTATCCTCCGGCATCACTGAAACGGTTCCCCCTTGGCCTGGTATCCTTTGAGACAACACCTCGGTGTTATCTGCAGCATTGGGGGAGGAAGCCGTCGGAAGGGATCTGTTGTCCATCGCTAACGGGTCCAGCGATCCGTCCGAAGAGGAGGACAACTCGATGTTGGACTTGGCCGGACTGCAGGTGCGTGCCTAGCACATCAAAAAACGATAAAGTGAAAAGGACGGAAATACTATCGTCCGGATACTTATGATTTGGCCAGGGGCTTGATCCTGGGCTCCCACTCCTCGCTGCTGTTGGTGGCCGTGACGGAGTAGTCCGGAAGGGAGTTTTTTCCCTTCTTGGATGCCTCAGCCTCCCCATATGTGGAGGCCTTCCTCTTCTTGCTCCCCCCAGTGGGGGGGCGGATTTCCTCCTCCTCATCTTCTTTGGTGGAGGAGTGCGTCTCGGTGTCTTCAGACATCACGTCTGAAGCACTCTTGCGTTGGCGACCATCTCTGGTCCCCTTGTCCGTCTTCTTGGCCTTCTTCTCCGGCACCTCATAGGGCGCCAGAAACAGCATCTTCGTCAGAAGAGGTGTTTCTGGATCTTCGGGTAGCGGAGCCGGATAGTTAATCTTCTCCCCTATCGTTACCCAGGCCTGAACGATTGGCATGGAGGCTTAGGTTCCTCCTGCAGATATGCCAGTAAAAGGTATGCCTTACAAACATGAAAACTTACTGGATTAGCCCGGCGTTTTGCGCCGAGCCCATGATCTTCGGTCGTGGGCGGTGGTACCTCGCTCGCCTTAAAGAGCACCTTCCAGACATCTTCGTGTGTCGTACCGAAGAGCTCTAGCAGCGTCTGGTGCATGGCCGGGTCGAACTCCCACAAATTACAAATCCGGCTCTGGCACGGAAGAATCCAGTGGAGGAGCATAACCTGGACCACGTTGACAAGCTTGATCTTCTTGATTATCATGTTCTGGACACATGTCTGGAGCCCAGTTAGTTCTTCCTCTGAACCCCAGGCTAGGCCCTTCTCTTGCCAGGAGGTGAGCCGCATGGGGACTCCGGATCGGAATTCGGGGGTCGCCGCCTAGTTGGAGTCACGCGGCTTGGTGATATAGAACCACCCCGATTGCCACCCCTTTACGGTCTCCACAAAGGAGCCATCGGGCCAGGTGGCATTGGGCATCTTGCCCACCATGGCGCCTCCGCACTCTGCTTTTTGGCCGCTCACCACCTTTGGCTTCACATTGAATGTCTTCAGCCATAGGCCGAAATGAGGTGGGATGTGGAGGAAGGCCTCGCACACGACAATAATTGCCGAGATGTTGAGGATGGAATTGGGGGCCAAGTCATGGAAGTCTAGCCCGTAGTAGAACATCAGTCCACGGACGAATGGGTCGAGGGAGAATCCCAGCCCACAAACAAAGTGGGAGAGGAACACTACCCTTTCCTGGGGCTCCAGGGTGGGGACGATCTGCCCCTGGGCTGGAAGCTAATGAGCGATGTCTTTGGCCAAGTACCCGGCCTCCCGGAGCTTCTTGATGTCCTCCTTCTTGATGGAGGAGGCCATCCACTTGCCTCCCGCTCCAGATCCGGACATGTTTGGAATGCTTTTATGAAGAAAAGGAGAAAGCTTGGGCGTTAGAGCTCGAGAATGGATGAGCAGAGGACGGAGAAGGCGTGGGTGAAAGAGGGGAATCCTTATCCCTTTATAAAGGCAGTAAAATCATGTGCCTCCCCACTTGCCCTAAAACTCGCTTATTCCCCAAGCGTCGTGTTGATGACATGGTTGGGTGACCCATACCCGTATTGATGAGAATCCCATGATAAGGGGACATGATCTCAGCTTCGACAAAACGAAAAATTGTCAGCAGATTGGACTCGTGGAATATTATACTCTCTACGGTTGTATGCGGAATTTGTTTTGCAGAGCCGGACACGATTCTTGTGTTTAAGATCTACATTGAAGTATTCGGAGAAGGAACCCGCCTTGCAATGCCGAATACAATCTGTGCGCCGGACTCATCGTCACTGAAGCCTGGTTCAGGGGCTACTGAGGGAGTCCTGGATTAAGGGGTCCTCGGATAGCCGGACTATATGCGTATGCCGGACTGTTGGGCTATGAAGATACAAGATAGAAGACTTCATCCCGTGTCCGGGTGGAACTCTCCTTTGCATGGAAGGCAAGCTGGGAGATTCGGATATGAAGATTCCTTTCTCTGTAACCGACTCTGTGTAACCCTAGCCCCCTCTGGTATCTATATAAACCAGAGGCTTTAGTCCATAGGACAACAACAATCATAATCATAGGCTAGCTTCTAGGGTTTAGCCTCTATGATCTCGTGGTAGATCAACTCTTGTAATACTCATAACATCAAGATCAATCAAGCAGGAAGTAGGGTATTACCTCCATCGAGAGGGCCCGAACCTGGGTAAACATTGTGTCCCCCGCCTCCTGTTACCATTAGCCTTAGATGCACAGTTCGGTACCCCCTACCCGAGAGCCGCCGGTTTTGACACCGACAGTGTGTGTATTCAATTTAAAATGATCGCTACGGAGGGGAAAACAATTACTACTCCACTAGTCCACTTCGGGACTTGCTTGCTAGGGTTGTTCTCTTCTTCTCACTCTCTCACCCTCTCTAGATCTAAAGAAGACCGTGGTGTCCACTCTCTTTGTCTCTCTATCTCTTCTCTCTGGTTGACGCGGATCCGGCTGGATACCTTCCACTGGTGGTCGCTCGTGGCAACGGAGGAAGCCGACGCGCGCCGTCTTCTTCGACCTGACGCCGGCATGGGAGGTCCTCCTCACCCTTGCTCCCTACCGTCAAGTTGGAAGATCCCGCCGCCTGCCTCGCCACATCCCACCGGCCGGAGGTATAACTTTTTTTAGAACTGGCCTTGTTCTAATGGCAAAGGTCCCCATGTTGCTGCATCCCTTTTTTCATCAAGTTAGGATTGCTCCCCACGTCGCTGCATCCTCCATGTGGATATTCTTCTAGTATTACAAAGCTCTCCATGTAGCTAGCTCCGTCGGCTTGCCGAACACTTGAAAACCACCTAAATTTTTACTATTAGAGGAATAAAGGTATTGCAGATACTGGCTAACGAATCGATCTCTTGGTTGGAAAGGGAAATAAATATGCTTGTCTAATCGTTCTCTTGGTCGAAAAAGGACAGAAAGTGGGGCGTGTTGGGTCGACAATGCAATCGAGAATGAGCACGTCTAGATTTCCTGTGGTCACATAGGAAAGGTCACTAACGAGAACAAAAAATGCACAAATCCAGACATGCTTTGCTTGTTTGCTGCACTCGGCAACACCTCCGCCTCACCACTTTATGCCTTGGTGGATGTAAAACGTGATTGTGCCTCCCGTGTCCCTATGCCCTTATTGTTGCTGTTAACCTAACATCACATGTAAAATGAAACATGCCACTTTTAATGTGATGTCGCTGTTAAGTAATGTTGTTGTCAATCTATTGCCATCAATAAAATGAATCAATGCCACCACCATTTTATGAAATGCTTCTATCTTGATTTATTTCTCATAAAGAGTTTTTTGGCCCATTACACTAAACTCTGACGCCATAACATAGCTACTTCTCCGTTGAACTACAGAAAATTTAATTGCACAATGGTTGACACGACGATATGTTTCTACTTTCTTTATCACCTTTCGTTAGAACGATTGTTCCTGTTAACCGTGCATGTACGTACTGATCAAGTGCTACTCCCAACCTGTCATCACATAGTCATAATGCAATTGTTATGCATGTTAATGTAAGCCCCCGTTAATCTAGTGCCAGTGTTGATTTGATGTGATGGCACTTCTTAGATAATGGCACTTTTTCATACTGTCACTATAATGCCATTGATAACATATGAGATGTTGTTGTTAATCATATGCCGCTGCAAAAAAATGACACTGCTTAAATAACCATGTTACTTATTTGTTCAAACAGGGTTGTCTATCTCCATATGGTGTCTTTGTGCAAAAGGAAGCACAAACCTCAATTTTAGTGGAACCTACTGTCAGCTGACCTCACGGTGCTCCGAGTATTCCTACATTAATAACTAGGTAGAATGACCATCAGAAGAGGACTGTATGTGGAGAGGCTGAGAGTTGGGTCCATGGCCGCAGTAAGGAAGTGCCTCCTTATTACGCGCAAAATAATGATTCCTCCACCTAACAGCAGGGACCCATCGGATGGGCCACAATATATCGTGAAAAAAATGTTTCCCCTGACTGCTGGGACCCACCGGCTACATCTTCGCGTGCAAGCAAGTGTGTCCATATTACGAGCAAAAAATATGATTCTCCACTGGCAGTTGGGACCCACTAGCTATATCTTCGCACGGAAGTAAGCTCCTCCTTACCTCCTTGACAACTGGGACCCACCCGGTCGAACCCTACGTAGGGTTATCTGTCTGGTCGCGGACATGTACATACATAGTGGTCGATTGGTCTGTCTATAGGCTGAAGCGTTGAACCGTGGCTGAGTAAAGAAGGGTACGTGTCATAGTAGAGGGGAGGACATAGCATGTCACGCAGTCCCATCTATATCGTGTACATGTATGTACAACCACGGTGCAAGAAACTAAATACGGCCAGATACGTACATACGGGCGAGGTCTCGAACGCCTACTCGCATATACCTACGTCCAGGGATCGTGTACATGGAGAGGCAGTGGAGGGCAGCAACAGCGTCCTGTTCATCGACATCCAACCAACTGGGTCGGAATGGAGAAACTGCGTCGTGTTCATCGGGAGGGAAAAGAATGCGTCCTGTTCATCAGGAGCCAACCGGCTTGGATGGAACAGCTGAAATGACGCCTGGCATACCACAGAACGGAGAAAATGGCCTTCTATTCGACTGCCTACGGTCAAAACAGGATCTTGTTCATGGGGAGGGGTCTGGCGTACCACAAAACAGAGGAAATGGACTCTTCTCTTCGACCTCCTACGGTCGAAACAGGGTCCTGTTGATCGGGAGGGGTGTGGTGTACCGCAAAGCAGAGGAAACGAACTTCTCTTTGACCTCCTACGATCGAAACGGGGGTCCTGTTCATCGGGAGGGGTGTGGCGTACCGCAAAACGTGACTCCATGGGCTACTGTTCATTCATCGTCTACTGCCTCGCTCCAGCCTCCACGGGCTATTGTTCATCCACAGTCGACCTCCTCCAGCCACCACCTGTGACTGTTCATCCACGGCGTCTCCCTCCTGCCTCTACCAGCAACTGTTCATCCATGGGATCCTATTCACCCAGCCTCCATCGGCTACTGTTCAGCTAGCCCTCCATGGGCTAACGTTGGTCCAGCCCTCCACTGACTACTATTCAACCAGCCCTCCACGGGTTCCTGTTCATTGATACGTCTCCAACATATCTATAATTTTTTAATTGTTCCATGCTATTATATTATCTATTTTGGATGTTTTATATGCATTTATATGCTATTTTATATGATCTTTGGGACTTACCTATTAACCTAAAGCCCAGTTCCAGATTTTGTTTTTTGCCTGTTTTAGAGTTTCGCAGAAAAGGAATATCAAACGGAGTCCAAACGGAATGAAACGTTCGTGATGATCTTTCTTGGACCAGAAGCAAACCAGGAGACTTGGAGATGAAGTCGGAGACTCAACGAGGTGTCCACGAGAATGGAGGGTGCACCCCCTACCTCGCGGGCCCCCCGGAGCTCTCCTAACCTAGTTCCTTTGCCTATATATACTCTCCACCGCCGCAACCTTCTGTACCCGTTAGATCCCATCTAGGGGCCTTTTCCGGTGTTCTACCGGAGGGGGATTTGATCACGGAGGGCTTCTACATCAACACCATTACCCTTCTGATGAAGCATGAGTAGTTTACCACAGACCTACGGGTCCATAGCTATTAGCTAGATGGCTTCTTCTCTCTCTTTGATTCTCAATACCATGTTCTCCTTGATGGTCTTGGAGATCTATTCGATGTAATACTCTTTTGTGGTGTGTTTTCTGAGATCCGATGAATTCTAGATTTATGATTAGATTATTTATGAATATTGTTTGAGTCCTCTCTAAATTCTTATATGCATGATTTGATATCTTTGCAAGTCTCTTCGAATTATCGGTTTAGTATGCCCTACTAGATTGGTTTTTCATGCAATGGCAGAAGTGCTTAGCTTTGGGTTCAATCTTGCAGTGTCCTTTCCCAGTATTGTTGCCATCGAGGATAAAAAGATGGGGTTTTCATCATATTGCTTGAGTTAATCCCTCTACATCATGTCATCTTACTTAATGCGTTACTCTTTTCTTTATGAACTTAATATTGTAGATGCAGGCAGGAGTCGGTCCATGTGTGGAGTAATAGTAGTAGATGCAGAATCGTTTCAGTCTACATGACACGAACGTGATGCCTATGTTCATGATCATTGCCTTAGATATCGTCATAATTATGCACTCTTCTATCAATTGCTTGGTAGTAAATTGTTCACCCACCATAACATTTGCTTTCTTGAGGGAAGCCACAAGTGAAACCTATGGCCCCCGAGTCTCTTTTCCATCATATAAGTTCTATTTTACATCATATTAGTTTCCGATCTACTATTTTGTAATCTTTTACTTTCCGATCTATACACCAAAAATACCAAAAATATTTAATTTACCATTTATCTATCTCTATCATATCTCGGTTTTGCAAGTAACCGTGAAGGGATTGACAACCCCTTTATCACATTGAGTGCAAGTTTGTTGATTGTTTGCGCAGGTATTCGGTGACTTGTGCATTGTCTCCTACTGGATTGATACCTTCGTTCTCAAACTGAGGGAAATACTTACTCTACTTTGCTGCATCACCCTTTCCTATTCAAGGGAAAACCCAACACAAGCTCAAGAAGTTGCATTCATCCACCCCCAAACGGCTCGATCAGGGTCCTGTTCATCCAGCGGCAATGGCCTCTACTACCACGGGGTCCTGTTCATCCAATCCCCACCGGGAACTGTTCATCCAAACCCCAAAAATGCTTGATGCTCATCAAGAGGCAGCAGGTTCCATCGCCTTCAGTTAGCAGCAGTAGCAAAGGAATCACTTGAACAGCCAGGGATCGATCGATCGCTTGGGTTCAGTAATGCGTAGCCAGTGCAATAGCTCGGTTCAGTAGGTGAATGCCTCGCTTAGGTTTAGTTAGAGCCTAACGCCTCGCACCCACGCGCGTACGTGTACGAGAAAAACACGCAATCCCTCCGTGCATAGCTCGGCCCCGACCACCCACAGTAATCGGGAACTCCCCGATATTTTCCTTGCCCTCGATTCTACCATGGTTTTTTCCATCATGGGCGGCCCAAAGAATGTCATGCAGCTGCGTCTCCGGCCCGCCCAGGAAGAAAAGCCATTTTCTGTCATGATTTTTTGTCATAGAAGTAGGAGCCCACAACATGTATGTTGATACCGGGTTTTGTCACAATTATCCTCACAGAAGTGTCATAAGCATGACAGAAAATTCTTTCGGCCCAAAATGTCACAGATGTGTCTTTTATTTGTAGTGCAAAATAAGACGTTGGTGGTAAGCAGTATGGTCCCACAATGCCGCCGAATCAAAATAAGACGTTGGTGGTAAGCAGTATGACCATCACCGACTACAACTCCTTTGTGTTCTACAAATGCATATCATCTACGCATTGACCTAGCTCATGATGCCACTGTTGGGGAACGTTGCATCAAAAACAAAAAATTCATCAACGCACACACAGGATCTATACATGGAGATGCATAGCAACGAGAGGGGAGATTGTGTCTATCTGCCCTCATAGACCATAAGTGGAAGCATTTAGTAACGCGGTTCATGTACTCAAACTTCTTCGTGATCCAACTGGTCGAGTACCGAACGTACAGCAATTCCACGTTCAGCTCGGTGACGTCCTCGCCTTCTTGATCTAGCAAGATGACAAAGTAGTGGATGAGTTTCGGCAGCACGACGGCGTGGTGATGGTGATGCTGAAGCTATCTCCATAGGGCTTCACCTAAGCACTACAAAAATATGACCGAGGGGCAAAACTGTGGAGGGGGGCGCCGCACACTACTAAGAGATTATCGTGGTCCTGTGTGGCATCCCTCTCCCACATATATATATATATAGGTGGGAGAGAGGGGAGCATCCAGGAGGCACCCCAAGTAGGTCCTAATCCTACTTGGCCTCCCGCCCTAGCTGCCCCCCCCCCCCACACACACACCTTCCTTATTTTCCCCGAGGGAAAAGGGAAAGGGGAGGAGAGGAACGGATGGGGGGTCGAATCCCCCCTTTCATTTTCTCCGCAATGTCGGCTACCATAGGAGGGGTGCACCAGCCCCTTGTGGGCTGGTGTGACCCCCTCTTTTGGCCCATATGGCGGATATACCTCCTGGGGTGCCTGAAACCCCTTCCGATGATCCGATGACTACCCGGTGCACTCCAAAACTCTTTCGGTGTCCGAATATCATCGTCCTATATATCATTCTTTACCTACGGACCATTTCGGAGCTCCTCGTGATGTTTGTGATCTCATCAGGGAGTCTGAACAACATTCGGTCACCAAATCATATAACTCATATAACACTATATTGTCAACAAGGTTAAGCGTGCGGACCCTACGGGTTCGAGAAATATGTAGACATGACCGAGACACCTCTCCGTTCAATAACCAATAGCGGAACCTGGATGCCCATATTGGTTCCTACATATTCTATGAAGATCTTTATCGGTCGAACATTATGAAAACATACGTAATTCCCTTTGTCCATCGGTATGTTACTTGCTTGAGATTCGATTGTCGGTATCTTCATACCTAGTTCAATCTCGTTACCGACAATTCTCTTTACTCGTTCCGTAATACACCATCTTGAAACTACCTCCTTAGTCACACTACTGCAGGATGCTGCTAACACGACAGTACGATCAGAGACCCTTCGACAAAACTGTGTGCGATGCAATAATCGCAAATTGTGGTGTAAAAAAACCGTCAAAAAGGTGCAAAACGTTTGTGATGACGGATGCATCAAACACAGTTAAGATTTTAGTCACATGTGTGATGTAGGGCATATGGTTCAGTTCAATTAACTGTTTATGATGAGGAGGAACAAAAGAAATGGGCAGCCAGATGAAGGTGTTTGCGATATACAGCATACGGTTCACTCAGATCAACTGATTGTGATTAGGCAACACAAAAGAAACGGTCAGCCAGATCAAGGTGTGTACGATATCGGCATGCGGTTCACTCGGATGAGCTTTTTGCATTGAGAAAACGGAAAATGGTTCAATATAACAAGATGTGTGTGATACGTGGCAAACAGGTCTAGAATCAGAAATATGTGTAAAGACCGATAGTAACACAAATGATTGCTTCTAATAGGATGTATGTGATATGATCTACCTACACAACATCTATTGGCCATTGGGCGAAGGGCGGTCATCTGGGTACGCTCATCTAAGAGAACTCTCATGTTAAGTGTGCTCAGGCTGGAGCAGCCATCAGATGGGTGACTGTATGGGAAGCTGTCTTGATGTTAAATTAACTGATGGGATGGGTCATAAAGGTCAAATTAAATTACCTCTAAGATTGATCCCATCAGTTAAATTAACCTCGAGGTCCTTGTTTTTATTTATTTATTTTTTAACACATGTTAAAGAAGGTCTACCGCATTAGTTTTTGACAATGTGGGATACATGGCACACAATTGATCCATCCGACCTGTTCGTGATGGACTAAGCTGTATGTCTTGTGGGCAAACACTTGCTAGTATACAACCGTTTGCGATTGATGAATTCATCACCGATGGGTTCCCTAGTGTGGTTCATGTTGATCTTATCATCATCTACTTCTTGTGCTAGCTCGATGTTCCTTATATGCTAAGTTTCCATTAATTGATGGCGTTTTATGAACACGTCACTGTTTCCTGCCATTTCCTCACCTGTTTCCCACCAGCCAGCAATATTGCGCATAAACCTAGGCGGCGCTCGACGCATGGAGGCAACCAGTGCAGTCTGTAGCACATCCACCTTTTCCAAGCATGCCAACCCACCAAAGCACCGCCTCTGCCATCAACCTCGTTGATGAGGAAAACAAGAATGTGCCACGGCCCGTCGAGGCTGGGGCGCTCCCTGGCAACATGGTGGATGAAGCCGTGATGCGCATCATTGCCAGGGATGAGCAGACCCTTGGCGCATGGTGCTTTAGCGCCGCAGATCAAGATAGGCATGTCACCACCGAGAGGCTGTAGCTAGCTACACAACATGATCGGTGGCACGCCGCAGAGCAAGCTAGGAGCATCTGTGTTGATAGGCTGCGGCTCGCCGCACGGCAAGACTGTTGGAGCTCCGCTGAGTCAGAAGGCGGTGTGCCACACAGCAAGATCGGATCCATCGGCGCTTGCCTGCTTTTGTCAGGGTGTCGCAGCTGGGTACACATCCTGTCAAAACCCCCATTCCTCACCAGGAGTGGGCACAGGCCCTTTGCGCCGTACTTGCACTAGAGGCAAGCCGCGCGATAACCCACGTATAAACTACAAAAAAATACACTTCCATGATGATACGTGTTTTTCACAATAGGTCGCGTTTTTTGTCATGCATGTACATCCATGAAAAATTTATGACAGAATCAAGATAGTCATACATGTGCTGTCGTAGAAGTGTTCCATGCCATTGCCAAAATTATCATCACGGAAGTGTCCACTTCCATGACGATAAATCGCGCGTCACAGAAGTGCTTTCGTCAAGTGTGAGCGACACGTGGCATCCACCATAACGGAACACCGTTAAGCTATCGGGTCAGGTTTTGGATCCGATAACCCGTTAACAGCCCTGACCAATGAGGATTTTCCACGTGTAAAATCATCATTGGCTGGAGGAAACACGTGCCGGCTCACCGTTGGGACAGATATCATCCGCTAATTGGACCGAAAGCACCTATGATACGGCGACACGTGGCACGGCCCAACATAGGCCCATTCCTGTGAAAAGGCCGGCCCATTTGACTTGGTCAAAAGGTGGCGGGCCGGCCCACGAAAAGCCTGTTAATGGCCTGTACGCACATAGCCCATTTATAGCCCGCTAACCCAGGGCCCGTTACGCCCTATCCGAATTAGGCCCACTAGCGTCATCTGGGCCGTCCAATATGATTCCAGCCAGTTTTAACTTCCGGCCCATGTGTGCCCCATGACTTCTTTTGGCCCATATGAGGCCCTTTGTAACTTTTGGCCCATTAACGGCCCGTGGTGAAACTGTCCCATAATGAACAGTGTATCACTTTATACCCATTAATGGCCCGTTATTCTATTAGGCCGTTTCCAGCCCAAGTTATCTTTCGGCCTTCTCAGGGCCCATTGATTCTTGGGCTCATTTGCAGCATTTGATTACATACGGCCCGTTACTGTCATTTTCTGCTTGTGGGCCAAATTCAGCCTGTCGTTACAGTCGACCCGTTTGCGGACCGTTAATATGTTGGGCCATTTTCATGTAAAAAAATGATTGGGTTGTTTTCATAGAGTTATCAAATACGGTCTATTAACGGCCCGTTATGGTCCACGAATAGTACGGCCCATGATTGGCGAAATGATGATACGCCCCGTAGAAGGCCCATGGATCTACGACCCGTATGAGGCCCATGGATCTACGGCCTGTAGAAGGCCCATGGATCGTACGGCCCGTAGAAGGCCCATGGACCCTACGGCCCGTAGAAGGCCCATGGACCCTACGGCCCGTAGAAGGCCCATGGAACCTAAGGCCTGTATAGAAGGCCAATGGATCCTACAGCCGGAAGAAGGCCCATGGATCATACGGCCTACATGAGGCCCATGGTTACAACAGTCCGTGTGTTGCCATGATTATTTTGGCCTAGTTACCAAAAATAGGCTATTGTGGCCACTAGAAAAACACAGAAAAAAAACTGCAGTGACTACAAGCAAACAACTAAACAAGACAATAAGGAAATAAATAAGCAAGCAATTAACACTAGCCTATTACCGCTATTACACATATTACATCCACTGGGCATCAAAGTTCGCCACCAGTGCAAATATAGGGAACAAAGCAGCATATTACATACACTGGCCGTCAAAATTGGCCACCAGTGCAAATAAACGTGGCAGGAAAACAAGAGCATAACTGAAACAACTTCAGAAGAGCTCAAGAAACGTTATCCTGGGTATCCACCATGTTGGCAATAAGCTTAGCAAGCTGATTAGCTTTGTCCTGTTTGGCGCAAAAATCCTCCAACGCTTGCTATTGCACCAGAAAGTATGCATCTGAATGCTCCAGGGACTTCCACAGTCCTTCCGCTTCTTGTTGCAGCACAGCTGATCGATGTCTTTCAGCTTGTAGTTGAGACTCAAGAAACCAAACTGATTCAGACAGTGAGTTTGAGTAGCTTGTGCAAGTGGTAGTGGCCAGTAACTCAAACACTAAACCAAGACAGGACTTTGGGGTTGTCTCGCTGTCTTCAAGATAGTCTTCCTTAGCTATTTTATCAGCTTTGTTGGAGACCAACAAGGATGTGTCACTATCCTGAACCTTATCTGCATTACTTCCTTTACCATTGCTTAATAAGGCACTCTTCCCCAATATTCTGTCAGCATTCTAAAAGAAGAAACAAGCAGACACATAACAAGTTTAGCATGTACTAGTATATGAAACTCATTTCGGTGAACCAGTTCATTAGTAAGGTGGACAAGATTAAACTACCAAGTCTTCTATTGCCAAGTACTAGTACATAATCAAAGCATCAAACAAACATATATATCTATGTCCTATGGTGACTACATTGTCTTGCAAAATCAATATAGAGACACGGTTCAAATGATATCAGTTCAAGACAAAGCAGCAGTGAAAGAATACACAGCATGGGAAACTACACGGCACAACAAGATTTCAGATGGGTACCACGGGTCTACATGTACAACAACACTATTGGCTCTGTTGTGATGCTAGTAATGTGCATGATATGAAAGTCAACTGTATACACAATTGAAATTGAAATCAAGAGAGCTATTGATAAGAGCAAACCTGTTAAGGAAACATGCGTGAACATAGATGTTGTGACATTGGAGTTTCGACTGGATCCTTCAATTTAAAAATAAGTTTGTGTGAGTAAATACAGCGATACAAGAACAAAGCAATCATAGTTAAAAAAGCCGCGCCTAAGCGAGCGCTTAAGCGCGCCTAGGCTCTAGTCGTTGGCAACACGGATTGCGCATAACTATGCTTAATCTGTGCATAAATGCACATAAGCATGCGCTTTGGTCAGTAAAGCGCAAGGCGGTGGCAAAATGCACAATTAACGCCTAGTGCTTTTTTGAACTATGATAGCAATGGAATCTTAAATTATAACAATTGTTCTTCAGGTTTAGGCACTTGTTCTACATGAACAGAGTACAGTAAGACGCAAGAATATAATACTTAAAAATAGAAAATGAGCTCATAGACCTTACCACGTTCTTGGTTCGAGACCAGTACAGAACAAGGCGTTCCCAGTCATCGTCCAGTAAATGCGTCTTAGGAGAATGTAAGGGAATTTGATGAGTTTCTTTGCCAGTGAAGTATGTTTTCTTCAGGTAATTCCAATACTGCCACCAAGCATTCTTGAAGATAGCAGAGGTATTAGCATAGGTTACCTCATCCTGAGTTTCCAAATCGGTTCTTCCCTTTAGAGAAAAATGGGAAAATTTGATGTATTATAACCATCATGGAGGTAGGATGTATGGGACGAAGCAAAGTAATTGCCATGAATAACATTACTTACACATAACTCATGGACAAACACCTGCAACTGGCATTTTCCTTCATCTTCAGTATAATATTTCCAAGATGGGAAGATACGCACATACCATTTAACAACATCAAATGTGATAGATGCTAAACTACGACTAGCTGGTTGTGCTTCCTCCACAGGAATAGGCGTACTAACTGGTGGAGTTGAGGTTCGCCGTGATAGTACTGGCCCTTTGGGCACTGGAGCTGCCTTACTAACTACTCTTGTTTGGGAGCTCTATGGTGGAGATGGTGCTGTGTCAACAGGAACTGGGTTACTATCGGCTGGGGTTGGGGTTAGATTGGGTGAAGCTAGTTCTCTGTCCATCACAATAGGGGTACAATCTGCGAGAGTTTGGGTTATGTGTGGTAGGGCTGGTTCTTGTGCATGTACAACCGGGGTGCTATCTCCACCAAGAGGTAGCACTGTTTTATTTGAAGACCGTGTTTTTAGTCTGCTAGATACTGGCATCACCCGCTCCAATTCAAATGGCTGATAAACAGGAAACATAGTTGAATGTACAGACATTGTATGAGAGACAGATGCAATAGATAGTGTGGAAAAAAGAGGGCATGAAATAGTTGACATGTATATTGTTTAACTAAAATGGATAGCATGACATAATTTCACATATATGATGTCTATCTAAACTGGATAGCATAGCATAACATAATTCAAAGATATGATGAATAACTAAACAGGATCGCACGACATAATTCACCTACATGTTCCCTAAGTAATCAGGATCGCATCATTTAATTCACATATGTGATTTATATGCTAAACAGAGGGCATTCGATATGATGTCTGAACTAAGAACATGGTGTAGAATATTGTGTATATGTTGTCTAAACTATGCAATGCAAGACACCGTATGCATGATATGAGCAGTATAACTGTGCCAGGTTAGAGCATACACCTCAGTGGGGGAATAGGACTGGTCATCTATCTCTGAATCCATCTCTAAGGAGCTATCGGGACCCAACAAGAGATCTGCTTCGACAGGTAGCACTGTCTGCTCTGAAGGCCTTGTTTTCACTCCAGATTTTTCCATCTCCCACCCAAATGGCTGATTCACAGGAGGAGTAGTTTAATGTACAAACATTGTCGACAAATGGAAATGTAATTAAGAGAAGGATGGGCAAGATATCATTCAAATATATGATGCCTGGTTAAACAGGATGGCGTTGCACATTTCACATATATTATGGCTGTCTAATACACATGAGACTGCATAATTCCCATATATTATACAGAAACAAAACAGGTGGCATTACGAAACATGTGTAAACTAGGCAGATGACATATATGATGTCAAAAGTAGGCACTGCAAGGCAACATATGCATGATATGACTAACATCATCATACCAAGGTAGAGCAAACACCTTGGGGGTAAATAGGAGTGGTCAGCAGCGTCTGAATCCGCCTTAGAACAGATATCTTCCTCTATTTTACAATCTGGAGAGGGGTGGGGAGGGTTTGCCATTGAACCCACCATGGAGCGATGTTTGCATGACATTGTATTGCCACGAAAAACTCTTCTCTTTTTCTCTACATGTTTAGCATGACTGTGTACAATATCTGACATGAATACGAAAAAAATATGATGAGATTATGTAAGGAGAGCATGCAAAAATTTAGAGTGATGGTAACAACCAGTGGATGGATCCAAAAATAATGATAGCAGGCCGATGATTGTTTTAAATTAATAAAAAGACAGATGATGATTGCTTTACTATTTGTTTCCCACCCAAGATGAACAACATAGGCATACCCCAGGTGAACCATATATTAGACAGACATACTGTTCATTGTTGCCTCGATATGTGCCCCACAACTAATTTAGAACTCAAGTTTGAACATTAATTTGGACTTGACTTGGGAGTCCAAGAGCTGAACAGGACGATAAAGTAGCAGGTAAGTTTAAGAAATGCAGAACATAAGCAGAAACAAAAGAGTGCAACCTCTCTACCCGTGTACTCCTCAGGTTCATCTGCTGAGTCGATGATGGTGATGCCGTTGCGGTGGGTGCCGGCGGTAGGGAAGGAGATCTGAGGCGGCGAAAGACAGTCAGGAGTCGTGATGTCTGGTTTGGTGGATGCTTCTGTCGATGGAGCAGCTCAGGTGAGGTCGACGATGTCGCGGCAGGAGCAGGACAAACCACACAAAGTTCCCTTCGACACGTACCTGTAACTGAAATAATTCTGTAAGGGCTCATTTGGCTTGCATTATTCTTAAAACGCAGGGATAGGAAAAACACCGGAATAGGATAGGAAAATGCACATGGTAAACAGAGCATTTGTAAACACAGGATTTCTGTCAACTTGGGTGTTTAGTTTAGAGGAATTGGAAGAGCAGAGGAATGCAAAGAAACATGGCCAAAATAAAGTGAAATCATATGAAAGCGTGTACAGTTAGAATGTTATTCTGGCAGTAATGCACTTGGTCTTGTTTTCATGCATAGGATTTTGAAAAGTAGGTCCAGGTGGATGTTTTGCTTCATTCCTTTCAACAAAATGCATGAATAATTGAATAGTGGAGTGCCATTGGAAAATTCCCTATTGCTATGTTTTTCCGTTGAACCAAAATAGCTCTAATGGATCGACATGAATGTATAGTAATAAGTGATGCAACAAGTGTAGAACCTCTTTGCCATAGCCATGTCAACCTCAGCATCATTGGGTTGGTCGCCGAAGCAGTTGAGGCAGAGGTGGCTGTCAAAGGTGTGGACGAAGATCTAAGGAATCTGTAGACGGCGTCCAGGGCACTGCTCTGTTGTGATGGATCGTTCTATCGTTGGAGCAGCTCCGGTGAGCCGCAAGACGTCAAGGCTGAAGCAGCACAAGACAGACATCGTCAATCTCAAGTGGGATTCTAATAGCATCTCCAATAGATGATGTAAAATGGACGTAAAATTAACATCACCAAAAACCACATGACTACAACAGATGAGGTAAAAACTGTTGACTCTGAACTTAACTGTCGAAACTGAAATTTACTATGGAATCTGAAGGCTACTGTCGAAACTGAATTCAATGGTAGCAGAGAGGCACTTGACATGTAGTTTAGGGAGGGCCTGCAGTTCATCTTCAACATGCACCCCCCTGAGCCGCTAGCCACCACCGGCCGAACCGCCGGCCCCAGCGCCGCCTCGCCGCCCCGAAACAACTCGGCACCGCCGCCCCGGCCAGCCCTCTAGGCCCCCCGCCCCCACCTTAACCCTAAGATAGATAGTGGGGTACCTCTCCAGCGAGCGCCCGTCCCCGCTGTGGGTGGTTCTTCCTTAACTCCGGCGAGCCCCCCAACCCATGAAAATTGACTGACCCAAAAGTCGATTCAGTCGACTGAAGTGTGGCTTAATCGGAGCAGAGCAGCAGCATGAGCGAGGGGGAGGGCAGCAGCAGCAGCTGGGCGAGCGAGCGATCGAGTGAGAGGCGGAGCAGCAGCAGCAGTAGCGCGAGCGAGCGAGCGAGAGCCAGAGCAGCAGTAGCAGATCCGGCTGGTATAGACGCCGCCGCCGAAGGGGCCTCGCACTAGGGGAGAGCCACCGTGGAGATGTCACCCACGGCGCCGGCTTCAAGGTAGCCGCTCCATGCGGGTGACGGATGGAGCACCGTCGGCGCTGGGAGGTCGAGTCAAGGAGAAGGTGCGATGTGATGAGTGTACAACCTATTTGGTGGCAACAAGTAGGCCTTGGCTTCGTCTAAGGAGTCGGTGAGGATGCTGCGGTTCCGATGGAGCAGGTTAAGGCGGCGCTGTGGGGATGGAGAAGCTGCGATAGATGAGGCGATCGGCGGAGCAGCTCCTTGGAGGTGGAGGACGGGGCGGCTAAACCGGCGGGACGATGAGATGGACGATGGATCCTCATCCGGGAAGGTGGACGAGGGACGTTGATCTGTAGCGGTGGACGGCATCGTTGGGGAAGAGGCTCCGGCTGGGCAGCGGGGACGTGGCGGACAGAGGAGGGTGGGGTTTTGCAGCTGGAGCAGAGAGGTTATGGCGGCCTGGGATTTCGAATGGCGAAAAGGGGGCGATGGGAGGGGTTGAAGCATGACTTAGGGACGCGCTTGTCCAAAATGTAGGGTGTGTTACAAAAGTACCCCCCACCGATTTGAACTAGCGGCCCTTTCGGCTGAGCGTTAGAAGGGAGATTTCGCGTGGCGGGATTTGGCAGCTGCAGGGAGTTTTCGCGCGCGTTGTAATTTCAGGATAGCAAGGCACGGGTTGTGAAGGCGCCAGTTTTGAGAGCATGATATCTGAATTTTCGGGATATAACAAGATGCGGGTTGAATTTTTGAGACAAGCCTAACATGTAGTAATATTGTACTTGTACATACCAAATCAATTCACACTTCCCTCAACCAAAAACAAAACGAAAAAATTAAAACTATTCGCACCACACAAAGAGAGAGTCTTGCCCCGTTTTACTATACAAATGCTATTCAAAGCTACTCCCTCCTTCCATCTATATAGAGCTAATGCGTTTTTTGATGCTAACTTTGACCAAATATTAGAGCAATGATATATTACATGAAACTTACACAAAGCACACCGTTAAACTCGTCTGTGAAAGGTTCTTTCAATGATATAATTTTCACATTGTGCATGTCATGTACTATTAATCTTGTCAATAGTCAAAGGCAGTCTTAAATATCTCATTACACCCTATATAGATGGAAGGAGGGAGTATGAATCCATGTTATGTCCGATTAAATTTTTTCGCTTGCTATATAGTGCATGTAACCTACTCATACCGACATTTTAGTGCATTCCAAATGTCTATACTACTGCTGCAATTCGAACTAAATTTGAATTCGTTTCTCTATTTCAATAAGAATCTACAATCATGATTGTTGCCAACTTCAACCATCATTCGTGTATTACTTTAATAACACACCACATGATTACTATAGAGATAGATATGAACTATGTGTACTACATGAACTCGAATTCTATTTTTTGAATACACTTGCTGTTGATTCCAAATAATAGTACATTTGATGTACTAACTATATATTCATAATCTAAACCATGTTCCATACATACACCGTGTTTATCACACAAAGTATAGTACCCCGCCCCCTACATTATGACATGTATTTAGACCTGAGTTGCAAAAGCCACACATTAGCCCAAATTATAATCAATGTTCTACATTATGATATCTTCTTCAAGTATTCGTATCAACATTTTTTATAATGAATTATGATATTTGTTCGTCTTTTACACCTTCATGATCCTCTTCTATTTGTAGCTAGTTAGCGCTAACTTTCTATCATGCATGCACACGCCCGCCCCCTCACACACCCTTAGCGTCCCCTCCAGCACGCACGTTCATTATTTCTCTTTAGGTCGTCCACCAGCGGTGTGTGTAGGCTCCTGGCTCCTTCTTTCTGGCACACACCGGTCGATATACCTCTCTAGCCAAGTGTGCCTACAACAAACACATATATACTTCCCCTCTTCTCTTCTCACCGTCCATGCCCCCATATGTCCAATACAATTCCACGCAGGTGCACACTCCCGCCCCTCTTTTCATTTATCACATGCTCGCACACTCCACCCCCCTCGAAATGGTAGGCCTCTCGCACCACCTCCTAGCCACACCTTCTCCCCCTGTCTGCCTCTTCGGACCTTATTTGCTTCTAACACATGCAGGTGTGTATATGAACTGATCTCCCTACATATAGCCAGGTCGACTATAATTCGTTTTCACCAAGCACTGATACACTTACATCACTAGTTATGTCTGTCCTTTTCTGAAAGTGCAACTATCCCTAGGTGGTTTTGGTAATTCCTAACAACATATAGCTCATTGAGCTAACATCATTCCAAGATGAATATTTTATGAAAAGCTCAATGAATGGCATGGCATGGATGAGAAAAATGGATCCCTCAAAATGCTAAGGATAAAAGGATTGGCTCAATCTCAAAAAGCTCAAGACTCTACATTTTATATCTTAGTGATCCAAGATCACATTGAGTCCATAGGGAAAGCCAATACTATCAAGAAGGGATGAGGTGTTGCTTAATGAGTTTCTTGCTCCACAGTGCTTAGTGATATGCTCCAAAACCCTCAACTACTTTCTAACATCCACATATGACCTAAACCCAAAAGTTAAACTTGGCCCTAGCAATTCTTTCTACCCGGCGCCACCGAGCTCAGATGTCATAGCCACTTCCACAAACCCTAGGCAAATCGGTCTTACCGATAGGGATATCGGTCTCACCGAGATGGGATTGTAATCTCTCTGTTTCCCTTCATAACGTTTCGGTACCACCGAGATGAGCGATCGGTCCCATCGAGATTGCAATGTAAACTCCATGTCTCCTTTTCGTAACATTTCATGACAGCCAGAACTAGTCAGAGGATCAGATTCACTTGAGTGAGGGCACTAGTTCCTCTAGCACCTCTGATGAGGGCAGCAGGAGCACCCCAAGCAACTTGCCCAAAGCTGCCACCAGGGCCAGAAAGAAGAAAACCTCAGAATCTGAGGATGAAGACTATGTGGCAGTTGAGGATGAGGCCACTTCCAAGAAGAAAGTGTTCAAAAAGGAATATGGCACAGCTGCAGCCACTAAGCCTGGTATGAAGACCAAAGTGCCTGCAAAGAGAACTCCCATGTCTAGAGACAGAGCCTCTACTCAAGTACCTGAGAAATCTGATCCCAAAGAGGCTGTTGCAGAAGAGAAGAAGAGGAAGGAAAGGGTCAAGAAGACCATGGCCAGAGTTGTTGGAAAGCCTTCCATGATGGAAGAGGGAAGAGGAAGAAGAGGTTGTTGCACCAGCACCCAAGGTTCAGAAGCTTATGGGTGATGCTATTAGGTCAGGGGCTGCATCATCAAAGCCCAAAAAAGCACCCAAAGCTGCCTCCAAGCCCAAGACTGCACCTAAGAGGAATACCAGAAACATATCTGCTGCTGAAAAGAACAAGGCCCCAGTGCCTGAAACTACTGCTGAAGACGAAGAAGATGAAGAGCATATCTTAAGAAAGCTTAAGCCAAAGATTCCAGACCACAATGATGCTCATCTTGTGGCTGAGAACATGAAGCTAAGGAAGGATGTAGGACTCAGACAGTGGAGGTTGACTGATCCTTATGCAGTCAGGAGAAGGACTGTTGTTGACTACATGTTCCATACTAAGCAATAGCAGGATTTCTATGAGACTGTGCTCCTGGACAAGATACCAATTGTATGTGACATGAGGTGGGTGGACTGGAAATACATCAAGGAGAATGAGGAAAACTATCCTGGTGTGTATGACAGAAGTTCACAAAGTGGAATGATGAGCTCATAATGCAATTCTACTCCATAGCACACTTCTATCCAGATGGCAGAATAGTTTGGATGTCTGAAGGTACAAGGTACCAGTCTACTATTGAAGAATGGGAAAATCTGATCAATGCACCAAAGGAGAAAGAAGATGACTTGGATGTCTATGCCAAGAAGAAGAAGGATCACAATTCTATGGCACACATGTAAAAGGAGATCCCAGATAAAGGTCTTGAAACTCACAAGTTTGGATCTGTACATTTCCTTCTGTCAGGACTGCCAACCATCAACTGGATCCTTATGAACACACTCTTTCCCAAGTCAGGAGATCATAACATGATCAGAGGCCATGCTATCAATCTGCTACACATATTTGATGTGCCTCAAAAGTTCAAGGTCATGAGCCTCTTTGTTGAAACTATCAAGAGGACAACAGCTGACCAGAAGAGAAGTTGTGGGTATGCCCCACAGATCCAGGAGATGATTAACACCAAGATGGGCACTGGCACATACTTGTTGGACAAGGAACACATGCCTATCTTTCCAGACATTGAGGATAACCAAGTGGTTATGGATGAAAATGAACCATCTTCTGTGCATGCTCAAGCAAAGAGGGAGAAGGCAAGGACGGAGAAGGCTACCAAGATGCCAACAATGGAAGAGGCATCTCGGTACTTTCTGAAGAGCAAACAAGATCAACTAGGCTACTTGATTTCATCCACTCTTAGGATTGAGAAGGGGCTGGCCACCTTGACTCAAAACCAGGAGACCCTGGAGAGGATCATGGAGCAGAAGTTCTATGACTTGGATGTGAAGGTAACTGAGATCCAGTCTGTTGTTGAGCAGCTTCAGGATGATATGCAGGAGAGGAAGGGCAAGACAACCACTGATGCATTTGCCAGAGTGCCTAGAGCTCAGAGATCAGCTGCAGTGCCAGTGACAGACACCAGAGCCACTTCATCTGCACCAGCTACAACTCCTACAGCCCCAGTGCAACCAACTGCATTTGAATTCTCCAAACCTTTCCCTTTACATTCTTGCAAGTTGCATGCTTTACTTTCCGCTGCTCATATACTCTTTGCATGCTTGCTTGAATTGTGTTATGCTTGCTTGACTTGTGCTAAGATAGCTAAAATCTGCCAATGACTAAAATTGGGAAAAGGACAAGTTTTTATTTGGTCAAGTAGTCTAATTACCCCCCCCTCTAGACATACTTCCGACCCTACATTTTTTCGGACACACGACGGTTGATCTTCCTATGTAGTTACGCATGCTTACCACAACCATATCTTCTCCCCTCATCATCCTTGAATACCTCCTGACCCGTCTCTCACACGCACGTGCATAGACAGACAGACATCCCCCGCCCTCTCTTATTGATATTGCACGCATACCCTCCGTTTGTCTAGTAGGCCTCTCCCACCATTTGTGAGACGCCACTCCACCACCAACCCTTCGATGCTCTAGCTTTGTCTTTTTCCCAACCTTATTCCTCTGCTACACATATCCATGTATGTCGATCGATCTCCCTCAATACATAGCTAGGTCTCCCTCCTTCCCCACACATATACTAGTCAACTGGTCTCTACACCCCCCCTCCCCCACACACACACACACACACCGATAGTCGAACGTTGTAGGTAGGTATCCATGCCATGAAGAAGAACTGCACCTCTACCCTCTCAAATACCAGTAGGCCAGACGCCCTGTATCTTTGACGTGGGAAAACACAAATTCGATGGCACTCTTTATCGATCGCGCAGCCACACACTTCATCCCTGTTTTCAATTCTATCTATATCTCACATCCATGACTCCATTTCACACACATTGCATATGTTACGGTTTTCTAATTGAGAAAGCATCAATATATTGCCTCTGTTTCGCATAAACCATCTCTCTCACACCCACCCACGTACGTACCTGCACCTAAAGAAGAAGTGCACGCAGGACGCACATACTCACGTCTCGTTCCCGGCCACACCCGCACGGGTACACAGTGGAGTTCGTTTCTGTATGAAAAGGCAGCCCATGTGATAATTTGACGCGTGTAGCGGTTGTTTACTCGAAGGAGGGTCGGGTACCACGCCTAGAATATAAAACAATTGTCGTGGGGAAAATGGAAAAATGGGTTTGTCTCTCATCACACCATCTCACACAAGGCCACCATGGCTTCTCTCTCTCAGTGTTGGTCAGTGATCCGGCCGCATCCCGTCCGCCGGCGGGAAGGGAGGATGTGCATCGTATCTCTATTTGACGGTATTGAGGCAGGTCGTCCCGATCCGCGGTACCCGCCGTTCTCTCTGACCAAGCTCCGGCACGGTAGGGCCTTCGCCACTTGCTCGCTGCCGCAGTATGGGCAGATCCTGGCCGCCGGTGCCCTCCTAGTAACACCCCGACGACCCTCAGGTACAGCTTCCTCCGGCCTTGCTCCACTGCCCATCTTCCCACGTTGCTGCATGTGGATCTTCTTTAGTTGTTTGCTTAAATCGTATCTCGGACGGCATACTTTCCATCTTGCAATCTCGTCCTCAAACCATTTTTAATAAACCACCATGTGCTATCTTTCCCATTTTATATGGAACATGCTTCTTTTTTGTTGGTGTATGTGTCCTCAACTCATGTTATTGGGCAGTAATTGTTTCCTTTCGACCTCCTTTTGCAAACAGGGCTATCCATTTTCACCTTGTTGCTATTGCGACCTTTTGGTGAACTGCACAAATCACTTTTTTGAAGAGTGTTTTGTGCAGTTCCGCCAAAATGTCACACGGGCAACATTTTTACATTTTTGTGGGACTGCGGAACGGGAGATTGCTTTTGCTATCCTCCTCATCCAACTCCGTGCCTAATCTTCTCCAACCAGAAGTTAGTCCTAAAGAGAGATCGTAGAGGTGATCCGCTTATATTTATGTGTGTTATGTTTCATCATCTAGTTCCACTATTATTGTAATCACACTGACTAGATATCTTTGCAAACAGGGATGGTCCGCTCGATTTTACTGGAGCTGCAAAAAATGATCGGATTGTGGTGTCCTTCATACACCTCTTTTTTGGCTACAGAGCTGCGTGAAACTAGCTGCCAGGCAATGAACACTGTGCCAAGGAAATGGAGCCATGCCTACGAACAGCATTGATCAATTATATTTTTTTTCTTTATTTGTACACCTTCTCACAACTTTGTCTTCAGTTGTGATATGAATATTGGCGCTGATCTGCGAACCATTGAGATGCATTAGCCATGGTAGTTTCATTTGTATTTGATAGAATGTTGTAACGAGATAATCTCGAGGCAAGACACATGAATCCTAAGTTGGAACCTTTTTTTTCTTGTGGGAACCAAAGTTGAAACCTTCATAGCATCATAGTACAATTTCATCAAAATTATGCATACATATAAACAAATCCTGAAGGATTGATAGCAATGCCAGAAACAATTCAACTTCGTTTTGCTGACATGTTGGACATCCTTCATCCAGCTCCACCTGCCATGCCGCAATATTGAGTGCATAACACAACTTCAGAGAAAGATTCACCCTGGTCGTTGCGCCGCAGTAGTAATGACTAGTGAGCAGTCAAATCACAGAGCCCCACCTTCACCAGAGTAAGTTGCTCGGACGAAGCAACCATCATTTCTCTGTTCCTTGAATCCGCTGATACTCCCATATTCCCACAGTAATAAGTTGCTCGAGCGAATCAACCATCACTATATCCGCTCACGTGTGATGACCACAAGAGCTATCCATTCAGATTGCATGTTAAAAAAAATCAAGGTCGATAACTAATGTGGCAAACTTTCAAAAAAAACTAATGCGGCACCTCGGGCCAACGCAGCCAGATCGCATTTTGCACGAGAAATTACACATCATGTTTCGTTGACATGTGGTCCCGTTCCAACATATCAGTGAGACGACGACGAGTAGTAGGAGTATTTCCGAATGAACGTGTAGGCCGGGGCGCCTCTTCGTGAACCGTGGCAAACTGGCAACCGTCCACTGACTCTTCACCTTTCCCTCTCGATTTGGAACTGTTGTCGCATGCTCTTCCTCTCCCACCTCCATTTTCCTTTAGCCCTTCACCCTTTCTTCTGCCATTGTTTTATCATCTTCTCCATGGAGGGAGCAGGCCAGAAATGACCCCGTTATTCTTGCCCGGATCTGAAAGATGACGTGGTGGAGGAACTCATTGATCGATGCGACATCATCACCTTGGCTAGCATGGCAGGTTCATTCAAGCCCATTCTCGACTCAAATAATAACATCATTACAAGGAACCCAAGAGTCAAGGAGCGGTTTGATCTCCCCTATCTTCTTCGCCGTGACCCTGATAACTGGTGCCGGCACGACGGAGGCCTCGCCCTGTGCAAGTTGATGCCGCTTGATAATGATATGTATGATGTTAAGATGCCATCGCTTGACGGCAAGGCTTGGGCAGGCACAAATGGAGATTGGGTTGTTTACATTGGGTCCAACTGCGAGTGGGAACTTGTGAATGTGTACACTCATGACCCGGTTCCACTTCCAAAAATCTCAGCAGACTGCCCAGAGGTTGAGCACACCGGTATTGTACGCACGTTCAAATACGATCATGGTGACTATCTTCTATGGAAGATAGCAATTTGTCGAGTTCCCAACCGCTCTTGGAATTACAACAAATATGAAGTTGTTGCTAGCTTCGACAAGCTTGTTGCCGTCCTTGGTGGTTTGACTCGATGGATATTGCTCAAAAATCAATTTCTATACACGGATGTGTACTGTGATGCAATTCAATACGAGGGTCTTGTGTTTGCTTCCACAGCTCATGGCACTGTTTATGCATGGGATCCACGTAGTTTCGGTACGTTTGTCTTCCACCGTAATTATAATTGTTTCATCCACATGCATGCGGGTTAGCAAGTTTCCCTTTACTAATTAACCTTCTTCTTGTGTTTCTAAGGTCCTATGAACATTCCACCACTGTCGGTGTCAAAACTGGCGGATCTCGGGTAGGGGTTCCCGAACTGTGCGTCTAGGCGGATGGTAACAGGAGACGAGGGACACGATGTTTTACCTAGGTTCGGGCCCTCTTGATGGAGGTAAAACCCTACATCCTGCTTGATTAATATTGTTGATGTGTGTTACAAGAGTAGATCTACCACGAGATCAAGGAGTCTAAACCCTAGAAGCTAGCCTATGGTATGATTGCTGTTCATCCTACGGACTAAGGCCATCCGGTTTATATAGACACCGGAAAGGGCTAGGGTTACACAAAGTCGGTTACAATGGTAGGAGATCTACATATTCGTATCGCCAAGCTTGCCTTCCACGCCTAGGAAAGTCCCAGCCGGACATGGGACGAAGTCTTCAATCTTGTATCTTCATAGTCTTGGAGTCCGGCCGATGATGATAGTTCGGCTATCCGGACACCCCCTAGTCCGGGACTCCCTCAGTAGCCCCCGAACCAGGCTTCAATGACGACGAGCCCAGCGCATATGTTGTCTTCGGCGTTGCAAGGCGGGTTCTCCTTCAAATTCATGTTCTTGTCGAATAGTGCCCGGCTTCCTCATAAATGTTGCGCTCCTTGGCTTCTATGCCCAATAATGGCCTTCTTCCACGTGTCGTATGAATGCGAAAAGCTAGGGTATTTTTACATTTCTCCCCACAGCTGTGCAAACGAGCCGCCTATAAGAGAGGTGAGGATCTAGATCCAACTCACACCATCCTCCTTCCACAAGTACTCATCGAAGCGCCTCTGACAAAAATCCATTCTATCATGGACAGTCGACGCGGCTCCTCCTCTCGCGTTCCCATCCCTAAGCCAGGAGATTGGGGGAGATGCTCAGTTCCACACAGCGAGCTAGTGGCGCTCCAAACCGAGGGATATCATCCCCCAGCCTTCATGGTTCCGGTTCGGGCCGGACTGGCCACCTTCCGGGGTGGAAAGAAGGCGGAGAGCGTTCCCAACCCCTCTAAAGGGGAGTGGGTATGCTTTGTCCCTTATTTAGTAAGGGGACTCAGATTTCCCATACATCCGTTTCTCCGGGGGATCCTGGAGTTCTACGGACTCCAGCTTCACCACCTTATACCTGCCTCCATTTTGCACATCGTGGGCTTTGTAGCTCTTTGCGAGCTGTTCCTAGTCATCGAGCCCCATTTTGCACTGTGGAAGAGATTGTTTTGCCTCATACCCCGTTCTCACGAGGGGTCGATATATCAAGTGGCCGGAGCCGAAATATGGCGCATCGTCGGGACCGGATATCCATCCGGCACCCCTAAGAAGGCATCCGAAGATTGGCCTTCGGAATGGTTCTATATGGAGGACGCTCCTCTGTCGGATCCAGTGCGGATCGGCCTCCCGGAGTTCAGCAATGCCCCCTTGAAGAAATGCCTGAGTTGGTGCCCACGGAGCCCTCAACGGGAGGATGATAGGAGCGTCCATTATCTGATGGGTCAGATTAGGCTACTGGCCCACTCCGGATTGACCATGATTGGAATCATGGCCACGTGCATTATGCGAGGGGTGCAGCCACTCCAATATAGGGGCCACCCCATGTGGGACTTCAACGTGGAGAACGACGCCACCCGTCATGGCCGCAAGGGGGCAGGATCGGCCGCGGATCTGGTGAAGATCCTGTCCGGCTTGTAGGGAGAAGGAAGACTTTCTCCAGACAAGCCCATTGAATGGGTTCTCCATGAATAACCCTCGGAGCTGGGTAAGCGAACGTTTATTCATTCGACCCATGCTTTTGAAGTTAGATGCCTTACTCTATGATTTTGACGCAGGAACTGTGTCGGGATGTGGAGGGCATACACATTCCGGCTCCACAACCGGAGGATCCGGGAAGATCCCTTGATCCGGCTTCCAAAGAGGATCCGGACATAAAGGTGGATTTGATTGACGGGGTGTTCCACCAGCTTAGCATAGATAATGCTTTGGTCGCCATTACGGCTGACTATCCTGGTTTGTGTCCGGCTTCCCAGGTGAGTACGACCAAAGTTCCGACACCGTTGCTTTGGTAATGCTTATTTCTGACCACCGTGCACCAATGGTGCTCGGCAGGCGGTGCCTTTGCGGTAGGAAGCCGAGCCCGCAGCGACTGACCAAACGAGGTCAGTTCGGCCCAGCAGGCGGAAGAGGAGTGCGACGCGAATCGAAACGTCACCGCAAAGGTATGGTGCACCATTGTCCTTTAAGGGAAAAATTCCTGGGAGGCATATTAATGCTCATGATTCTTTCAGGAGAAAAAGCGCTTGCCGGACTGAGTCCGGAGAGGGTGCCCACCAAGCCTCCGCCAGCCAGGCTCCAACGCCTGGTCCGGAAGTGGAGGCGAGCGCAAGGCGCGAGCCGTATGCTCCTCCAACGGAGGATACCGATAGGTTGTCCGTCACCAGGTCTGAGGTGGAGAGCGCCATGAATCATAGGAGCCATCGGAAAGTTCTTCGTGATGCGTGCTTCTCCCCTAAGGCGTTAAATGCCTTTAATGTGGGAGACGCGCACCTCCGTGCTGCTCAAGATGGTTTCACCAAAGCCACGGAGCAGTATGTAAAGGACATACGGGTAAGGAATTTTAATGGCTATATATGCCAGTAGCCCCCGAGACTTAAAATAGTTAAACTAACTGATTTAAGGATCATTTGTTATGCAGGATCTTACTGAGAAGAATACCCACCTGTCTCAGGAGCTTCAAGAGTGCAAGGCCCAACTTGCGACCACACTAGCCGCTGCCGGGGGAGCCACGGAGACCCCCTCTGGTAATTCATACTTTTGAAAAGAGAAGTAGTTAACAAAATGCGGCGTGTGTGTATAGTCTGACAATAATATTGCAGAGGGCGCCGGACTAGATGCGGACAAGCAACAACTACTGCGCCAATTGAAGGCCGGCGAGAGGGTGCTTACGAAGGTGCAGCAGGAGAGGAACAAACTCCAAGATGCCCACACCCAGCTTGGAGAAGAGCTAAAAGGTGTTCGGGCCCAGCTGTCTGGCTCCTTGAAGGAGAATCAGCGGCTTCGTCGCGGCATCTATAGTAAGTGCTTGAGCAAACTCTTTTGAAAAGAAGAGTTCGGCGAGGAAGTCGGTTGACAGAAATATTTCTGTAGGTGTGCTCACAGGTCGCCCTACGGAGGAAATGCCTGGTTCAACGGGTGACCAACTTCCCGAGCTGGTGCAACTTCTCGAACGTGTTCGGCAGGCGATGAGTGGCGTCGTGCAGGCTTTACGGCCTTCCGTCTTCCTACCCGAGGGCCTTAGAGGGCTTGCTGAGAAGCTTCAGGGAGCACGGTGACGCCTCCGTCTGTGGAAGATATCGGCCTGCCGTCTGTGGAAGATATCGGCCTGCTGTCAAGGCGCCAGGGAGGCCTGCGCCATGGTGAAGACGCGGTATCCGAAGGCTGACCCAAACCACATGGCCGAGGTCGGACCTGCGGGGCCTGATGGGAAGGAGATCCCTGTGAGCTTGATGTACGGCCAAGTAGAACTAGCCGCGAAATATTCCCAACAGGACTGTAAATTAGACAGCCTGTTAGATGGGATTGAAGAGGAGTACAATCAGTCAGTTTGACGATGTAATTTGAAATGACATGTAAAATGCCTTCTAGCCGGATTATAGATCGTTTGTCGTTGCGGACCTGTTCGCTTCAACCTCAGGACCCAACAGTCCGGAGTGTGTCCGAATACCCTTACGGTTATAGAAGAACCGGGGCATGCGTGGAGACAAGGCGTCGGGGTCATAATTGCTTTATCAGACAAGTGCCCAACTAGCTATGTTATATTACATGGTTAGTAAGAAACATCTTCCAGCGAGAATAGTTCTATTAAGGGTTCCTTTCCCTGGGGAGGCATGCCCTAAAGTGCATGTCCGGACTGCGAAAATAGCAGAAAAAGCATCTGGGGGAAAATAAATAAGTAAGTAATAAATCATCTTTCAAGTCGCCGACCGAATATTCTCTTAAGAACGCTAGCTTTCGGCTTCACCCAGTCTGAGGTACACATCCGGCTGACCCGGCAGTAACAATCGGAGAGGTGCTCCCTTTACCTCCTAGCCGAACAATCGGGAACGTAGGGGTAAGCACAGGAGCCAAGCAACCCAGCTTGGCCAAAACTTAAGTCATATCGATGCATATAATGGTGAATAAAAGGTACATGCAGAAGTATGACACATGTGTTGGGCATGAAGCCCGTATAACTAAGCTTCTGTTAAAGAAGCCCCCAGGTATAACGAGTGCGAGTAGCACATCAAGTAAGTGCGAACAAAGCGCAGATCAGCCCTTGAGAGGTTTGAGCTGAAGAAAGGAGAGGAGAAAGAAAGGAAAACAAAAACAGCGAAAAAATATGAAAGGTGGACGGAGGAAGGAGACGAACCCTGAGTCCGGCGCTAGGCGTAAAATCTTCGGAGACGGGCTGCGTTCCATGGGTTTGGCTCGAGTCGGTTGTCAGATGTGTTACGTAGACGGTATGCACCGCCGGTAAGGACTTGGTCAATGATGAAGGGACCTTCCCATTTGGGCTTAAGTTTGTCCTTTTTCTTGTCCGGCAGGCGTAGAACTAGCTCGCCAACGTTGTAAGTTTTGGCCCGTACTTCTCTGCTTTGATATCTTCGAGCCTGCTGTTGATAAAATGCAGAACGGGATTTTGCCACGTCGCGCTCCTCCTCTAAAGCGTCCGAACTGTCCTGCCGATCTAACTCGGCTTCTCTTTTCTCGTACATGCGCATGCGAGGTGAGTCATGAATTATGTCGCAGGGCAAAACTGCCTCAGCGCCGTATACCATAAAAAATGGTGTGAATCCGGTTGTGCGGTTTGGCGTGGTCCGCAGCCCCCAGAGTACGGAGTCGAGCTCCTCTACCCAGTGCGTGTTAGATTCCGTGAGGGACCGCACTAATCTGGGTTTGATGCCGCTCATGATTAGACCATTTGCTTGTTCCACTTGACCATTAGTTTGAGGGTGGTAGACTGAAGCGTAGTCGAGCTTGATGCCCATGTTTTTGCACCAGATTTTAACCTCGTCGGCCATGAAATTCGTGCCGTTATCAGTGATGATGCTGTGGGGGACGCCGAAACGGTGTACTACCCCGGATATGAAGTCTATCACAGGTCCGGATTCTGCCGTTTTAACCGGCTTGGCCTCTATCCATTTGGTGAATTTATCCACCATGACCAATAAGTATTTGTTCTTGTGGGTTCCCCCTTTAAGGGGTCCAACCATGTCAAGCCCCTAGACCGCGAACGGCCAAGTAATGGGTATAGTTTTGAGGGCGGTGGGTGGCATATGGCTCTGATTAGCAAAGAGCTGGCAGCCGACGCATCGTTGGACTAAGTCCTGAGCATCTGCCTGGGCGGTCGACCAATAAAATCCTATACGGAAGGCCTTGCCTACAAGGGCCCCGGCGGCGGCGTGGTGCCCGCCGAGTCTGGCGTGAATTTCAGCCAGGAGATTTTGCCCTTCTTCTTCGGAGATACACCTTTGAAGGACTCCGGTCGTGCTTTTCTTATAAAGTTCTCCCTCATGGACCTTGTAGGCTTTAGATCGCCAAACTATGCAGCGGGCCTCATTATGGTCTTCGGGAAGTTCCTGCCTAATTAAGTAGGCTAGGAATGGTTCCATCCACGGGGCAATTACTGCCATTATTTCGCGGGCTGAAGGTGTTATTTCATTGGCTGAGCCGCCGATCGTGTCATAATTGTCTGAGTTAGGTGATGCAGCTGGCTCCGGATTGGTATTTCCGGACTCCTCTTCCCATAATACGGATGGCTTAAAGAGCCGTTCCAGGAAGACTTTGGAGGGATGGCGTCATGTTTTGCGCCGATGCGTGCTAACACGTCTGCTGTCTGGTTATTATCCCGGGCTACATGATGGAATTCAAGTCCTTCGAATCGAGCTAACATTTTTAGGACGGTGTTGTGGTAAGCTTCCATTTTCGGATCTTTGGCGTCAAAGTCTCCATTTACTTGGGATATTGCGAGGTTTAAATCCCCGCGCACCACTAGGCGTTGAATGCCCATGGAGATTGCCATCCGGAGGCCGTGTACAAGGGCCTCGTATTCGGCTGCCTTGTTGGAGTCCATGTACATTATTTGAAGTACGTATTAGACTGTGTCTCCAGTTGGGGACGTCAAGACGATGCCATCCCCCAAGCCAGCCAGCAATTTGGATCCGTCGAAATGCATGATCCAATTGGAGTACGTGCCGTACTCTTTAGGGAGTTCGACTTCGGTCCATTCGGCGACGAAGTCAGCCAAGACTTGTGACTTTATAGCTCATCGTGGTTTGTAGGTTATGTCAAATGGTAAGAGCTCAATGGCCCATTTTGCAATCCTACCCGTTGCGTCGCGGTTGTTTATAATATCGTTGAGAGGTACTTCGGAGGCCGCCGTTATGGAACACTCTTGAAAGTAGTGTCGCAGCTTCCGGGATGCCATGAACACCGCATACGCTATCTTTTGATAATGTGGGTACCGGGACTTGCATGGAGTTAAGACAGTGGATACGTAGTACACTGGTTTTTGAAGAGGGAATCTGTGCCCTTTAGTTTCTCGTCCGATGACGAGTACCGTGCTAACAACTTGATGTGTTGCTGCGATGTATAATAACATAGGTCCGCCCATGCTGGGCGCGGCCAGGACCGGATTTGTTGCCAGTATGGCCTTGATTTCTTCGAGTCCAGCTGTGGCGGCATCCGTCCATTCGAAATGTTCGGTGCGCCGGAGGAGGCGATAGAGGGGCAGAGCCTTTTCTCCCAAACGGGAGACGAAGCGGCTTAGAGCCGCTATGCACCCAGTTAGTTTTTGTATTTGCTTGAGGTCTTTTGGGATATCCAATTGTGACAGAGCTCGGATCTTGGCTGGGTTTGCTTCAATTCCTCTACCGGATACAATGAAGCCCAAAAGCTTTCCAGCTGGTACTCTGAAGACACACTTTTCCGGGTTGAGCTTAATGTCATATGCTCGGAGGTTATCAAATTTCACCCTCAAGTCGTCTACTAGAGTTTCGACGTGTTTGGTCTTGACGACCACATCGTCTACGTATGCCTCTACTGTTTTGCCTATCTGGGTAGCCAAACATGTTTGAATCATGCGCTGGTATGTTGCGCCGACGTTTTTGAGTCCGAAGGGCATTGTGTTGAAGCAGAATGGCCCATATGGAGTAATGAATGCCGTTGTGGCCTGGTCTTTTTCCGCCATCTTGATTTGATGGTATCCGGAGTATGCATCGAGGAAGCACAATGAATCGTGCCCTGCGGTACCATCGATGATTTGGTCGATGCGAGGGAGAGGGAAAGGGTCCTTTTGACAGGCCTTGTTGAGGTCTTTGAAATCGACGCAGAGGCGCCAGGATTTGTCCTGTTTTGGTACCATTACCAGGTTGGCTAGCCAGTCCGGATGTTTGATATCTCTCATGAATCTGGCTTCTAAGACTTTGGCTAGCTCCTCTCCCATTGCCTATATTTTGGGTTCGGAAAATCGCCGAAGAGCTTGTTTGACTGGCTTGAATCCTTTTAGGATATTTAGGCTGTGCTCTGCCAGCCTGCGTAGGATTCCTGGCATGTCTGAAGGGTGCCAGGCAAAAATGTCCCAATTTTCCCAAAGGAATTCTCGTAGTGCGGCTTCTACATCAGGATTTAATTGTGCCCCAATGGATGCCGTCTTTGTGGGGTCTGTTGGGTGGACCTGAAATTTGACTATTTCGTCTGCTGGTTTGAAAGAGGTGGACTTGGACTTCTTATCGAGTATCACATGGTCCCAATCCATCGTGGAGCGCAGCGCGGTTAATTCCTCTGCTGCTAGGGCTTCGGATAATGCCTCTAGGGCCAGTGCGGCTGTCTTATTTTCAGCGCGGAGTGCTGTATTTGGATCACTGGAGAGAGTGATTATTCCATTGGGTCCAGGCATTTTGAGCTTCATGTACCCGTAATGGGGTATAGCTTGGAAGATTGTGAATGCCTCTTGCCCTAGCAAGGTGTGGTATCCGCTGCCGAATGGGGCCACTTGGAACGTGACCTCTTCGGACCTATAATTGTCCGGCGAGCCGAACACTACATCTAGTGTGATTTTTCCTGTGCTGCGTACTTCTCGACTAGGGATTATCCCCCTGAAGGTTGTGCTGCTTCGCTCGATGCGGCTCCAGTCAATTTCCATTTTTTGAAGGGTTTCCTCGTAGATGAGGTTTAATCCTCTGCCGCCATCCATGAGTACCTTGGTAAGACGAAACCCATCCACTATCGGACTGAGGACCAATGCGGCTGGTGCTCTAGCTGTTTGGAATTTAGGTTCGTCGCTGGCATTGAAGGTGATAGCCGTGTCGCTCCATGGATTTGTTGTTGCTACTTGGTAGACTTCGGCGAGGCCGCGGATTGTTCGTTTCCGCATATTATTTGATGCGAAAGTCTCGAAGACTGTTAATACCGTACTGGTGCTGCTGGGCTGGTTGCCCGGGGCTAAAAGGCCTTCGCCACTTTTGGCCACCTGCCGTAGTATCCAACATGCTCAAAGGCTATGTGTTGGCGTGGCGTCTGCCGTACTGTGAATTTTGCAAGGGCCGTTGATCCATCCCTCCAGTACGGTTCCGTACCCTTTAGGGGGTTTTTGCTTTTTGGTTTTTAACCCAGGTGCTTGAGTATGACGCACTCTTTTATTTCCGACTTGGGTTGTATTCAGGGCCGGATTGTCCCAAAACCTAGTTTCGGTTTTCCAGGCACTCTCCATCGCACAGTATTTTTGTACAATGATCGCTAGGTCGGCGAAGCGTGTAACTTCGCGACGACTAATGGCGTTTATGATTGCCCTGTCCGTGGAATTGTTGCAGAAAATTGAAATCGTGCTTTCTTCGCGGCAGTCCTTTATCCTGTCCATAACCAGGAGGAATCTGGCCCAGTAATGATGTACTGTTTCATCGGGCTCTTGCCGTATTTGAGATAGATCGCTTATGTTTGGGTGGGCGGGTGGAATCAAGTTCGGAACCCCGCCCAATCTGAGGCTCAAAGGCCAAGAAGCTTCCGGATTCGGAAGCTTGGTTTGCTAGATGCTTTCCAACGAATCTAGTCCGATGCCTGACTTTAGGTTCAGTATTTGATTGGCGTCCGTCCCTTCGCGGGAATCCGGCATGGAGGGATTGGGAATCCGGACATAGTTGGTTTTTAACATAGAAGAAGAGTCACCGCATTGTTCCTCTACCACGACAACGTGGTGGGTAACCTGGGGAGAGTTAATTTCTCTCAGATCAGTTTTAAGCCCAATCTGATCGTAGTCAGTAGCGACTCCCAGGGCGGCGATGTGATCCAAGAGCTCGTTTACGGAGGAGAGCTCAATCGGATCTAGCTACTCAGCGAATTCCGAGCTGACATGAAGATCACTTTTAATGACCTGAGAGGTCATTGTCGGAGCGGTGGCCGAACAGGCGGTCATAAGAAAACCGCCTAGCCGGATAGTCTGGCTGGCGGCCAAAGCTCCCTTGACGATGGTTTCGTCTTTGAAGACGGGAAAAGTCATCCTTCCTGATGGTGACGGCACAGAGGAACTCTCAATGAAAGCACCAATGTCGGTGTCAAAACCGGCAGGTCTCGGGTAGGGGGTCCCGAACTGTGCGTCTAGGCGGATGGTAACAGGAGACGAGGGACACGATGTTTTACCCAGGTTCGGGCCCTCTTGATGGAGGTAAAACCCTACGTCCTGCTTGATTAATATTGATGATGTATGTTATAAGAGTAGATCTACCACGAGATCAAGGAGGCTAAACCCTAGAAGCTAGCCTATGGTATGATTGTTGTTCGTCCTATGGACTAAAGCCATCCGGTTTATATAGACACCGGAAAGGGCTAGGGTTACACAAAGTCTGTTACAATGGTAGGAGATCTACATATCTGTATCGCCAAGCTTGCCTTCCACGCCAAGGAAAGTCCCATCCGGACACGGGACGAAGTCTTCAATCTTGTATCTTTATAGTCTTGGAGTCCGGCCGATGATGATAGTTCGGCTATCGGGACACCCCCTAGTCCGGGACTCCCTCAACCTCCTATACTTGAAAAAAATTATAACCAAGGGGGAGATGGCAATGGTGATGATCACGAGCATGAGGACGAGCAGAACGTATATACTCAGTGGCGCCTGGCAACTAATTCCGATGGATCACCTCTTCTTGTGTGTATACAGCCCACTGATGATGTTACTACTGAGGGAGCATGTGTTGTCTCCCATGGTCGCACTCTCCATACCTATTACAACACCCGTTGCATGGTATTCAGAATGGATACTAGTGTGCTAGTGCCAACACCTTGTCCCTGGTACATAATTGATAGTCTTGGAGAAAACTCGCTCTTCCTTGGACAAAACTATCCGATGATGGTGAAAGGCGATCCAACTGCTGTTGACACAACGTTACTACCATTTATGAGAAGCAACTGTGTCTATACCTCGGACATTAGGGTGGTTCCCCACCCTGGTACTGATATAGTAGGCCGCTTTAGCCTGGATGATCAGTCCTGCATTGGTCTCGAGATCGACAATAGATGGCCCATCCCAGAGAATCACTTCTGGTTCAAAGCAAGCGTTTCCAACGCCGAGGAATGGTTGAGTTGAAGTTCATTTCATTGCTTGTTATTTGTTGTGTGGTGAAAACTTTAGTATTTATAATGTATCCTCGTTGTCGATGTGGGTTGATGACCTGTTGTATGTAATAAAATGATATGCCTGTGATAAACTTACTAAATTTATGAATGGCTTTCGAGTTGCTTCTGTGAGTGAGTGGTGCAACGAGGCAAAAAATATTTTCCGAATACATAATTGTACGTGCATTACAACACATTATCGGATGAGGCCAATCAACAATAGTTTTACACTATTTGTACTAGCTTCACATGCTTCGCGCGTCATGCGGGTGTTTTTACTGTAGCCACATTGTATGTAACTAGCACCTCGAATCTTCCATACTAGTACTATATAGTAACTAGTAGGAGTAGTAGGGTGGCATGGGCCAGAACAAGCATTCATGTCCAGGAGTACGACACACGCCACCAACAGGACTTCCATCTGACACCATATTTCTTGGAGTCCGTGCTAGAGCAATCTCTTCAACCTCATCGTTTCTCTAACTCAGCCATCACGCGGCGGGCGAGGTGGCGGTTTGCCGGTAGTCGGTTTCCTCAACTGCGGTCCCACTTGTAAGGCCAACTCCACCGCTCTATCAATATATGAATGTACTCTTCTTCCCAATACAAAAACTTGCATCCATTCTACTCCCTCCGTTGCACAATACATGCCCTCTATTTGTCAAAATATATATGTATCTAGACATGTTTTAGTATATAGGTACATCCATTTTCAGACAAATGGAAGTCAAGTATTTTGGAACGAATGGAGTACACAATAAAAAATTTAAGTTAGCACAACTAGTCTAATCCGAGAGCACAACCGAAGATTTGGTTGGGTTCTTCCTCCTTTTTCCGACACGTGGGACATCCAGCATCCAGGTCGTGTCATGAGAGAAAATAGAGTGGTAGTTGAAGCCACGAGATGTGCATCTTGGGTTAAACAGGAAATAGAATCTTACTACTCTTGAGTAACTCCAAAAGTGGCCACCGAAGATCTTTATTGGATTTGTTTTTCATCACCAGCACGTCGAGGTGAAAGATGTGCAGCTTCAGTGGGTCCTCGTGCGTTTTCACTGACATGTGGGACCGCATGTGAGCAAACAGACGATGGGATCTGCGCGTCCGCTTGCTGGCTGAGAGGAGAGATGGAGGAGGGCTGAGCATGGACTGCAAGAAATTTGTTCTACTTAACCAGCACCTTGATATTCGCATGTGGTTGTTTCTATAATAAAAAAGGAGGTACTCCTACTTATGTTACTCCCAGAATGCCTAGCCTAAGTCAGTAGGTGACCTTGCGCTTGGCTCTTCGCCTCTTCCGGAAGTCGATGGTTCTACAGTAGTGCTTCTGGCAATCTGACACCAAATGAACTGCTGCACGTCCACTTCTTGTAAGCAAAAGTTTCTCCTCGTGCTGCGAGCCACCACGCACGTGTTGGCGAGGGAGAAGGCGTAATCAAGCTTCTCGTCATTCTGCGAGTTGACGGGACACATCAAAGTTATTTGCTAGTAGTATGTACTCTCTCCAAAAAAGGGCTCACCATGTCATTGCTACCATCCAGTGCTCCGTCGTTGAGTACGTGCAATATTCATGTGCCATCGAGGACAAAAAATATTGCGTAGGTGCCATCGAAGTGCACGACTCACTTATGAA